>NC_036842.1:37890393-37931369 GCF_002910315.2 Salvelinus sp. IW2-2015 | reverse complement strand
ATCATTCTACACCACAACAGAACTACCATATCCTAGAACACCTCCATCTACACCCCCAACAGAACTATCATATCTAGAACACATCCATCTACACCACAACAGAACTATCATATCCTAGAACACAGAAGGTAATAGTGTGCCCCTGACTTGATATGGAGACCGGCAGTTATGGTTAAAGGCCAGTAACGCCTTACATTGTTTCTCCTGATAGCTAGTGTCTAGAAGATATTCCCATCATTTGTTCCAAATGAATACACCACACTCAAAGATTAGGAGCAAGCAGCAGCAGCAGTAGCAGACGTTTCCGTTAAGAGCCTCATGCCTCCCAGATTCCATTTCATGCMTTTGTGCGTTCTGGGAAACACCATTAAAAGCATATTGTCTTCACTTTTGACACAATAATGACTAGCCTTACTACTTTTCACCCTATTCTTCCTGTTACAGAGAGTTCACAGCTTGAACCTGTAGCAGTGTGTACTCATCATTGATGTTGTCCCCCCTGTAGCTCTCGAGTGTGTTGCACAGGAGAGCCGGTGCAACGAGGGCTAGGTGACACGAGAGGGTTAAAAACAGAGCTATCYTTTTTCAGGAGAGTTTTTTTTTTTAGCTCGATGTGGAATTGGGTGGATGTGCTAGCTGTGGGCTAAGCAAGTGTTCTGATTGGGTAGACACATTGTGTTCGTCCCAAATGGCACCCAGCCTCTTTATAGTGCACTAGGTAGCGACTAGGGTGCCATTTGGAACGAACACTCTTGGTATGGCCTATTTTCGTGCCCCCCCACTGATCCTCCAGAGCTTCCTTGTGATTTCAGAAGCAGCTTCACAGGCAGTTTCAGAATATATCTCAACCGCTTTTCACTCGAGGAATGCCAAATGTGCTTTCAGAGTAGGGAGGAATTTGAAAATCATCCCCGCAGGATAGCTGAAGAAGAGATTAATTTTTTTTCATGAAAAACAGGATAACCGAATGGATGAAAGGAATTAAAGCCCGAATGGCTTTAGTCATAGTCATAGTCAACACACGGTGCTCTTTAAAAACCAGGTTTGATGAGAAAATGTCCTAATTTCTTTGTGTATTTTTGCTGTGCGACTCTAGAGGTGTATTCTTATTTGACCCTCCCAGACACAGGAAGCCAGTAGATGCTGACCCGTGTTTCACTTGAACGTTGCGGTAGTGTAATGTGGTCTTCGTCTTCCTCATCACATATACTGAAGAGTCCATTCTGAGGGGAGGAAAGATAAACAACCCCTCCCGACGAGCGACCTGCAGCACACACCCCCCTCACACACCACCCTGTACAGGGCTCCCATGATCTCTGTTGTCGAGGTGACAGCAGTTGCTATGGTAACAGGCAAGTTTATCAGTGAGCGTCTGAAGAGGTCTCTTCTTGCTCTTCCCTCTGTTTATTCTCCTTTTTTCTCTCGTGCGTCTCTCTCTTCTGCCCCTCTCCCTCCCTCTTCTGCCCCTCTCCCTCTCTCTCCTGGCTCTCGCTCTCTCTCTCCTGGCTCTCGCTCTCTCTCTCCTGGCTCTCTCCTGGCTCTCACTCTCTCTCGCTCTCTCCTGGCTCTCTCTCTCCTGGCTCTCTCTCCTGCTTGCCTCTCTCTCACTGGCTTTGCCGTCTCTCTGCTCTCTCCTCTCTCTCTCCTCCCTGTCTCGTCTCTCTGGCTCCTCTCTGGCTCTCTCCTGGGCTCTCTCTGGCTCTTCTCTGGCTCTCTCCTGGCTATCTCCTGCTCCTGGCTTTGCTCTCTCCCTGGCTGCTCTGTCTCTCTCTCCTTCCTGGCTCTCTCCTGCTCTCTTCTCTCTCTCTCTGGCTCTCTCTCTGGCTCTCTGGCTCTCTCTCCTGGCTCTCTCTCTCCTCTCCTGCTCTCTCTCTCTCTGCTTCCTCTCTCTCCTGGCTCTCTCTCTCTCTCCTGGCTCTCCTCTCTCTCCTGGGCTCTCTCTCTCTCCTGGTCTCTCTTCCTGGCTCTCTCTCTGGCTGCTCGCTCCTCCTGGCTCTCTCTCTCTCTCCTGGCTCTTCCTCTCTCTCTCCTGGCTCTCTCTTTTCTCTCTCTCTCTCTCTCTCTCTCTCTTCTTCTTGCTCTCTCTGCTCTCTCCTCTCTCTCTCTCGTCTCTCTCTCTCTCTCTCTCTCTCTCTCTCTCTCTCTCTCTCTCTCTCTCTTCTCTCTCTCTCTCTCTTCTCTCTCTCTCTCTCTCTCTCTTCTCTCTCTAGGCTCGCACTCTCTCTCCCTCCTGGCCTCGCCTCTCTCTCTCTCTCTCCTAGCTCGCTCTCTCTCCTCTCTCCTGGCTCCGCTCTCTCCTGGCTCGCTCTCTCTCTCTCTCCTGGCTCGCTCTCTCTCTCTCGTCCTGGCTCGCTTCTCTCTCCTCTCTTCCTGGCTCGCTCTCTCTCCTCACCTGGCTCGCTCTCGTCTCTCTCTCACCTCTGGCTTCGCTCTCCTCTCATCGTCCTGGTCTCTTCTCCTCCTCTCTCATCCCTTTCTCTCTCTTCTCCTGGCTCTCTCTCTCTCCTCTCCCCTGTCCTCTGTCTCTTCCAGTCTCTTCTCTCGCTCTCTACCTCTCTCCTCTCCCACGTGGGCTCCTCTGCCCCCTCTCTCTCTCTGCAATGATTAGAGTGGTCCAGCTGATTCTTTAAGTGTAGTAGGACAGTTAAACCCAACACTGATTCTTTAAGTGTAGTGGGACAGTAATACCCAACACTGATTCTTTAAGTGTAGTAGGACAGTAATACCCAACACTGATTATTTAAGTGTAGTAGGACAGTAATACCCAACACTGATTATTTAAGTGTAGTAGGACAGTTAAACCCAACACTGATTCTTTCTACCCGAAGTGTTGAGGGGTTGGTTTTTATCAAGTCTAGTGCTTGTATTCAGGCTCATAGGGCTGAGGAAGTGAATAAAGTGCTGTCTCTTTGTACATTTGTTCTTCGTTGTGCAACAATGGACAGATCAACAAGTCTTTACTAACACACAACTGTTATGTATTCTACAGACTGTCTGTTTGGTCAACCAGGTAGATTCATGTGTAAAGTACTGTAGAAATGCATAGGGATATTCTTGCTACATTGTGAATCAAAGCATGTATTGTGTTGTGGTGTGCTTTGACTTTACCAGTAGTTGGTGGTGGAGACTGGTGTCCGGCAGCCATACAGGAGCATGTGATGGGCTGTGTCCATACTGGCATGAGGCTCAAAGTCCACTGAGGGGAAAGAACAACACAGTTACAGGGTTAAAGTCCTTGGCAAAGCACTTGTCTCCACAGGGTTTGTTTTAGGAGGAGAATTCCACTTGTCAAAGACAATTTATGCTAGTCTCCTCTGATTCTTCGAGAATAATGAGGTTGTTTAGACGCCTTCAAATCCAGGATGTTGACTATGTCTTGTTTTTGGATGAAACAACCAGGTCTTCAGAATAAATAAAAAAAGAGACATTTACCTACTGAGTGGACAAAACATTGAGAACACGTTCCTAATATTGAGTTGAACCCCTGCCCGCTTTGGCTCTCAGAACAGCCTCAATTCATCGGGGCATGGACTCTACAAGGTGTTGAAAGCGTTCCCCAGGGATGCTGGCCCATGTTAACTCCAATGCTTCCCACAGTTGTGTCAAGTTGGCTGGCTCTCCTTTTGGTGGTGGACCATTCTTGATACACATGTGAAACTGTTGAGCGTTAAAAACCCAGCAGCGTTGCAGTTCTTGACACAAACTGACACCTACTACCATACTCCGTTCAAAAGGCACTTAAATCTTTTGTCTTGCCCATTCACCCTCTGAATGGCACACATACACAATCCATGTATCAATTGTCTCATGGCTTAAAAATCCTTATTTAACCCGTCTCCTCCCCTTCATCTACACTGATTGAAGTGGATTTAACAAGTGACATCAATAAGGGATCATCACTTTCACCTTGATTCTCCTGGTCAGTCTATGTATTCCTAATGTTTTGTACACTTAGTGTATACAATGCATTCGTTAAGTATTCAGACCCCTTGACTTTTTCCACAATTTGTTACATTACAGCCTTATTCTAAAATGTWTTTTTTTTTTATCCCCCCCCTCATCAATCTACACACAGTACCCCATAATCAAAAAGCAAAAACAATTTTTTTGAAATTTTTAGAAATGAAATATCACGTTTACTTAAGTATTCAGACCCTTCACTCAGTACTTTGTTGAAGCACCTTTGGCAGGGATTACAGCATTGAGTCTTCTTGGGTATGACACTACAAGCTTGGCACACCTGTATTTGGGGAGTTTCTCCCATTCTTCATTGCAAATTATCTCATGGTTGGTCAGGTTGGATGGGGAGCGTTGCTGCACAGCTGTTTTCAGGTCTCTCCAAAGATGTTCGGTCAGGTTCAAGTCCGGGCTCTGGCTGGGCCACCGCTGCGTTGTCTTGGTCGAAGCCACTCCTGCATTGTCTTGGCTATGTACTTAGGGTTGCTATCCTGTTGGAAGGTGAATCTTCGCCCCAGTCTGAGGTCCTGAGTGATCTGGATCAGGTTTTCTTCAAGGATCTCTCTGTACTTTGCGCCGTTCATCTTTGCCTCGATCCTGACTAGTCTCCCAGTCCCTGCCGCTGAATAGCATCCCCACACCATGCTTCACCGTAGGGATGGTAGCAAGTGTCCTCCAGAAGTGACGCTTGGCATTCAGGCCGAAGTGTTCAATCTTGGTTTCATCAGAGCAGAGAATCATTAGGTGCCTTTTGGCAAACTCGAAGCAGGCTGTCATGTGCCTTTTACTGAGGAGTTGCTTCCGTCTGGCTAATCTACCATAAAGGCCTGATTGGTGGTATGCTGCAGAGATGGTTGTCCTTCWGGAAGGTTCTCCCATCTCCACAGAGGAACTCTGGAGCTCACTCAGGGTGATCATTGGTGATCTCCCTGACCAAGGTCCTTCTCCTCCGAGTGGTTTGGTGGTTCCAAACTTCTTCCATTTTAGAATGATGGAGGCCACTGTGTTCTTGGGGACCTTCAATGCTGCAGACATGTTTTGGTACCCTTCACCAGATCTGTGCCTCGACATAAATCCTGTCTCGGGGCTCTACGGACAATTTCTTCGACCTCACGGCTTGGTTTTTTCTGACATTCACTGTCAACTGTGGGACCTTTATATAGACAGGTGTGTGCCTTTCCAAATCATGTCCAATCAATTAAATGTACCACAGGTGGACTCCAGTGAAGTTGTAGAAACATCTCAAGGATGATCAATGGAAACAGGATGCACCTGAGCTCAATTTCAGGTCTCATAGCAAAGGGTCTGAATACTTTTGTAAATAAGGTATGTTTATTTTTAATACATTTGCAAAAAAAAATCGAATAAACCTGTTTTCGCTTTTGTCATTATGGGGTATTGTGTGTAGATTGACGAGGTAAAACAATAATTAAATCATTTTATTAGGTACACCCATCTAGTACCAGGTCAGACAGCCCTTTGCCTCCAGAACAACCTAAATTCTTTGAGGCATGGAAAGAGATCTAACATGTGTGCCAGGAAAACATTCCTCACACCATTACACCACCAGCCTGTACCGTTGACACCAGGCAGGATGGGGCCATGCTGTTTACGCCAAATCCTGACTCTGTAATCAGCATAACGCAACAGGAACCAGGATTCGTCAGACCAGGTAAATCTTTTAGCTGATCGGACTGGAACCCGGTGTGGTCGTCCACTGCAATAGCCCATCTTTGACAAGGACCGACGAGTTGTGCGTTCTGAGATGCCGTTCTGCACACCACTGTTGTACCTGTGCCGTTATTTGCCTGTTAGCTTCCACGATTCTTTCCATTCTCCTTCAAACTCTCATCAACTAACTATTTTCGCCCACAGGACTGCCACTGACTGGATGTTTTCTGTTTGTTGCATCATCGTCGGTAAACCCTAGACACTGAGATACTAGAACCGGCATGCCTGGCACCGATGACCAAACCACGCTCAGGTCACTCGTTTAAGCCCATTTCAATGTTCATTTTAAAAGTAACTGAATGCCTCGATGCCCGTCTGCCTGCTTTATATAGCAAGCCACGGCCACGTGACTCACTGTCTGTAGGAGCGAACAATTTCCGTGAACAGGGTGGTGTATGGCCATGTATATACAGTACATGGCTCTGTGAAAACCTAAAAACAAGCTCAAACAACACAACTGAAAAACAAATTATTGAAAGAGTTCAAAGCTCATATTAAATTGGGGAGTAAATTGAGAAGCGTAGGCTACTGTTTATACTCAGAGCATATATTGAAACATTAAAGGTGACACACCCTTCACTTTTTCTTCTTCATTAGGGAAGCCAAGCACTGCAGGCTTGGCAACGGTAGACGCCGGCGAGAGCTTCAGCTCTGACAGAAAGTCAATGCTCTCTCCACATGAAAGTGATGAAAACCCCCAGGACGGGCTACTTGGCGCAGCCCAGTATAATCTCGGACCTGAATAATGAATGGGGCTTTTCTGACAGCAGGCCGAGYGTGGGGGGGTGCTTCTTTTCTCCTTCATGAATTTTCATAACAGCACCATATGTCAGATTGAGTGTACTGTGTATACAAGGAGAGCAGCAGCAACAGTTTAACGGGTTTTCCTTGAATTCCTGTTTTTTAAGATAACACTTGTTCTTTCTCTATCCTAGCAACGCTATTTGTATGAGTAACAAGGAAATGTCTAAATTGATTTTWTTTWTTTTTTTACTGAAATAAAAGGAGGCCTTTCTTAGCCTTTTAGGTGTATTGTTCGTTTAGTCTAAAAGAGGTTTAAGACTATTCACTCCAGTAACAAATCACATTTTTGGATCACGGTGGTCTGTATTTCTGTGTTGTGAGTTTGGAGGTGACAGCAGAAGCCCCTTAGCTCAGCGGGCTGCCAGCCTTCTATAGCCGCTCTCACCCTGCCCCAGTATCCCTGTGTCCACGGAGACGACACCCCATAATTAGGCAACAAATGCCTTCGCATTAATCACGGCTAAACAGATGTCCTTTACGGGGAGGACTGGCGGCTCATGAGAAACGAGTGAGCGAGAGAGAGAGAGAGACGATGGAGACATCACTCCTCTCTAAAGCCCTGATCTTGCAACAGACAGGCAGCAGCCCTGTAGGCATGGGGCTCGTCCTGGCTCAACCCTATGGCAAGCAATACTGGCTTTATCCGCCTCAGTAGGCTAAGTTAACACAGGGTTAATCTCTCCCACAGGCCCTATTTACTCATTCTCAGTTATTTTTGGAGGGATGTAGATAGTCATATCTGTATGCTTCAGCAAAATATTCTGGTTGTGGTTGGATTTACATTACGGTTGGAGATAAGAATCAGGAAAGTTTGGTTTGGGATACTAAGGCTTGGGGTGTTCAATTCCGCGAGGCCATGTCTTAACCCATGTCGTAACCCGTGGCGTCGAGTTTGTTGTCATAATGAGATTATGCCGATTCAGGCATGTTCTGTTTACAGTACGCAACACAGTGTTGAGAAACTTTAAAAACATGTCACAGTCATTGTGGCTAAGTCTACGGTGTCCTCATAATGTAAGGTTGTGTTTAGTAACATCAAAACAAAGTGTGGTTGTAACTATGTTCTCATAATGTAAGGTTGTGTTTAGTAACATAAATACCAAGTGTGGTTGTACTCTGTTCAATAATGTAAGGTTGTGTTTAGTAACAATCAAAACACAGTTGTGGTTGTAACTATGTTCTCATAATGTAAGGTTGTGTTTAATAACATCAAAAAACAGTGTGGTTGTTAACTATGTTCTCATAATGTAAGGTTGTGTTTAGTAACATCAAAACACAGTGTGGTTGTAACTATGTTCTCATAATAGTGTTTCTGACTGGCTGAAGACATGGTGCAGCGTGTCGTTTCACTCGCGCCGAAAATAAATAGAACGCCGCCGTCCGCATTATCCAAAATAATCCTGTGTAAGTCATTTAGAGAAATTGATCATTACGCCAGGGACTTCCTATATCCATCGACTCTCTCTGTAGTGTCTTTCCCCACTGAGAATTGATGCTAATTGCTAAAGATACATGTGTAAGTAAATCACAAGGACTCTTTTTTTTATATAAATACTGTTTATCTGCTAGATATTGACTACTTCTCTTCTAGTCTTTTCAAGAAACATTTGTGTGTTGAAAATGCCTTAACACTTGTATAATCTATTTTAAACAGACAGACATACCTCACCAGACACACCACTATGGGTTCCTTAACGGTACCCAAACCATAAACAGATCTTCACTTAGTTATCTATAGAGTCATGGTGGAATGCTCTGCTACAGAAGTTACTCAGTTATCTATAGAGTCATGTTATGGTGGAATGATCTGCTACCAGAAGTTACTCAGTTATCTATAGAGTCATGGTGGAATGTCTGCTACCAGAAGTTATACGTTATCTATAGAGTCATGTCATGGTGGAATGTCTGCTACCAGAAGTTACTCAGTTATCTATAGAGTCATGTCATGGTGGAATGACCTGATACCAGAAGTTACTCAGTTATCTATAGAGTCATGTTATGGTGGAATGACCTGATACCAGAAGTTACTCAGTTATCTATAGAGTCATGTCATGGTGGAATGCTCTGCTACCAGAAGTTACTCAGTTATCTATAGAGTCATGGTGGAATGCTCTGCTACCAAGAGTTACTCAGACAAGTTTAGCTTAAAAAACTGATATAAAATACATTATCACAGCGCCTCTCCTATTTCTAAAGATCTGATTGAACTGTACTGTATATAACAATATGAATATGTATCAGGGTCTGTCTATAAACTAGGGTACCCGTTTCCTACGCTGGACAACTTGTTACAGCTATTGATAAGTCATAGATAATAATCTGCCAATTTTTTTCATGTCAATACATTAAGATATAGGGGGGATCATGGCTATATTCAATACAATTCACGAGTTTGATTTAGAACCTGTTTAAGTCTTTATCATGGTTGGTGTCATGACAGATTTGTCCAAAATGTTTGACATAAAACATTACTTTTCTGTCCTTCCATTTATAGCAGTATAAGTTGTCTTTATATCATATTTTAAGCATTAGTCAATTAAATTAGACATTGAACTTTAACCTTGTAAGAATCCTGGATCTAGCTGCCGGACAGTTTTTTTGTATAGAGATATCAGAAATGCAGTGTAACCACGCAACATTTCCTGTCTTCTTATGTTACATAATGGAAACAGTTTTCATGGGCACACAAATTGAATGCTTCTAACCGAAAGAGTCACCTTAACTTGATAATTAAAACCTAAAATCGATACTTTCATTAACGTGGCTTTTCAATAATTGTGCATAATGCTTGATGCGCATTTAGTACACATGGTTAGCAGATGTTAATGCAAGTGTAGCGAAATGCTTGTRCTTCTGGTTCCGACAGAGCAGTAATATCTAACAAGTAACCTAACAGTTTCCCAACAACTACCTWATACACACAAATCTAAAAGGGGTGAATGAGAATATGTACATATAAATATATGGATGAACGACGCAGAGCGGCACAGGCAAGGTGCAATAGATGATATAAAATACAGTATATACATATGATATGAGTAATGTAAGATATGTACACATTATTAAAGCGGCATTATTTAAAGTGGCATTGTTATTAGTGACTAGTGATCCATTTGTCCAGTGATTGTCCAGTGATTGGGTCTCAATGTAGGCAGCGGCTTCTCTGAGTTAGTGATTGCTGTTTAGCAGTCAGATGGCCTTGAGATATAAGCTGTTTTTCAGTCTCTCGGTCCCAGCTTTGATGCACCTGTACTGGACCTCGCATTCTGGATGATAGCGGTGTGAACAGGCAGTGGCGCGGGTGGTTATTGTCTTTGATGATCTTTTTTGCCTTCCTGTGACATCGGGTGCTATAGGTGTCCTGGAGGGCAGGTAGTTTGCCCCCGGTGATGCATTGTGCAGACCACACCACCCTCTGGAGAGCCTTGCGGTTGAGGGCGGTGCAGTTGGGGATACAGCCCGACATGATGCTCTCAATTGTGCATCTGTAAAAGTTTGTGAGGGTTTTAGGTGACAAGACAAATTTCTTCAGCCTCCTGAGGTTGAAGAGGCACTGTTGTGCCTTCTTCACCACACTGTCTGTGTGGATGGACCATTTCAGTTTGTCGTTGATGTGTATGCCGAGGAACTTAAAACTTTCCACCTTCTCCACTGCTGTCCCTTTGATGTGGATGGGGGGTGCTCCCTCTGCTGTTTCCTGAAGTCCACGATCATCTCCTTTGTTTTGTTGACGTTGAGTGAGAGGTTGTTTTCCTGACATCACACTTCAAGTGCCCTCACCTCCTCCCTGTAGGCTGCCTCGTCGTTGTTGGTAATCAAGCCCACTACTGTTGTGTCGTCTGCAAACTTCATGATTGAGTTGGAAGCGTGCATGGTCACACAGTCATGGGTGAACAGGGAGTACAGGAGGGGGCTGAGCACGCACCCTTGTGGGGCCCCAGTGTTGAGGGTCAGCGAGGTGGAGGGTCACCACCTGGGGGCGGCCCGTCAGAAAGTCCAGGACCCAATTGCACACGGCGGGATTGAGACCCAGGGCCTCAAGCTTAAGGATAAGCTTGGAGGGTACTACGGTGTTGAATGCTGAGCTGTAGGCAATGAACAGCATTCTTACATAGGTATTCCTCTTGTCCAGATGGGATAGGGCAGTGTGATGGCGATTGCATCGTCTGTGGACCTGTTGGGGCGGTATACAAACTGAAGTGGGTCTAGGGTGTCCGGTAAGGTGGAGGTGATATGATCCTTGACTAGTCTCTCAAAGCACTTCATGAGAGACCACTGTTAAATGCAGTGGTTTGCGCTTTCAGTTTTACGCAAATGTCGCCATCCATCCACGGTTTCTGGTTAGGGTAGGTTTTAATAGTCACAGTGGGTACAACATCTCCAATACACTTCATAATAAAAACACTCACTGAGTCAGCGTTTAAGTCGATGTTATTCTCTGAGGCTGACCGGAATATATCCCAGTCCGCGTAATCAAAACCATCTTGAAGCGTGGATTCCGATTGGTCAGACCAGCATTGAATTGTTCTTGTCACTGGTACATCCTGTTTGAGTTTCTGCCTACAAGACGGTATGTGCAAGATGGCGTCGTGGTCGGATTTTGCCAAAGGGAGTGCGGGGGTGGGCTTTGTATGCATCGCAGAACATCATCTGTTGTTGTCTGCTTGATTTACAGCAGGGTCTCGTTAGATTTAAGAGAAAGCATCAAGGTAATAAATTCATGTTTGCATATGTTTTTGTGCCTGGGATTGGACACAGTCTACTGTGTTAAATTGTGTCGGATAGACTACAGAACAACACCCAACGCTCTTCCTATTCATTATTCTGGATATAATTAACACAATATGATCTGGTCATGAAATAACATGACAAATACATTGTTTTTTCATGTTAGGCTACTTCAAAAACTGCAGGTCTATTTGAACTTGAATTTGGAGCTCCGAAATGAAAGTACTGGAATAGGCCTAACTTGAAAATCAGACATTTCCTCAATTTGGTGCTTGAAAAGTTCTTGTAATTTATTGTAGACAATTTATAAGTTCTCCTGCTCCCTTATAATGATCTATGATTCCATTTCTTATCCGTTTTTTGTGCGAGATGTGGCCACTTTCGTTTGTTTCCCGCCTCTTCAATTGAAGGGTGTTGCGCTACTCTGTTGCGGTAAAAATCACGTATGGTTATTATGATGACGAAAACATTAGGGAGTTGGCTTCAACTTGTCTTTCCATACAAATACATCTATTTTTAAAAAAGGAACCCGTTTTTTTTATTATCACTTTCTCATTATAAAACCAGAGATAGTGAGATTAATGATACCGCTATTCATGGCTATATTATGTGTGCCAGTTATAGAAGAATCGCTATGCATCCAATCTATTTAGTCAGGAAACATCCTAATTATTCTCACAATGTAATAATCATCTGAATATCAATGCATTGGCAAGGCTTAAAACATACATTTTTCTTTATACTTTTTGGGAGGGTGTGTGTGTGTGTGTGTGTGTGTGTGTGTGTGTGTGTGTGTGTGTGTGTGTGCGCGCTCCGGTCAAATACGATTTAACAGGATTGAAGACAGAGAGTTCTCTTTATTGTTACATGCCAGTGATGGGAGTGGAATGTGGTTGGCTGAGAATCTGGGATGGGAAGTAATCTTGTTGGGAAACCTAAGCTGGACAAACAGTGTCTGCAGGGCTAACTCCTGCCTTCCCATAAACCCAGGCTCATAGACAACACACTGGGATAGGCCAGCGGGATTAAGGGTCACTGTGGCGTTATGGGATTTCATTCACCCTGCCACTTGGTCAAAGACAAAATAAATTGGTGCTTATGAGAGGACGGTTGCCCATAACAACAGGAAGGGGGGGTTAATATATTATAGAAAAGTGGGTCGAAAAATGGGGGACGAAAAGTAAATATCCTAGGAAATATATGCTAGAGAGAGTTTGAGAATGGATTTTGGGTGAGCTCCTTAAATCGTATCGCTGGTTTGATTCCCGAGACCTAGACTGAGGAACATTGGAATTTGCAAACAACATATTTCACTGCACATATCCGGTGTGACAATACAATATATATATCGCTTTTTTTTTACTACATTTTATTCGTTTTTGACATTTAACAAATCACTTACATTGGACCAAGACTGTGTAACCAGATTCCTTTAAGAATTGGGTAAAGAATACTCACCGATATAGGCATCCCTGGTTGTCGGTACTGGAACGGCCACACACAAATAGGTGTCAGACTGAAACGACACAGGACACAGTGTGAGAACAAATGCTTCGCTTAGTTACAGAGCAAAAAAGATCCATAAAGTTATGGTTAAAAAAAACATGTTAAATCATTTTAAAATTAATAGTGTTTAAAATAAATAAAGTGATTAAAATAAATAGTGGTACAAATAAATTGTGTTCATATAAATTGTGTTCAAATAAATACAATTGTATATTTATTATTCTCCTTGTTTATAATCCATCAATAACAACCAATATTGTTTGTATCGGGCTCCCGAGTGGCGTAGCAGTCTAAGGCACAGTCTAAGGCAGTCTCAGTGCTTGAGGCGTCACTACAGACCCTGGTTCGATTCCACGCTGTATCACAACCGGCCCGTGATTGGGAGTCCAATAGGGCGGCGCACAATTGGCCCAGGTAGGCCSTTATTGTAAGTAAGAATATGTTCTTAACTGACTTGCCTAGTTAAATAATAAAATACATATATATATTTATATACAGCTGCCGGTTTGTTTTACTTCTAATCAAGATACTAAACATTGTTTCACCATGACAGATTCTCTAAAATTCAAAGAGAGTCCTCAGATATTAGGCGGATTATCGAGTGCAGATACTGAAGCAAAAGTTAAATCCTCGCTCACTTGAAGTCGGGCAGTTTAATATACGAGTGAACATGACTCTTAAATCACCCTGGCGCCGACCTTGCGTAACACGGGGAGAACTATATTTCCTGCGGGGAGTGAAGACAATAGCACTTCATCAAGACAAAAGACATGACACAGAGCTCTGTGTCCAACCCTGGAGCATCTCTCTCTCTCCTGAAGAGTGACCTCTTCATCTGTGGCCGAGTTAAAACACTCTACAGTGACTGAAAATAACTCTTCTCTCATTTGTATCATCTTTCTCTTTATTCCTCAGGTCTCCAGCAGCCTAGCCTAYATGTACTGTAACGTTCGTTGTCGTTGCTTAAATAACAACTAGTGGCCGTTGAATGGAGGAGAGGAAGAAAATGGCAGCCGTAGTTCCCTGGGAACAGGTCGTTTAAGTGACATATTTGTAATAAACATGACAGGAAGTCATTTCCAGGGAAATGGTGCAATTGCTTAGTTATAGCTGATGGCTTTCGGCTGTCATTTATCATTCTATTGGGCTTCTATTGGGCTTCTATTCTCCTGCTGCAGCAACACGGTCAAATTATTAAATCAATTCCAGGGGACTGAATATTTCTCTCTCTGTCTCTCTCTCTCTCTCTCTCTCTCTGTCTCTCTCTGTCTCTCTCTGTCTCTCTCTGTCTCTCTCTGTCTCTCTCTGTCTCTCTCTGTCTCTCTCTGTCTCTCTCTGTCTCTCTGTGATGGCTGTATCTAACTCAGAGTTATTGTAAAAGGTCAGCGTGCATGTTTCTTTCTTGGCACAGCTGGCTTTCTTTCAAAATGGTGTCTCAACAGTTGAGAATTCTCCAGACAAATTCTGTCAGAATGACAATTTGGGGTCTCCCAAGTGGCGCAGTGGTCTAAGGCACTGCATCACAGTGCTAGCTGTGCCACTAGAGATTCTGGGTTCGAGTCCAGGCTCTGTCGCAGCCGGCCACGACCGGGAGACCCATGGGGCGGCGCACAATTGGCCCAGTGTCGTCCGGGTTAGGGGAGGTTTGGCCGGCAGGGATGTTCTTGTCCCATCGTGCACTAGCGATTCCTGTGGCGGGCCGGGCACAGACACGSTGACACGGTCGCCAGGTGTACGGTGTTTCCTCAAACACAATGGTRCGTCTGGCTTTCGGGTTAAGTGGGCAGTGCGGCTTGGTTGGGTTGTGTTTCAGAGGACGCACGGCTCTCGACCTTCGCCTCTCCCGAGTCCGTACAGGAGTTGCAGCAATGAGACAAGACTAACTACCAATTGGATCCCACGAAATCGGGGAGAAAAAGGGGTTAAAACTATATATATAATAAATAAATAAAAGAATGCCAACTTGATGTGGGCCTATTAGAACAAAATAGAGCCGATGTTCGATGACCAGATTAATAATAAAAAACCATAGCCAAATATTTAAATTTGATTACTGGTCGATCTCAATTTCCCATTTCACACTAATGAGCCAAGCCAAACCATGCTGTACTGGGCTAGTCTGGTTACACATCCACCATAGTTGCTGCAATAAGATAAAGAAACCATCTGAACCAACACAGTACAGCTCAGATCCACACAACACAGTACAGCTCAGATCCACACAACACAGTACAGCTCAGATCCACACAACACAGTGAAAAGGGTACAGATAAAATGTTGACAAAAGAAGCTTCGGAGAAAGTGAATAAACACTGGCTCAATGCTATCTAATGAAAGGAAAGGGGGATACCTAGTCAGTTGTATGTATTCAACTGAAATGTGTCTTCTGCATTTAACCCAACCCCTCTGAATCAGAGGTTGCCTTAATCGACATCCACGTCTTCGGCGCCCGGGGAACAGTGGGTTAATGGCCTTGTTCAGGGGCAGAACGACAGATTTTTTACCTTGCCAGCGCTGGGATTTGATCCAGCAACCTTTCGGTTACTGGCCCAATGCTCTAGGCTACCTGCCGAAGAACCAGTGAACTGGCTCAATGCTATCTGATGAACAGCCAGTGAACTGGCTCAATGCTATCTGATGAACAGCCAGTGGAAACTGGCTCAAATGCTATCTGATGAACAGCCAGTGAACTGGCTCAATGCTATCTGATGAACAGCCAGTGAACTGGCTCAATGCTATCTGATGAACAGCCAGTGAACTGGCTCAATGCTATCTGATGGGCCAGAGAAAGGGCACCTCCCTATAGATCGAGGGGTAGGCAAAATACAACACACGGGTCGGATCTGGCCAGCGAACCCATTCAAACTGGGTCCCGGGAGGTTTCCCCAAAAAATGACACACTATATTATTTATTTATTTATTTTGGGGRAAAACAACACTCCAGCCACTCTTGAACATTTAAAACTAGATTAAAAAAATATCCCAAAATTATAATGGACCTTTTTCTGGCCCGCAAGTTGATTTTCACAAACGCATAGGTCCCAAAAAAATCTGTGCAGCCTTCCGTTGAATTTTAAAATCCCAATGTGGCCCTTGAGCCAAAAGGTTTGCCCACCCCTGCGATAGATCAATAGCACAACAGTACGAGCTGACCACTAAGTTAAGAGAGTTTAAGGTTTGTCTTCTCTGAGATGTTCTACAAGCCAGTAATCCCCCTTCAGCATTCACAGTTATCAGCCAACACTTGCCATGGATGAATCATTGGCGGATGACTCACACAGACCTGCACTGAGAATAATAATAGCTCACCCTCCCCTCTTCCCTCAACTCTCACATACACAAACAAAACAGTCCCAAGAAGACGCAAAGCACGGAGCCCGTTGACAACAGTTCCACCATCGTGTAAAAACTGAACTCTAACTGTTTCTCACTAGCCTAAACACGGGCTTGGCTTTTGGAGAAAAGAGAGAGAGAGCGAGAGAGAGAGCGCGATAGAGAGCGAGCGAGAGAGAGCGGGTAGAGAGGGGAGAGAGGAGAGAGAGAGAAAATAGTGATAAACCAGAGATCTTCCTCTCTGTGGTTTTCTCTGCACATTGCAGCAGCAGGAAAAACACCGGAGGCTGAGGAGCCAATTAGCTCTTGTCTGCAACAGAGAGTCAACTTTAATGACTGCATTACTGTAGGATCAATACGGGCCAAACAAACACAGCAGGAGGACTGGCCCCTGACACAACCCCATGAGGAAATCATGTACAGCCACACACTGAGCGAGAAAAACATTGTACGGCCATCATCAACATACCTTCCTGATATGAACAAAGCAAAGCGTCAAGTTTTTCTGCACATAGGAAGGAGATGTCTGTCAAGTCTATGAATATTAATATATTAGTCACTGTCTAACCTTTATTCGCCGATMGAAGTCTCGATAAAATCTCTTTGACATTAAAGACCTAAATGCTAGTCAGACTAATTTTGCATCATGGAGAATGATCACTGATTTTCATAAATGGTTGAATAGCCTAACAGGCTATGTAGACTAGTGTAGATAGTGTTCTTTGAAAACACATGTAAATAAATGTAAAACTGAACCCTCAAACCATTGAGCGGGGGGGACAAACTAGATCTGACAGACACTGGGTTGGTTTGGGTTTACCACAGGGTTGTTTTGACTGTCAGAAACATGGGGACTCACCACCGTGGGGGACACCCCCGGCATGCGGACATCC
Organism: Salvelinus sp. IW2-2015; assembly: GCF_002910315.2. Taxonomy (NCBI): domain Eukaryota; kingdom Metazoa; phylum Chordata; class Actinopteri; order Salmoniformes; family Salmonidae; genus Salvelinus; species Salvelinus sp. IW2-2015. The sequence goes on along the minus strand of NC_036842.1, from coordinate 37,914,417 downwards.
AGGGAAAAGTTGCCTGATTTAGACAGGACCGTGGGTTGTCTCGTCCTGGTAGTGCAGTCGCTGGGCTCCGAAGAGGCACTTTCCTGATACCTGTCCGATGGGGACAACAGTGAGAGAAGACGTTGTTAGTGGAAAGCGACAAAACAACCTCGGAGAAAACTATTGCTAATGAGAGAACCTAACAAACAGCCTGATGAGTTGAGGAACTCATCAGTTTGGAAGGAACATCAGTTGAGGAACTCAAGTTTGGAAGATAATGAGCGTACTTCACATACAAACACCTAAGACTCAAGAGGGAAACGGAAAGAACACCTCCAGAAAAGTAGGTTAAATGAAGATACAATTCTTTATAGAATTACTTATAGGCCAATCTGCAATTGACTGATASTAATCTACCCAAAAGGCTATTTGTGTGGTCACCATGTATGTTGATGCTGTAGCCACCTCCTGGGTCATTTGTTTGTTAATCATGTAGCCATACAAACATGTGACAAACACATCCGGCTTCCAGTACCTTGTACCTACAGCAGGCTAATTGCCTACTGCAAACACGTTTTAAATGCGATATAATTGTATAATAAACAAAACAAAAAATGCATGAATTCAACATCGATCAAAAAAAGACTAACTTATAAAAYATTGATTTAGAACTGCATTAAACTTGTCAAATCTATTTATTTCACAAGTACACTGAGCTATTTCAAATTAATTAAAAAACTTATAATACATCAACTCTAGCAGAACACAATCAAAGAACACTCGAGATTTCCAAGCGACATCTGTTCGCACCACTCACATGACCCCACTAAATCTGCCTTTTCCTTTCAATTGCATTTCAAAACCCCTCCAAAAAAATCAGAACTGTCCTTACCTTTTAAACCTGTGCAGGGGGTTAGTGGCACCGTCCAGGCTATGGCTTTGACAGATGAGCGTCAGCACCACCACGCCACAAACAAGGACTCCCATCTCTGACTCTAGCCTCTTGTCAAGCGCTCCCTATTCCTGCTTCTAGCCTGCCGGTTAACTGTAGAAGACTGGGCGCTGAGCAGAGCGTCACAGTGCTGTGTCTGGGATCAGCTGTGGAGCCTCACTGACGCTGAGCGAGAGAGAGGAAGTAACCAAACAAACAGTAGCAGGTTCCTGGATCAGGGTTAAGACAGATGGAAGAGCCAGATGGAAGGGTTGTTCCTGTTGGCAGTTCACACGCTGGGGACTGAAGGAGTAGGAGGAGGTTGTGGCTGTGGTTGTGCGCAACACTCCTCTTCTCCAGGCTCCAGGCCACTAGGGCTAGGTGTTCCTTTGTATTTTCTCTGCYTTTCCGAGTGAACTGAGCACACAGAGGCGGGACTACCCTCTAGCGCTCCCTCCCCCTTCCTCTCTACTCCTCTTCTCTTCGGTCTTCTCGTCTGGCACAAGTGGCTGTAACGCGGCACCTTTCCACTCTCCTCTTAGCACCCAAGTTATCCAGTGAGAGAAGAGGCGAGTAAATGTGAAGAGTGGCTGGTGTTCAGAGGTGACAGAGAGATGAGATGAAAGGAAGAGTAGATCAGAGTAGATGGAGGGAAGAGGCGAGGAGGGCGAGGAGGGCGCAGCGTCGGTCTCCAGTCACAACCTGTAAAAATAGAAGCAGACGTGCTCAACAAGAGGGGGGGTGACTAGATGACTAACGTGCCACTGACTCTGCCTGCCTGTCTGCCTGCTAGCGCAAACCGCTACCCCCCCCCCAAGCTAATGCTCCAGCGGGTTCTTTAATATACTACCATTATCATAAGATGCAACACGGAAATGCTAGTTGTTAGCGTTAGTGCCCATCTCTTCAGATGATTGAGCAGCTAAGGGTGTTTGAGTTGGGGGGGTAACGGTTGGTTGGGAATCACATGCTATCTCTCCTTGCCTTTAAAATGTCATTAAATATAGATGACAGTGTACACACTCTGCAGTGCTGCTACTGTGCTGAATCCGCCGACGGTAGCAGCTTCTATTTACTCTATTCTGTGGGCTTGTCCGGGATGTGAAAGCGGAGGGATAGAGGGGAGAGAAGGAGAAGCCGCAGTAATCCAATCAAATTTCCCCGGGGGATTCACACCCTTATTAAGGAGATCCAGTTGGTCACCAGCAGGAGCAGACAGCTAGTATAGAAAAGACTGTCAAGGAGACCTATACCATACCTTACTATACTCTACCTTACTATACTACACCGTACTATACTATACCTTACTATACTATGCTATACACGACCGTGCTATACTATACATTGCTATTCCATACTATAGTATAACTGTCCATACTATACCGTACTATACCTGTCGATACTATACCTGTCTATTCCTTGCTATACTACACCTTGCTATACTATACCATACAATCCCCGTCTATACCATCCATGTCTATAATATACCATACCTTACTATACCTGTCTATACTATACCTTACGAAACTATACCTTTCTATACTATCCCTGTCTACACTACACCTATCCCTGTCTATACACTATACCGGTCTATACTATCCCGGTCTATATTATACCTTACCATACACTATATCTGTCTAAACTATACCTTACTATACCTTACCTTGCTATACCTTTCTATACTATACCTTTCTATACTATACCTGTCTATACTATGCTACATCTTACTACACCACACCTTGCTATACAAAACCTTGCTATACAAAACATTGCTACACTATACCTTATTATATCTTACTATACCTTTCTGTACTACACCTTACTGTACTATACCTTGCTATAGTCTGCTAAATGACTTAAATGTAAATGTAAATGTATACTATACCTTACTACACATTGCTATACTATACTTTACTATACCATACCGTCTACATTATGCTACATCTTATTACACTACTATACCTTGCTGTAATAACATTGCTATATTATACCTTACTAAACCTTATGTCATACTATACTATCCATAGATAGTACATGTCTATACTAAACCATACTATAGATTGCTGTACTATATATGTCTATACTATACCTGTCTATACTATACTTTACTATACCTCATTATACTATACTAACCTTACTATATTTTACTATATGTTAATATAGTATATGTTAATATACTATACATGCCTATACTATACCTTAATATAGCTTACTATATTATACCTGTCCATACTATACCTTACCATATTATACTAAAACATATTATACTAAAACTATACCTCATTATACTATACTAACCTTACTATATTTTACTATATGTTAATATAGTATATATTAATATACTATATAGGCCTATACTATACCTTACTATATTATACCTTACTATACCTTACTAACCTATACCTTACCAACCTATAACTTACTTTACTATACCTTATTACACCTTACTACGCCTTGCCTTACTGTACTATACCTCACTATATCTGTCCATACAATACCTTACTATACTTGTCTATACTATACCTTAATATACCTCATTATACTATACCTTATTATACTATAGCTTACTATATTATACCTTACTATACCATACCGTTCACTACCGTGCTATACTATACCTTGCTATACCTGTCTAAAATATACCTTACTATAACTTACTATACCTTACTGCACTATACCTTACTATACCTGCCTATACCTTAATATACCACATTATACTATACCTTACTATATTATACTAAACCTTACTATACAAAACCTTACAATATTATACTAAATCTTACTATATTATACTATATCTTAATATACTATACCTTACTATATATGTTCATACTATACCTTGCTATACCTCATTATACTATACGTTACTATATTATACTAAACCTTACTATATTATACTATATCTTAATACCTACATCGTAATATACTATACCTTACTATATTATACTATGCCTTAATATATTATACCTGTATATACCTTACTAAACCTTGCTATATGTTACCTTACTGTACTATACCGTACTATACCTGTCCATACTATACATGTCCATACAATACCTTACTATACCTCATTATACTATAACTTACCTAACTTTACCTGTCTATACTATACCTTACTATAACTTACAATACTATAACTTACTGTACTWTACCTTACTATACATGGCTATACCTTCCTATACTATACCTTACTAAACTATACCTTAATATACTATACCTGTCCATACTATACCTGGTCTATACTATACATGTCTATACTATACCTGTCTATACTATACCTGTCTATACTATACCTCATTATATTATACCAAACCTTACTATATTATACTATATCTTAATATACCTTACTATATTATACCTTACTATACCTTGCTACATTATACCTTACTATATTATACTATACCTTACTACACTAGACATGTCTATAATATACCTGGCTATACTATACCTTAGTATACCTCATTATACTATRCCTTATTAAACTATACCTTATTATACTATACCTTACTATATTATACTAAACCATACAATACTATACCACACATGTCTATACCATGCTACATCTTACTATACTACACCTTGCTATACTAAACCTTACCATACCTTATATCTTACTTTACCTTACTGCACCATACCTGTCTACACCTTTCTATATTATACCTTACAATACATGTCTATACTATACCGTTCTATAATATACCTGTATATACTATACCTTTCTATACTACACCTGTCTACACTATACTAAACCATACTATATTTTACTATATCTTAATATACTATAGGTTAATATACTATACATGTCTATATTATACYTTACTATACCTGTCTATACTATACCTTACCATAGTATACTAAACCTTACTATATTAGACTATGTCTTAACATACATTATGTTAATATACTATACCGGTCTATACTAAACCGTACTATATTATACTATACCTTACAATACATATAACTTACTAACCTATAACTTACTGTACTATAYCTTACTACACCTTACTACACATTACCTTACTGTACTATACCTTACTACACCTTACTACACATTACCTTACTGTACTATACCTTACTATAACTGTCCATACTATACCTGTCCATACTATACCTGTCTATACTATACCCTACTATAACTTACCTTACTATACCTTACCCTGCTAACCTATAACTTACTGTACTATACCTTACCTTACTATACCTGTCCATACTATACCTGTCTATACTATAGCCTACTATACCTCAATATACTATACCTTACTATACCTTACTATAATACACCTTACTATACCTTGCTATACCTGTTTATACTGTACCTTACTATAACTTTCTATACCTTACCTTACTATACCTGCCTATACCTTACTATACTATACCTAACTATACCTAACTATACCTTACTATATTATACTAAACCTTACTATACCTTACCTTACTATACCTGCCTATACTATACCTTACTATACCYTACTAACATATAACTTACTGTACTATACCTGTCCATACTATACTTGTCTATACTATACCCTACTATACCTCAATATACTATACCTTACTATAATACACCTTACTACACCTTGCTATACCTGTCTATACTGTACCTTACTATAACTTTCTATACTTTACATTACTATACCTGCCTATACTATACCTAAATATGCCTTACTATATTATACTAAACCTTACTATATTATACTATATCTTAATATACAATACGTGTCTATACTATACCTTGCTATACCTTAATAAACCTCATTATACTATACTTTACAATATTATACTAAACCTTACAATATTATACTATATCTTAATAACCTACATCTTAATATGCTATACCTTATATCTTAATATACCTTACTATATTATACCTTACTATACCTTTTTACATTATACCTTACTATATTGTACTATACCTTACTACACTAGACTATACCCTACTATACCTCAATATACTATACCTTACTATAATACACCTTACTATACCTTGCTATACCTGTCTATACTGTACCTTACTATAACTTTCTATACCTTACATTACTATACCTGCCTATACTATACCTAAATATGCCTTACTATATTATACTAAACCTTACAATATTATACTATATCTTAATAACCTACATCGTAATATACTATACTATACCTTATATCTTAATATACCTTACTATATTGTACCTTACTATACCTTTTTACATTATACCTTACTATATTGTACTATACCTTACTACACTAGACCTGTCTATACTATACCTGGCTATACCTCATTATACTATACCTTACAATATTATACTATATCTTAATATACTATAACTGTCTATACTATACCTTACCATACCTCATTATACTATACCTTATTATATTATACTACACTTTACTATATTATACTATACCTAACTAGACCGTAATACACTAGACCGTACTATACTATACCATACCTTACTGTACCTTAATATACCTCATTATACTATACCTTACTATATTATACTATATCGTAATATACTATACCTGTCTATACTATACYGTACTATACCTCATTATACTATACCTTACTATATTATACTAAACCTTACTATAACTTAATATACTATATATACACTATACCTTACTATACCTCGTCATACTATACCTTACTATATTATACCTTGCTATACCTTACCATACCCGTCTATACTAAACCTGTCTATACTATACCTTATTATACTAAACCTTAATATATTACACTATACCTTAATATACCTTGCTATACCTTACTATATTATACTATACCTTAAAATAGTACATCTTAATATACTACACCTTATTATACTATATTATACTAAACCTTACTAATATTATACTATATCTTAATATACTATACCTGTCTATACTATACCTTAATATACCTCATTATATTATACTAAACCTTAATATAATACATCTTAATATACTATACCATACTATATTATACCTTGCTACACTATACCTGTCTATACTGTACCGTACAACATCATACTAAACCTTACCATATTATACTATATCTTAATATACATCTTAATATATTTCACCTTATTATACTATACCTTGCTATATTTTACTAAACCTTACTATACTATATCTTAATATACTACATCTTAATATACCTTACTATACTGTACTATACCTCTCTATACTATACCATACCTTACTATATTTTAGTTTAGTTTAAGTTCATTAATTCGAACCATTTTAAAAACAAGCACACATAAAACTTAAAAGCCATACATGCACATTAATAAAATCAATGAGGATAACACACAATAAAGTCTGAGACTTTCTATATTACACAAAACCTTACTATATTATACTATATTCTATACTATATTCTAATATACTATACCTTACTACACTATACCTGTCTTCACTATACCTATCTATAACTGTCTATACCTCATTACTATACTGTATCTTACTATACCTTACTATACTACACTGAACACAAATAAAAATGCAACAATTACTAAGATTTTATGAATTACAGTTCATTTAAAAAAAAAATGAACTAGGCAAGTCAGTTAAGAACAAATTCTTATTTACAATGACGGCCTACCCCGGCCAAACCCGGACGACGCTGGGCCAATTGTGCACCGCCCTATGGGACTCCCAATCACGGCCGAATGTGATACAGCCTGGATTCGAACCAGGAACTGTAGTGGCACCTCTTGCACTGAGATGCAGTGCCTTAGACGAGCAGCGGTCAATTGACTGAAATCAGTCAATTGAAATACATCTATTAGGCCCTAATCTATGGATTTTACATGACTGGGAATACAGATATGCATATGTTGGTCACAGATACCTTAAAAAAAATGTAGGGGTGTGGGATCAGAAAACCAGTCAGTATTGTGGCCTGTGGAATGTTTTCCCACTCTCCTTCAATGGCTGTGCGAAGTTGCTCGATATTGGTGGGAACTGGAACACGGTGTCATACACGTCGATCCAGAGCATTGCAAACATGCTCAGTGGGTCACACGTCTGGCAAGTATGAAGTCCATGGAAGAACTGGAACAATTTCAGCTTTCAGATCCTTGCGACATGGGGTTGTGCATTATCATGCTGCAACATGAGGTGACATAAGCAAACTGATCGCCCATACGACACCATTCAAGCTGTCTGCCATCTGCCCAGTACAGTTTAAACTATAGCTTACTATACTATGCTACATCTTACGATACTACAACTTCCTATACTACATCTTACTATATGACACTACGTCTTACTATGCTATAATGTCTGGTGAGTATGCAGTCCATGGAAGAACTGGGACGTTTTCAGCTTCCAGGAACTGTGTACAGATCCTTGGGRCMGTGCATTATCATGCTGAAACATGAGGTGATGTCGGCAGATGAATGGCACGACAATGGTGTGCATTCAAATCGCCATCAATAAAATGCAACTGTGTTCATTGCCAGTAGCTTATGCCTGCCCATATCATAACCCCACCGCTACCATGTGGCACTCTGTTCACAACGTTGACATCAGCAAACTGCTCGCCCACACGACGCCATACAAGCTGTCTGCCATCTGCCCGGTACAGATGAAAGCGGGATTCATCTGTGAAGAGCACACTTCTCCGTGTGCCAGTGGCCATCGAAGTCAGTTATGACACCGAACTGTAGTCAGATCAAGAACCTGGGCTGGTGTGGTTACATGTGGTCTGCGTTTGTGAGGCCGGTTGGACGTACTACCAAATTCTCTAAAACACTGTTGGCGGCGGCTTATGGTCGAGAAATTAACATTAAATTCTCTGGCAACAACTCCGGTGAACATTCCTGCAGACAGCATGCCAATTGCACACTCCCACAAAACTTTGTGTAGCACCTGTGGCATTGTGACAAAACTGCACGTTTTAGAGTGGTCTTTTATTGCCCCAGCACAAGGTGCATCTGTGTAATCATGCTGTTTAATCATCTTCTTGATAGGCCACACCTGTCAGGTGGATGGATTATCTTGGCTAAGGATAAATGCTCACTAACAGGGATGTAAACAAATAAGCTTTTTGTGAGAACATTTCTGGGATATTTTTTTCAGCTCATGAAACATGGGACGAACACTTGTTCACACACGTGTTTACATGTGTTACTMTATCTTATTATACCATATCTTACTATAATATATCTTACTAAACTATATACACTCACCGTTCAAAAGTTTGGGGTCACTTAGATATGTCCTTGTTTTTGAAAGAAAAGCTAAAATTTTGTCCGTTAAAATAACATAAAAATTATCAGAAATATGGTGTAGACATTGTTAATGTTGTAAATGACTATTGTAGATGGAAACGGCAGATTTTTTATGGAATATCTACATAGGCCCATTATCAGCAACCATCACTCCTGTGTTCCAATGGCACGTTGTGTTTGCTAATCCAAGTTTACCATTTTAAAAGGCTAATTGATCATTYGAAAACCCTTTTGCAATTATGTTAGCACATCTGAAAACTGTTGTTCTGATTAAAGAAACAAACTGTCCTTCTTTAGACAAGTTGAGTATCTGGAGCATCAGTATTTGTGGGTTCGATTACAGGCTCAAAATGTCCATAAACAAAGAACKTTCTTCTGAAACTCGTCAGTCTATTCTTGTTCTAGGAAATGAAGGCTATTCCATGCGAGAAWTTGCCAAGAAACTGAAGATCTCGTACCACGCTGTGTACTACTCCCCTTCACAGTACAGCACAAACTGKCTCTAACTAGAATAGAAAGATTGGGAGGCCCCGATGCACAACTGAGCAAGAGGACAAGTACATTAGTGTGTCTAGTTTAAGAAACAGACGCCTCACAAGTCCTCAACTGGCAGCTTCATTAAATAATACCCACAAAACACAAGTCTCAATGTGAACCGTGAGGAGGCGACTCCGGGATGCTGGCCTTCTAGGCAGAGTTCCTCTGTCCAGTGTCTATGTTATTTTTCCCATCTTAATCTTTTCTTTTTATTGGCCAGTCTGAGAWATGGCTTTTTCTTTGCAACTCTSCCTAGAAGGCCAGTATCCCAGAGTCGCCTCTTCACTGTTGATGTTGAGACTGGTGTTTTGCAGGTACTATTTAATGAAGCTGCCAGATGAGGACTCAAACTAGACACTCTAATGTACTTGTCCTCTTGCTCAGTTGTGCAAGGCTTAATCAACCAACATCAGTGCCCGATCTCACTAATGCTCGTGGCTGAATGGAAGCAAGTGCCCGCAGCAATGTTCCAACATCTAGTGGAAAGTCTTCCCAGAAGGGTGGAGGCTGTTATAGCTAGCTAGCGAACATTAGCATGCTTAGATAACGTTAGGTGTATGATCTATGTAGTAATATTATTTGAAACAGAAATATATTTGCATTGCTAGTTATAGCCTAATGTTAGCTAGCTAGCTAACATTGAACCTGGTTTGTTAGTTTTAGCTACCTGCAGATTCATACGACAGCTATGTCACTCAGTTTGTATTGGTAGTAGTATGAGTTGGGATTATGCCGGTTCATTGTTTAGCGAGCCACGTCGAAACAAAAGTCTTCACTTCACCAGATCATTACATGACCAATCAAGTTAGCCAGGTGTGTCTGTGGGTGATTACGGCCACCTATTCTATTTACTGAGCATGTGTACATGTCWAGACAATAGCATTTCTTTCACATGACCTATCAATTTAGACAAGTGGGTCTAGGTAAGCGTTATCTAATAATTATAAAATATTTGTAAAATATTTTTATCTGGACACTTTCTGTTTTTGATATTGCTACTATGCAAGTAACCATTTCACTGTGTCGTTTACACCTTCTGTATCCTGTGCATGTGACAAATAAACGTAGATTATATTTGACATAGTGTGTGTTTACCAGAGTGATGTGGAGTACAACATGACCTGCACCAAAGTCAGATAAGGATATAAGCCAAGGACTAGATAGTGTTTTTTTACCTGGAGGTTTTCCTTTTTGTAGGCTACTACTTTTAGTCTTTAAATCTTTGGTTGTTTACTACACTACTCACTCTGTTTAGCACATGGCCTCACATGTGAATSCTTAAAGAAATGGGTGGGGCTAACACGGAACCCAAACCGGCTGCGCGCGTGCGCCATCGTGCATACATTTATTTTGTCCCCCCACACCAAACGCGATCAGGACACGCAGGTTAAAATATCAAAACAAACTCTGAGCCAATGAGATTAATTTGGGGACAGGTCGAAAAGCATTAAACATTTATGGCAAYTTAGCTAGTTAGCTTGCACTTGCTAGYTAATTTGTCCTATTTAGCTAGMTTGCTGTTGCTAGCTAATTTGTCCTGGGATATAAACATTAGGTTGTTATTTTACCTGAAATGAACAAGGTCCTCTACGACAATTAATCCACACATAAAAACGGTCAACCGAATAGTTTCTAGTCATCTCTCCTCCTTCCAGGCCTTTTCATCATTTAACTTATATGGTGATTGGCATCTAAACTTTCATAGTATTATCACGACAACCGGCAACAGTTCATCTTTCAATCACACACRTSGGTATAAMCAATGAGGAGATGGCACGTGGGTACCTGCTTCTATAAACCAATGAGGAGATAAGAGATGCAGGACYTGCAGCGCGATCTGCGTCAGAAATAGGAATGACGTCTATTTTAGCCCTTGGCAACRCAGGGGCTCGTTGAAGCGAATAACATAATTGAATAACATAGATTCCTACATTTATTTTGCAACGCTCGCGCACGTGACGCAAGCGGTGTAGTCAGGGTATAAGGCTTAAGAGGGTGTGAACTATGCTGAACGGGTGTAGACAAAGGAGAGCTCYCCAGTAGGTGTACCAAAACATTCGATGGRCATTTTCTCAAAAGTGGGGTTACAAGTTCATTAACTTACAAAGCATAATTACTTTCCCATTGTTCTTCAGCTGTAGTGTATGATATACCATTTTCTAGCTTTGAGTCTCTACTTTTATCCAATGTAAAAAAACACAATTTCAAATGTTGCTACATAGGATGAACGTCAATATGATCATCGTAACACTTCCTGTGTATAGTTCTATATCGTCACTCAATACTTCATTGAACATTATTACATAAAGAATTATGTACATCATTCATATGAGATATCAAGAAGAAGTGAATGTAATTTACTGGAGTTCTTTATCAATAGTATTGACTGAGTTGAATGGACACAGCAGTCAACTTTAGCATTTCTGTATTGGTCTCATTATTTACAATGGAATATACARTGCCTTCAGAAAGTATTCACACCCCTTGACATTTTCCACATTTTGTTGTGTTACAGCYTGAATTTAAAATGGATTMAATGTAGATGTTTTGTCACTGGCCTACACACTATACCCCATAATGTCAAAGTTGAATTATGTTTTTAGAATTGTTTACCTTTTAATTAAACTGTCTTGAGTCAAGTATTCAACCCCTTTTGATATGGCAAGCTTAAAAAAAATATTTGCTTAACAAATCACATAAGTTGTATGGACTAACTCTGTGTGCAATAATAGTGTTCAACATGATTTTAGAATGACTACCTCATCTCTGTACCCCACACATACAGATAATTGTAAGGTCCCTCAGTTGAACCTTGAAATTCAAACACAGATTCAACCACAAAGACCAGGGAGTTTTTTTCCAATGCCTCGCATGGAAAGGTACCTATTGGTAGATGGGTAATTAAAAAAGGAGACATTGAATATCCCTTTGAGCATGGTGAAGTTATTAATTACACTGTGGATGGTGTATCACTACACCCAGGCACTACAAAGATACAGGTGTCCTTCCTAACTCAGTTACCAGAAAGGAAGGAAACCGCTCAGGGATTTCACCATGAGGCCAATTGTGACTTTAAAACAGTTAGAGTTTAATGGCTGTGATAGGAGAAAACTGAGGATGGATCAACAACATTGTAGTTACTCCACAATACTAACCTAAATGACAGAGTGAAAAGAAGAAAGCCTGTACAGAATACAAATACTACAAAACATATACCCTGTTTGCAATAAGGCACTAAAGTAAAACTGCTAAAAGAGTGTCAAAGAAATTAACTTTATGTCCTGAATACAAAGCATCACTGAGTACCACTTTYCACATTTTCAAGCATGGTGGTGCCTCCATCATGTGATGGATATGYTTGTCATCGGCAAGGGCTGGGGAGTTTTGGGGATAAAAATAAACAGAATAGATCTAAGCACAGGCAAAATCCTACAGGAAAACCTGGCTCAGTCTGCTTTCCAAAAGACACTGGAGTTTCTTACCAAGACATGGAATTTTCCTGAGTGGCCTAGTTACAGTTTTGACTGAAATCGTCTTGGAAATCTATGGCAAGACTTGCAAACGGCTGTCTGGCAATGATCAAAACCCAACTTGACAGAGCTTGAACATTTTTTTAAAGAATAATGTGCAAATCCAGGTGTGCAAGAAAAGTGGTACAAAGCTCTTAGAGACTTACCCAGAAAGACTCACAGCTGTAATCGCTGCCAAAGGTGATTCTAACATGTATTGACTCAGGGGTGTGAATACTTATGTAAATCAGATATTTCTTCATTTAATTTTCAATACATTTATTTTTAACATGTTTTCACTTTGTCATTATGGGGTATTGTTTGTAGATGGGTGAGAAAATTATTTAATCAATTTTTTATTCAGACTAACACAACAAAATGTGGAATAAGTCAAGGGGTATGAATACTTTCTGAAGGCACTGGAGACTATTCACATACAACCAACTTAAATTATATGGTTTTGAGTACTGCATTTTTAGGTGAGTTGATTGTATTGAACTGCAAGCTATTGTCCCTCAAAACACAATTGTGAAAATCATCCGTACTTCCAAATTCTGATCAACCTCTTCACACAAAGCATTGGGCGACTTAAACGCGCAGCAAAACCAAACCATAAACAATCTTGTATTAACAAGTGTTCTCCCAAAGAATAGCCTGAAAGACTACGGTCCTAGCCTGATAACAACCTGAAGACTACGGTCCTAGCCTGATAACAACCTGAAATACCACGGTCCTAGCCTGATAACAACCTGAAAGACTACGGTCCTAGCCTGATAAACCTGAAAGACTACGGTCCTACCTGATAACAACCTGAAAGACTACGGTCCTAGCCTGATAACAACCTGAAAGACTTACGGTCCTAGCTGAAAGACTACGGTCCTAGAACTAATACACCTGAAAGACTACGGTCCTAGCCTGAAATAACAACCTGAAAGACTACGGTCCTAGCCTGAAAGACCACGGTCCTAGCCTGATGACAACCTGAAAGACTACGGTCCTAGCCTGATACAACCTGAAGACCACGGTCCTAGCCTGATAACAACCTGAAAGACTACGGTCCTAGCCTGATAATAACCTGAAAGACTACGGTCCTAGCCTGATAACAACCTGAAAGACTACGGTCCTAGCCTGATAACAACCTGAAAGACTACGGTCCTAGCCTGAAAGACTACGGTCCTAGCCTGATAACAACTGAAAGACTACGGTCCTAGCCTGAAAGACTACGGTCCTAGTCTGATAATAACCTGAAAGACTACGGTCCTAGCTGATACAACCTGAAAGACTACGGTCCTAGCCTGATAACAACCTGAAAGACTACGGTCCTAGCCTGATAACACCTGAAAGAACCACGGTCCTAGCCTGAAACGAACGCAGGTCCTAGCCTGATAAAACCTGAAAGACCACGGTCCTAGCCTGATAACAACCTGAAAGACTACCGGTCCTAGCCTGATACAACCTGAAAGACACGGTCCTAGCCTGATAACACCTGAAAGACTACGGTCCTAGCCTGATAACAACCTGAAAGACTACGGTCCTAGCCTGATAACAACCTGAAAGACTACTACGGTCCTAGCCTGATACAACCTGAAAGACCACGGTCCTAGCCTGATAACAACCTGAAAGACTACGGTCCTAGCCTGATAACAACCTGAAAGACTACGGTCCTAGCCTGAAAGACTACCGGTCCTAGCCTGATAACAACCTGAAAGACTACGGTCCTAGCCTGAAAGACTACGGTCCTAGCCTGATAAAACCTAAAAGACTACGGTCCTAGCCTGATAACAACCTGAAAGACTACGTCCTAGCCTGATAACACCTGAAAGACTACGGTCCTAGCCTGATAACAACCTGAAAGACTACGGCCTAGCCTGAATAACCTGAAAGACCACGGTCCTAGCCTGATAACAACCTGAAAGACTACGGTCCTAGCCTGATAACAACCTGAAAGACCACGGTCCTAGCCTGATAAAACACTGAAAGACTACGGTCCTAGCCTGATAACACCTGAAAGACTACCGGTCCTAGCCTGATAAACAACCTGAAAGACCACGGTCCTAGCCTGATAACAACCTGAAAGACCACGGTCCTAGCCTGATAACAACCTGAAAGACCACGGTCCTAGCCTGATAACCTCAAAGATTATGGTCCTAGCCTGATAAGGACCTGACTACGGTCCTAGCCTGATAACGACCTCAATACGGTCCTAGCCTGACAACAACCTGACTACGGTCCTAGCCTGATAGCGACCTCAATACGGTCCTAGCCTGACAACAACCTGACTACGGTCTAAGCCTGATAACAACCTGAAAGACTACGGTCTAAGCCTGTGCACCAGCCTAGGGTGAAAAACTGGGTCAAATGAACATGGCACTGGCCATATTCCACAGGAACACCAGAGTAGCTCTGATACAATGCGTCAAGCCCGCTGGAGAGGGACAGAACGCGCAATCGAGAGGGATTGAGAGCCGTTGTTGCTTCGCCAGGCATCTCTACCCGTCAATACATGATCTAACAGATTGATAGTCAGTATGGTCCCGTGTGGCTCAGTTGGTAGAGCATGGCGCTTGCAATGCCAGGGTTGTGGGTTCATTCCCCACGGGGGGACCAGGATGAATATGTATGAACTTTCCAATTTGTAAGTCGCTCTGGATAAGAGCGTCTGCTAAATGACTTAAATGTAAATGTATTCAGCATTCATGAAAGTATGCCTTATTTACTTTGAAGAACTACTAAAATAGTGATTTTGTCAGACAGCATAGTTGGGTGCTCTATAGCCAGCTACTAGCCTATTAGGATGACTGATTGGAGAGCACAGAGATAGATGGCTGGCTGCTACTGCCTAAACAGATGATGAGATGATGAATGAAATAAAAAGAAAGTCATTAAATATATAAAAAGTAATATACACAACTGAAATATTTTCGTAAAGTAATGTGGATAAATGATGGTTAGTAAGTGATAAGCAATAGGCCTAACAGGCACACAGCTAGCACAATGGGGTTTTTATTAATAGTTTTATTGTGTGTTGTTTAAGGTTGSCACAATTATCGTATAATAATAGAGTAGCCAACAATAATGGACAATAACCGTGAACTAAAAAAAAAAAATGTCATAATTGTTTTAATAGATTTATTTTAGGAGAAAGGGAGATTCAACTTTATATTCAAGAAGATCATTTTAAAAAATCAGTTTTACAAGCAGAACGGCACGGAAGCTTAATTTCCTAAAGTTATGACAATAAACGTGGATATTTGCATGTCAATTAATCATAACCCCAAATTCCATAATYGTCACAGTTCTAGTGTTGTTATAGCAGTCAATTCCATAATGTATTATTGTAAAAAAATATATATAATAAAACCGTGACTATTTTTCWAAAAAAAAACAAGCCGAAACCAAACCAACCTCAAAAAACACTATTCACTACACATTTGTCAAGGTGTTGGAATGAACGACGGCTCTGCTCTTCCTCCTTTGCAGTCTGGGCCCGGCAGACTGAAATACACAGCGGCCACAGATGGCTTTGGAGAAAGGTGTGAAAGTCTGACTGAGGACATGGCTGAGTAGAAAGACCGGAACAAAAATGGGAATGCTAAAGAATATTGGAGTATACAAATGCAGAATATTTAGGTCTATCCTAAAAAATATGGCTAACAAGTCTGTAAATTCGATRTGAGACAGAATTGGCTGACGTGTAAAGTGTTAGTCAGTAGCTTAAATACAAAAACTGTTAGATGAAATCTCATTCATTGGTATCATTTCATTAATAATAATTTGTGCATTCAGCCATAAGTACATTTTTCAACAAAACCTGTTTGGTCTTTGGACACATCATCGCATCTTGAGAATAACCTGGATACCAAGTAAACAATAGCAGGATCATTTTGATTAGGCAACATTTTGCCAACAGCAGGCTGTCTTTGTTATTGCAGTAGGCCTAAGTAAACAAGGCAACAACCAARCAATCTCTCATAATATCTCCTCAATATGAAATGGAGTGCAGAGCATCCATGAGTCATAGCCAGGCATGACTTGCTATAAACAGTCATTTACCGATGGCGAAACAGGAAAAGTRTAGATTAACTCAGGKTTTTTTTCCTTCACATTAACTAGCCTAAACAAATYCTATTCTATGGTGGACCTAGGCTCTATGTTATGAAGTAGCATAGTCTAAAATAAATAAATGAGGTCTACAGTCGCCTATTCTTTGTAAGCTCTGTCGCCAGTAACCTAGTATAAAAGGGGTTTTCCACCGGCAAAACTATTATGAAAAAGGAATTAATTTATAGCTGATCATCATTTTCCTCACACTTTCAAATGAATAGGCTATTTCCAAAAGCATGCTTCTAATTAAAAAACCTTTCCCCCATCAATTCACCGTCACATCAGGACAATGGAAAAACCCACAGAGCCATTCAGGGAGGGAATCGCAACATAATTTCCTATTGATCCACTCTCTCTCGCTCCCCCCCCCCCCTTTCTCTATCTCACTCATAGACCCCTGGAAACTGCAAACATCAATCAGCCACTCCATTGAGTCTGCCCGGGCCACTACGTTGAATGGACTTACTAGTTCTGCTCCACAAACCAGCGTAAATAAACCAGCACAATCAATGCACCTGCTGCCCGAGTAACTGAAACTCCCCGGTCCCTAGCCTATTTCAGTCACAGTTAGGCTAACCTAACAATATGAAACACAACATGCATTTTTTCTACTAAGTTTGCCTGTCTGGTTGGACTAGAAGTATACCTCCCCCCCCCACTGGTTCAATGTCACATTCCAGTAGCTCGAAACAGCAACAAAGAGTATGGCTCTATGACAAAAAGCTTTCAAAGAAGTCTTACTGTGTCGAGAAGCATTTGGAGTTCTCCCAGCGCGCTGCTAACCCTCAGGGATGTATCCTTGCTCCAGTTATAGTGCTAAGCTGCTTACCTGGTTGTCACTTTGGCTTGAGGAGCCGCTATAGGATGGTTACAAAGGCCTGAGAGATAGAGAGAGAGAGAGACAGAAACACAGAGAGTTCTGATTTTCAATTGCCTAGTGTGATTCACCAGTGGGAGAGCGAGTCAGAGCAAGAGAGATTGAGACGGAGGGGGTGAGAGTCAAAGGAGGAGAGAGACTGGGAGGGGGATGCTCAGAATTACCTCAGCATGCCCACTGACATCATCGCTCAAAGACTGGCTACAGAGGAAACTATGGTAACCGTTTCCATGCRCTCACACAGTCAAGCCTTTTTAATTGTCAGAGCAACCATGCCTTGACTTCCTAGATATACCCTATAACAAGATCTGTACCGTAGGCATTAGGCAATAATACAGGCTAGATGGTTTTGGAAGAGGTGGAAATTATCAACGGTTTATAGCCTAGAATTGTTTTTCACATCACGCTCAAATGGGTTCTTCATAATGTCAGTGTCAACTTTTTCTTTTAATTAAATGGTCAAATCCTAATATGATAGCAGATTCACGACAGAGAGAGAGAGAGAGAGAGAGAGAGAGAGATAGAGGGCAGTAGAGCGATTAACATTATAATGAATCCTCACGAAAGCTCAGTCTAATTTGAAATGGAGGCGTCCATTGTGGCAAATCTCTGTTGGATTGGCTATTCAATGCATTTCCTAACAGTGACAACTGGTGTGGGTTGAGGAATTGTGAAGCTTTTGCAGAAAATACTACATTGACTAAACCGTCCTGATGAATATAACGGATAAATGCACATAATGAAGATAACGGTTAATAAACATTTTTGTTCAACTGCATACGTGTTCAATGTTGGTGAAAAGGCCAACATACCTAGTTAAATAAATGTGATACAATTGTAAGTCAGTAGAAGCCATGGTTTCCATTAAAGACAACATAACAAGTAGTGTATTTTACTCAAATGTCCAAAACAATCAATCAGGCAGATGGTCAATAGACACTGTATATTATTCTACCACAGATATAGATATTTAGACTTCAAATCGGCTGAGCTGTATAGCAACCATTCAGAGACAYCAATTCCATCCTTCATTTGATTAACAAGAAAAATAGTATTCTAAGGAGAAACTTCGTCTTGTTATTTGTCAATAATATAAACAATTATCCAAGCCACACACATTAAAAACAGGACATATCAACCTCTACAGAAAATTGGATAACACTTTATACATAAGTTCTTATACCTGTGTAGTAACTTTGTATATCGGTAGCAAGTCGTTTTTTGACACATTTTAGTAGTAGAAGCCAAATTGCATTTTAATTGCATAGTAATGGAGTTGCGTGGTTTTTGCACAAGATTAATATAGACAGTTATCCTCATGTAGTAATGAGAACTACAACTCCATTTTTTATGCAATTAGACAAAGCAATTACTAAAACACTATATTAATGCTCAGTCCATAGACTAAATGTTCAGTCCATAGACTTAATGTTCAGTCCATAGACTAAATGTTCAGTCCATAGACTTAATGTTCAGTCCATAGACTAAAGGTTTCCTCCAATAGACTAAATGTTCAGTCCATAGACTAAATGTTCATGCCCCTGCTCTTTTTGTCTTAAAGCGACAATCAGCAGTAGAAACAATAAAGCGGCCTCCCCAACCTTGTTTGGGTAAAAAGCTGAGGGATGGGGCTGGAGAAATTGAATCACTCTCAAATGTATARACAGAGCTATGGATGCAAGGCTTGGCCATACATGATATCAACATTATAGTTTTAACCAATTTGTTGAGGTAATCTGAAGAGATTTCACACCATGCTTCCTGAAGCACCACCCACAAATTGGATTGGCTTGATGGGCACTTCTTACATAACATACGGTCAAGCTGCTCCCACAACAGCTCAATAGGGTTGAGATCCGGTGACTGTGCTGGCCACTCCAWTATAGACAGAATACAAGCTGACTGCTTCTTCCCTAAATAGTTCTTGCATAGTTTGGAGCTGTGCTTTGCGGTCATTGTCCTGTTGTAGGAGGAAATTGGCTCCAATTAAGCGCCGTCCACASGGTATGGCATGGCGTTGAAAAATGGAGTGATAGCCTTCCTTCTTCAAGATCCCTTTATACCCTGTACAAATATCCTACTTTACCACCACCAAAGCATCCCCAGATCATCACATTGCCTCCACCATTCTTGACAGATGGCGTCAAGCACTCCTCCAGCATCTTTCCATTTTTTTCTACGTCTCACAAATGTTCTTCTTTGTGATCCGAACACCTCATACTTAGATTTGTCTGTCCATAACACTTTTTTCCAATCTTCCTATGTTCAGTGTGTGTGTTATTTTGCCCATCTTAATCTTTTATATTTATTGGCCAGTCTGAGATACGGCTTTTGCTTTGCAACTCTRCCTAGAGGGCGGCAGGTAGCCTAGTGGTTAGACTGTTGGGACTAGTAACCGAAAGGTTGCTAGATTGAATCCCCGAGCTGACATGGTAAAAATCTGTCGTTCTGACCATGAACAAGGCAGTTAACCCACTGTTCCTAGGCTGTCATTGTAAATAAGAATTTGTTCTTAACTGACTTGCTTAGTTAAATAAAAGCTAAATAAAAAAAATAGAAGGCCAGCATCCCGGAGTTGCCTCTTCACTGTTGACGTTGAGACTGGTGTTTTGCGGGTACTATTTAATAAAGATGCAGTTAAGGCCTTGTGAGGCATCTGTTTCTCAAACTAGACACTCTAATGTACTTGTCCTCTTGCTCAGTTGTGCACCGGGGCCTCCCACTCCTCTTTCTATTCTGGTTAGAGCCAGTTTTCGCTGGTCTGTGAAGGAGTACAAGAGATCTTCAGTTTCTTGGCAATTTTCTACATGGAATAGCCTTAAATTCTCAGAACATGAATAGACTGATGAGTTTCAGAAGAAACTTTTCTTTGTTTATGGCCATTTTGAGCCTGTAATCAAACCCACAAATGCTGATGCTCCAGATACTCAACTAGTCTAAAGAAGGCCAGTTTTATTGCTTCTTTAATCAGGACAACAGTTTTCAGATGTGCTAACATAATTGCAAAAGGGTTTCGAATTATCAATTAGCCTTTTAAAATGGTAAACTTGGATTAGCAACACAACGTGCCATTGGAACACAGGAGTGATGGTTGCTGATAATGGGCCTATGTAGATATTCCATAAAAAATCTGCCGTTTCCATCTACAATGTCATTTACAACATGAACAATGTCTCACCTAAAATACAATATTCTGATGATTTTAAATGTTATTTTTAACGGACAAAATTTTAGCTTTTCTTTCAAAAACAAGGACATATCTAAGTGACCCCAAACTTTTGAACGGTAGTGTATATAGTTTAGTAAGATATATTATAGTAAGATATGGTATAATAAGATATAGTAACACATGTAAACACGTGTGTGAACAAGTGTTCGTCCCATGTTTCATGAGCTGAAGAAAAAAATATAAAAAAATAATACAATAGTCATTTACAACATTAACAATGTCTACACTGTATTTCTGATCAATTTGGTGTTATTTTAATGGACAAAAAAAAAAAAATTCTTTTAAAAAACAAGGACATTTCTAAGTAACCCCAAACTTTTTAACGGTAGTGTACATGTAGGTAGTTATTAAAGTGACTATGCATAGATAGACAGAGAGTAGCAGCAGCGTAAAAAAAGGTGTTCAGAGTCAGACAAATAAAACATGGGTACGTACATGTTGTTAACTAAGCACGTTATAGTACAATAATATACTCTCGCATCCTTGTGTGAGTGTCTTCRATGCAGACCTTCTTGAGACACAATCTAGTATTTTATTATTCAAAATGTGCAAGCAAGAAGATAACGTGCTAACTSACTCACTCACTGACTGACTGACTGACGGACCTCATCAATGCCCAACCACCAGCAACAGATGTCACCAAGGCAAGGCCAATATACAAGCTAGATAGATAGATAGAGAAGCCATTGCTTATTGAACTTAGTCAATCTAGCTAACGTTAGCTAATAACAGGCTGCTAGCTATTTTACTAGAGAGTTTGTGCTAGCCAAATTACTTAACAACATGCAAAAACACAAGGAGTGTAGTTAGCTAGCTAGCTAGATAGACAGATGCCAATAATATTTACTTTACATTTTAAAATGTCACCTTAATGATGGTTGACTACAGCTAGCTGTACCTTCAAGACAAGTAACTTTAGCTAGGTATCTAGCTAACTAGCTAATCATAACGTGTAAACTTTTTCTGACAATCTTTGACGACGTGAGTGAGAACATGTCGAAACTCAACTTTTGTATCTACTTTTGTATCTATCAAAGACTTGCTTTTTCATATCTGACACACATTCCAGTTAAATATTAATCTGTCATGACATTGTAAACAATATTTGAAATTACATTTTACCTGTAAACATCACATTCTAGTCCCCCGCTAAACAACGTTCAGTCTGTCACGTATTTCCACGACCACACCAGCAGTATGGAGTAGACCAAAGCAATCGTTGTAAATAGATCGATGTGAAGTAACTGTACATCGAGTTGGGAATGGAATTGTAGAGTGCGATAGGGCGCACATCTGCAAGATGATAAAATCACAGCTGTGCCTCACAATATAACCCTTGTAACGTTTAACTGCAATTTATTTCCATAATCAACTTGTCAGTTTATTTCCCCCAGATGTCTGTTGTTGTTTTTTGTTCTCCCAAAATTGATTAGTAGGCCTAGCCTATCATTAAACCAAAGACCTGGGTAACTAACTGTTGCTTCTCCTGTCTGTGATGAACAGTATATACATTTTTAAACATGATTTGAACCCTAAGTCTACTTCACAATTCTGACAGCAGAATTTTCTAAATGATTTCAAAATGGATCACTATCAGTATAGTGGATTTCAAGTTATGGGTTTCAAGTTCTGCTTCTTTCAGTAACAGGTCTTTCATATTTTACATAAACCACACTTTCACCCGCTCTTCAAAAGCCTTGTGTGTTTTGAAGCATATCCCAGTGGATTTTCTATGAAAATGCTGTTGTCAGGATTGTCTGGGAGAGTTGTGCTCAGGGAGMCCGTGTCTTAGCAATAGAAACAGCATACACTGAGTGACAGTAGAGGGGATAAACAGAGGACTAAAGAGACTGTGTGCGGACAAAGGTCTGCAAGATGACAGGCCTTCAGTTGGACCTTATTCACCTGTGTGCTTTCCATTTGCARGTAGAATTGAAATCTCATGGGATATTATATGAAACTTGGGGGATGGGGTAGATTTTGTATGAAACTTTATTGGACATTGAATACTTTTATACYATTGATGCTCTACTTAAGATTAAAAAAACAACTACTTGGGTTAAAAACCAACAAATACAGTGAAGGGAAAATTGAGACTTTATCAGTATGTAATTTTTTATTATTATTTATCCATAACCAGAATGTACTTTTACGTCAGAAAGAAAAAAAGTCACATACTTTATCGCTCCCATGCAATGCATTTATTAATGAATTGACTAAAGTTTCAACAGCCAGCTGCATTCATTACAATTTTTTTGTCAGAAATTCTGATCATGATTTACGACAACAGTACAAGGAGGACATCAATGGTCTTTGTTCCTCTTTGACTGACACCGGGCATTCTTGACAGTCTAAGGAGAGGAAACCAGAAATTATTATCAAAAGTTAAGCTTCAATCCATAGATAATGCTTCTGTTAATACCCATGTATACCATTATAGTGATGCTAATGTAATTATTATTTGTAGTTCAGAAAATGTCCTCGACTGACAGTGCTCTTTCAACAACATACCTGTAGAGGTCTCTTGAGGGTGATCGTCAGAAGACATTAGGTCCCCAGCAGGCAGGTCCCCAGCAGGCAGGTCCCCAGCAGGCAGGCCCCAGCAGGCAGGCCCCAGCAGGCAGGCCCCAGCAGGCAGGCCCCCGCAGGCAGGCCCCAGC
>NC_036842.1:37881719-37885335 GCF_002910315.2 Salvelinus sp. IW2-2015 | reverse complement strand
ACAGGTTCCTTGGGCCCCACACTGGTGTAGGGACTGGTTCCTGGGCCACACTGGGGTATAGGGACTGGTTCCTGGGTCCAGGCTACTAGGGTTAGGACTGAGTTTTACCTGGGGACTACACTGGGGTAGGACTGGTTCCTGGGCACACCTGGTGTGTGAGGACTGTTCCTGGGCCACACTGGGTGTAGGGCTGGTTCCTGGCCACACTGGGTGTAGGGACTGGTTCCTGGGCCACACTGGGTGTAGGGACTGGTTCCGTGGGCCACACGGGTGTAGGGACTGTTCCTGGGCCATACTGGATGTTTACGGACACTGGGTTCTTTCGGGCACACTGGGTGTAGGGACTGGTCCTGCAGGCACACTGGGTGTAGGGACTGGTTCCTGGGCTACACTGGGTGTAAGGGACTGGTTCCTGGGCCACACTGGGTGTAGGGACTGTTCCTTTGGCCACACTGGGTGAGGGACTGGTTCCTTGGGGTACGGACTCGGGTGTAGGGACTGGTTCCTGGGGCCACACTGGGTGTAGGGACTGTTCCGGTGGCCACACTGGGTGTAGGGGACTGGTTCTCTGGGCCACACTGGGTGTAGGGACTGGTTCCTGGCCACACTCGGTGTAGGGACTGGTTCTGGGCCACACTGGGTTAGGACTGGTTCCTGGGCCACACTGGGTTAGGGACTGGTCCTGGGCCACACTGGGTTAGGGACGGTTCCTGGGCCACAACTGGGTGTAGGGACTGTTTCTGGGCCACCCTGGGTGTAGGGACTGGTTTCCTCCTGGGCCACACTGGGTGTAGGGACTGGGTTCTGCTGGCCACACTGGGTGTAGGGACTGGTTCTGGGCCATACTGGGTTTTAGGGACTGGTTCCTGGGCCACAATGGCTTGGCGTTGTAGGGACCTGGTTCTGCTGGCACACTGGGTGTAGGGACTGGTTCTCTGGGCCAATGGGTGTAGGGACTGGTTCTGGGCCACTGGGTGGTTAGGGACTGGTTCCTGGCCACACTGGGTAGGGATGGTTTCTGGGCCATATTGGGTTTTAGAACTAAGTTCCTGGTTCCTGGGCCACACTGGGTGTAGGGACTGGTTCCTGCTAGGCCACACTAGATGTAGGGACTGGTTCCTGGGCCATACTGGGTGTAGGGACTGGTTCCTGGGCCACACTGGGTGTAGGGACTGGTTCCTGGGCCAGAGGTTCCCGGGCCAGAGGTTCCCGGGCCAGAGGTTCCCGGGCCAGAGGTTCCCGGACCAGAGGTTCCCGGACCAGAGGTTCCCGGGCCAGAGGTTCCCGGACCAGAGGTTCCCGGGCCAGAGGTTCCCGGACCAGAGGTTCCCGGACCAGAGGTTCCCGGGCCAGAGGTTCCTGGGCCAGAGGTCTTTCATGAAGTTTATTTGTTCCATTTTCTTCCAGGGCCTCCCTGGTTCTCTCGTGGTGTTGGTGCCTTATTGCGATGGTCAGTCTTTTGACAAAATAACCCAGCATAGGGATGATGTCCACCTGGATGGTCAGTTTCCTGAACCAAAGGTGGGAACAGTTCCTGGTTGGGTCCTGAGCCAATCTTCCAYCTGGGGGCTGAATGATGGCCTCTCTGGTTCTSACCTGGTTGGTGTTGTTCATCCCACACTACCAGTAAGACCTGGTCTCTTGCTAGGCCACACTAGGTGTTAGGACTGGTTCCTGGGYCACACTGGTTGTAGGGACTGGTTCCTGCTAGGCCACACTAGGTGTAGGGACTGGTTCCTGGGCCATACTGGGTGTAGGGACTGGTTCCTGCTGGGTCACACTGGGTGTAGGGACTTGTTCCTGGGCCATACTGGGTGTAGGGACTGGTTCCTGGGCCACACTGGGTGTAGGGACTGGTTCCTGGGCCACACTGGGTATAGGGACTGGTTCCTGGGCCCTGGCCCGGAACCAGTCCTACACAGTATGGTGGCCCAGGAACCAGTCCCCTACACCAAGTATGGCCCAGGAACCAGTCCCTACACCCAGTGTGGCCCAGGAACCAGTCCCTACACCCAGTGTGACCGCAGGAACCAGCCCTACACCCAGTGTGGCCCAGGAACAGTCCTGCACCCCAGTGTGACCCAGCAGGAACCAGTCCCTACACCCAGTATGGCCCAGGAACCAGTCCCTACACCCGGTGTGCCCAGGAACCAGTCCCTACACCCAGTGTGGCCCAGGAACCAGTCCCTGCACCCAGTGTGACCAGCAGGAACCAGTCCCTACACCCAGTATGGCCCAGGAACCAGTCCCCTACACCCGGTGTGGCCCAGGAACCAGTCCCTACACCCAGTGTGGCCCAGGAACCAGTCCCTACACCCAGTATGGCCCAGGAACCAGTCCTACACCCAGTATGGCCCAGGAACCAGTCCCTACACCCAGTGTGGCCCAGGAACCAGTCCCTACACCCAGTGTGGCCCAGGAACAGTCCCTACACCCAGTATGGCCCAGGAACCAGTCCCTACATCTAGTGTGGCCTAGCAGGAACCAGTCCCTACACCCAGTGTGGCCCAGGAACTAGTCCTAAAACCAGTATGGCCCAGAACCAGTCCCTACCCAGTGTGGCCCAGGAACCAGTCCCTACACCCAGTGTGGCCCAGGAACCAGTCCCTACACCCAGTGTGGCCCAGGAACCAGCCCCTACACCCAGTGTGGCCCAGGAACCAGTCCTAAAACCCAGTATGCCCAGGAACCAGTCCCTACACCCAGTGTGGCCCAGGAACCAGTCCCTACACCCAGTGTGGCCCAGGAACCAGTCCCTACACCCAGTGTGGCCCAGGAACCAGTCCCTACACCCAGTGTGGCCCAGAAATAAGTCCCTACACCCAGTGTGGCCCAGGAACCAGTCCCTACACCCGTGTGGCCCAGGAACCAGTCCCTATAACCCAGTGTGGCCCAGGAACCAGTCCCTATACCCAGTTGGCCCAGGAACCAGTCCTAACCAGTGGCCAGGAACCAGTCCCTAACCCCAGTGTGGCCCAGGAACCAGTCCCTACACCCAGTGTGGCAAAGGAACCAGTCCCTACACCCAGTGTGGCCCAGGAACCAGTCCCTACACCAGTGTGGCCCAGGAACCAGTCCCTACACCTAGTGTGGCCTAGCAGGAACCAGTCCCTACACCCAGTGTGGCCTAGCAGGAACCAGTCCCTACACCCAGTGTGGCCCAGGAACTAGTCCTAAAACCCAGTATGGCCCAGGAACCAGTCCCTACACCGGTGTGCCCGGAACCAGTCCCTACACCCAGTGTGGCCCAGGAACCAGTCCCTACACCCAGTGTGACCCAGCAGGAACCTCCCTACACCCAGTATGGCCCAGGAACAAGTCCTACACCCAGTGTGACCCAGCAGGACCAGTCCCTACACCCAGTATGGCCCAGGAACCAGTCCCTACACCTAGTGTGGCCTAGCAGGAACCAGTCCCTACAACCAGTGTGACCCAGGAACCAGTCCTAACACCTAGTGTGGCCTAGCAAGAGACCAGGTCTTACTGGTAGTGTGGGATGAACAACACCAACCAGGTGAGAACCAGAGAGGCCATCATTCAGCCCCCAGGTGGAAGATTGGCTCAGGACCCAACCAGAGAACTGTTCCACCTTTGGTTCAGGAAACTGACATCCAGA
>NC_036842.1:37872865-37877858 GCF_002910315.2 Salvelinus sp. IW2-2015 | reverse complement strand
TCCCTGCACCCAGTTGACCCAGCAGGAACCAGTCCCTACACCCAGTATGGCCAGGAACCAGTCCCTACACCAGTGTGGCCAGGAACCAGTCCCTATACCCATGTGGCCCAGAGAACCAATGCCCTACACCCAGTATGGCCCAGGAACCAGTCCCTACACCCAGTATGGCCCAGGACCAGTCCCTACACCCAGTGTGGCCCAGGAACCAGTCCCTACACCCAGTAGTGGCCCAGGAACCAGTCCCTACATCTAGTGTGGCTAGCAGGAACCAGTCCCACACCCAGTGTGGCCCAGGAATAGTCCTAAAACCCAGTATGGCCCAGAAACCAGTCCCTACACCCGATGTGGCCCAGGACCAGTCCCTACACCCAGTGTGGCCCAGGAACCAGTCCCTACACCCAGTGTGGCCCAGGAACCAGTCCCTACACCCAGTTGGGCCCAGGAACCATCCCTAACCCAGTTGGCCAGGAACCAGTCCCATACCCAGTGTGGCCCAGAACCAGTCCTACACCCAGTGTGGCCAGGAAACCATCCTACACCAGTGGGCCACAGGAACCAGTCCCATACACCCAGTGTGGCCCAGAACCAGTCCCTACACCCAGTGTGGCCCAAACAGTCCTAACCCAGTTGGCCCAGAACCAGTCCCTACACCCAGTGTGGCCCAGGAACCAGTCCCTTACCCCAGTGTGGCCAGGAACCAGTCCCTACACCCAGTGTGGCCCAGGAACCAGTCCCTACACCCAGTGTGGCCAGGAACCAGCCCTAACCCAGTGGCCCAGGAACCAGTCCCTACACCCAGTGTGGCCCAGGAACCAGTCCCTAACCCAGTGTGGCCACAGGAACCAGTCCTATACACCAGTGTGGCCCACCGGACCAGTCCCTAACCCAGTGTGGCCCAGGAACCAAGTCCCTACACCCAGTGTGGCCCAGACACACCCAGTCCCACACCCAGTGTGACCCAACAGGAACCAGTCCCTACACCCAGTATGCCCAGGAACACAGTCCCTACACCTCAGGTACCCAGCAGGAACCAGTCCCTAACACCCAGTATGTGGCCACAGGAACCAGTCCCTCCACCTAGAATGTGACCTAGCGACTGGGTTTTAGGACTAGTTCCTGGGCCACACTGGGGTTTGAACAGGTTCCTGGGCTGGAGTGATATGTTTCCTGGCCCTCTCTTGTTCTCTGGTGGTGCGGTGGTTTAGTAGTGGTCTTGGCTGTAGTCTTTGAAAGTTCAAGGACAAAATTGCCCAGGTCAGTAAAGAAGCCCTCCCTGCAGGGATGGGTTGCTGGCCCATTGTTTGGACACCATGGGAGGCATCAGGGTGTCCTGGACAGCCTCGAGATCTGGAGGCTTGATCTTGATGACTGCCAACAGGACAATGAAGCAACAAAAAAAMTTAAATAGTCTGGAAATGACTTAAGAAGCAATGAGATAGTACAGAAAAAACAATAACCACACTCTGGAGATGATAACTGCAAGACCTGTTTGTTGTAATGTGATGTTATGCGTGCCTGTAGAGTTTAAGTGATGGCTGTCTCTGTGACATCGTCAACAGATCATGGATCAATGCAATTACCTGTAGCATATATTTTATTTGTATACCATTGTGGCTACAAGACATCATCACAAATTAGTTTTACAGAATATGGAGCCCTAATTCCCACAAAGAGAAAGCTTATTGGGCTTCAGTGGCAAGGAACACAAGTTCACTAAACGGTGTGCAACGCTCACCCAGCAATGACTTTTGCATGACACTTTATAGGGTACTGTATGAAACTTTTATGCAATTGATGTATGCGTGCATTCRTGCAGGTGAACAAGAGATGGCCTCAACCTCAACACCATTATGAGTATTTTATGGGGCTGTATTCACAAAGCRTCTCAGAGTTGGAGTGCTGATTTATGATCAGGTTTCCCTTGTCCATGTAATCTTACCCCTATTCATTATGTGTAAAGGCAAAACTGATCCTAGGTCAGAACTCCTGAGACACTTGATACATACGACCCCTGATGAATAATGATTACTATCAGTGCCCTGAAAATATTGATYCCTAGTCAAATGGACCAAGATCCCCTACAGTAGACAACTGTATACCATGGAGTTATTGAACTACCACTCCACTSCTTCTGACTGGGGCAGTTCTCTAAATATTTATTCTACTTTTATAGCGCTATACATTACATAAAGAATTTCAAAGCGCTTTAAAGCAACAACAACAAAAAACTATTTCGAAAAACAACATCATTTATGAGATTTTAGAGGGCCAAGTCATCTTAAATCTACCAATCTRTCACGCCCTGACCTTAGAGATCCTTTTTATGTCTTTGTTTGGGTTGGTCAGGGTGTGATTTGGGGTGGGTATTCTATGTTCTTTTGTTCTATTATTTGTATTTCTATGTTTTGGCCGGGTAGGGTTCTCATTCAGGGACAGCTGTCTATCGTTGTCTCTGATTGAGAACCATACTTAGGTAGCCCTTTTTCCCACCTGTCTTTGTGGGAGGTTAACTTTGTTTGTGGCACATAGCCCTTTAGCTTCATGGTTGTTTTGGATTGTTTATTGTTTTTGTCGGCGTCATATAAATAAAGGAATATGTACGCTCGCCACGCTGCGCTTTGGTTTACTTCTGTTGACGGCCGTGACACAATCTTTGTTCCTATAGCTTGACACGAATGCATGAAACTGCTATCATATCCAAATGGCTATGCAGATGCAGTTTACATCTGTCAAAATTATYTCTGCATCCCAAATGGCAMCCTATTCCCTATATAGAGCACTACTTTTGACCAAAGCCCAGGGTTCCACTTGGGATGCAGCCTATTCCTTGTGATTTGGATGTTTCTCCACCCTCTCTGTGCTATGCAGCTGGTCCTATGACGACACACACTGGATATCACTTTATCAAAACAGAGAAGACAAGGCAATCATATCTTAATGAGACTCAATTGGGCAGGATGCAACCAAACCTCCCAGCAATAATGCTTCCTGCTACAGGGAAATCATGTGAGTGAGAGAGAATTGAGACTTTGCCAGTTGTGATATACCACAGTGCTAATGCACACGCACACACACACACACGAGCACACGCACACGCACATGCACACACACACACACACACACATACGCACGCACGCACACACACACACACACACACAGGTGCAACACATAGATAGAGGGAGGGAGACAAAAGAGAAGATATAGCAAATCGTAAATACTTCATATTCTTGGAAATTATTGAGTTTCCAATACACAGTGTGATACAATATAATATTGGAGAAAATAAATATTGGAGATGAATCATAAGTATCTCTGTCTCTGGGGGAGACAAGATCTTTTTGGACATAGGAAGTGGAAAAATAAATGTAGCTTCATATTTCTCCCCACTCACCCATCATCTAAGTAAATTATTAACACAATCTAGTCAACCATTGCCATGCTGTGAGCAAAGACATCTCCCTTCTTTTGCGCTACAGACACCGCTGCCAACTCACATCCCAACCTTCAGCCTACTGTTGTTCATGAATTACGCCATTGTAAAGAATTGCGTAAATAGACGGAAAAAGCTTAAACATCAGCAAATACAACAGCGCAATATTATTTTATAGTAGTTCATCAAATCTCCCTGACAACCCAGTAACATGTGCTTGTCTGAAACTGAAACAAGAGAGGAGTGCCATCTTGTGGTGGATTGATCATAACATTCACACACACACACACACACACACACAGACACACACACACACACAGACACACACGCACAGACACTCACACACACACATACACACGCACACGCTCACGCACAGACACTCACACACAGACACACACATACGCACACACACAGACACAGTAATGTGATAGCAAAGAGAATGACCATCTTGAAACAACTTGCATTCATCTATTATACACGTATATATGTTTACAGCTATATAACAGTACTATATAATATACTTACAGTATCAGTCAAAAGTTTAGATGCACCTACTYATTCAACGGTTTTTCTTTATTTTTACTATTTTCTACATTGTAGAATAATAGTGAAGACATCAAAACTATGAAAGAACACATATGGAATCATGTAGAAACCAAAAAAGTGTTAAACAAATCAAAATATATTTTATATTTGAGATTCTTCAAAGTAGCCACCCTTTGCCTTGATGGTAGCTTTGCACACTATTGGGCTACCTAGTGGCGCAGCGGTCTAGCTAGAGGTGTCACTACAGACCCAGGTTCGATCCCAGGCTGTATCACAACTGGCCGTTATCGGGAGTCCCATAGGGCGGCGCACAATTGGCCCAGCGTCGTCCGGGTTGAGGGAGGGTTTGGCATCGGGGGATTTACAAGTAGGGCGTCATTGTAAATAAGCATTTATTCTTAACTGACTTGCCTAGTTAAATAAAGGTTAAAAAATAAAACATTTTAAAACCAGCTCCACCTGGAATGCTTTTCCAACAGTCTTGAAGGAGTTGCCACATACGCTGAGCACTTGTTGGCTGCTTTTCCTTCACTCTGCGGTCCAACTCATCCCAAACTATCTCAGTTGGGTTGAGGTCGGGTGATTGTGGAGGCCAGGTCATCTGAAGCAGCACTTCATCACTCTCCTTCTTGGTCAAATAGCCCATACACAGCCTGGAGGTGTGTTGGGTCATTGTCCTGTTGAAAAACAAATGATAGTCCCACTAAGCCCAAACCAGATGGGATGGCGTATACCACAGTGCAGAATGCTGTGGTAGACATGCTGATTAAGTGTGCCTTGAATCCTAAATCAATCACAGACAGTGTCACCAGCAAAGCACCCCCACACCATAACACCTCCTCCTCCATGCTTAATGATGGGAACCACACCTACTCCGCRTCTCACAAAGACACGTGAGTTCAAATCTCAAATTTGAACTCATCATGTCCATTGGTCATGTTTCTTGGCCCAAGCAAAAGACAGTACAGGGGAACACAGTTAGCAGGGTGGGGCGCAAGACAGTACGGGGGCAAGACA
>NC_036842.1:37851700-37872840 GCF_002910315.2 Salvelinus sp. IW2-2015 | reverse complement strand
AGCGAATTCGTCGTTCTTATGGTGTCCTTAGTAGTGGGTTCTTTTCAGTAATTCAACCATGAAGGACTGTTCACACAGTCTCCTCTGAACAGTTTATGTTTGAGATGTGTCTGTTACTTGAACTCTGTGAAGCATTTATTTGGGCTGCAATTTGAGGTGCAGTAATTCTAATTAACTTATCCTCTGCAGCAAAGGTATCTCTGGGTCTTCCCTTCCTGTGGCGGTCATGAGAGCCAGTTTCATATATCGCTAGTCTTCAGTGATGCTTTTCAGTCTTTAAATTTTCCAGATCGACTGACCTTTATGTCTTAAAGTAATGATGTCATTTCTCTTTGCTTATTTGAGCTGATCTTGCCATAATATGGACTTGGTCTTTTACCAAATAAGGCTAACTTCTGTCTATCGCCCCTACCTTGTCACAACAACTGATTGGCTGAAACGCATTGAGAAGGAAAGAATTCCACAAATTAACTTTAACAAGGCCACCTGTTAATTGAAATGCATTCCAGGTGACAACTTCATGGTTGAGAGAATGCCAAGAGTGTGCAAAGCTATCATCAAGGCAAAGGGTGGCTACTTTGAAGAATCTCAAATATAAAATATATTTTGATTTGTTAAACCCTTTTTTGGTCTACATTGTCCATATGTGTTTTTCATATGTTTGATGTCTTCACTATTATTACACAAGAGTAGAAAAAACCTGAATGAGTAGTGTCTCAAACTTTTGACTGATACTGTATATATGTTTACAGCTATATAAGAGTACTATATAATATACTACTATATATATGTTTACAGCTGTATAATACATTTATATATTTACAGCTATATAAGAGTACTATATTAATATGCTACTTATATATGGTTACAGCTAACCAAAGTACTTTAATGTATACATAAAGATACAAAAGTGTGTAATCTAAAAGCATATGTTTCAAATCATCAAATGGACTGGAAGAACGTAATGCTACTGATTACATACTCTCAAGAAATAAAGTACAAGGGGGCAAGACGGTACGGGGGGCAGGACAGTACGGGAGGGAAGAGCAGTACGGGGGGAGCAGAGACAGTACAGGGGAGCAGAGACAGTACAGGGGGGAAAGACAGTACGGGGGAGCAGAGACAGTACAGGGAGAGCAGAGACAGTACAGGGGGGAAGACAGTACGGGGGGAGCAGAGACAGTACAGGGAGAGGGCGAGACAGTCAAGGGGGAAAGACAGTACGGGGGGAAGCAGAGACAGTACAGGGGCAGCAGAGACAGTACAGGGGGGAAAGACAGTACGGGGGGAAAGACAGTACAGGGAGGCAGAGACAGTACAGGGGGAAGACAGTACGGGGGGAGCAGAGACAGTACAGGGAGAGCAGAAGACGTACAGGGGGGAAAGACAGTACGGGGGAAAGACAGTACGGGGGGGCAAGCAGTACGCGGGGTCAAGACAGTACGGGTGGGGAAAGAGAGTACGGGGGCAAGACAAGCAGGTGGGGGCAAGAGAGTATGGGGGGCAAGACAGTACAGAGGGTAAGACAGTACGGGGGCGTGCAGACAGTAGGGGGGGGGGAAGTATGGGGGCAAGACATTACAGGGGGAGAACAGTACCAGGGGAAAAGACAGACATGGGGGCAAGGATATGGGGGGGCAAGACATTACACGGGGGAAAGGACAGATGACCGGAGGAAGACAGTACGTGGGCACGAGAGTACTGAAGGGCTCGTCCCTCACCCTGCCAATGCTTGGCCAATCGACGCACTAACTTCTTGCTCCTTCCTGAATTCGCCCGGACATCCCGCCAACCAACTAAAAAACACGGACAGTGACCAAGTGACTTGCTCATACGACAGTGGGTCAGATTGACAACAGCAACTGCTAAGGCTAAGAACTGTTGTTCTCACACAGCACTGGAATATGTATCTGAAATCATTCCACAGATGGCCTAATTGCGATAGAAACCACTAGTCACAATGCTTCAACCAATAAGTGTATCTAATCGAATCAAGCGCCCCACAGTTGACCGAGGCGTACCATACCCCAAACCACGACGCCACATGAATTACAAGGCAACTGCCACTGAACTACCGCCACAGCGTAGAGACCGCCGCCTACTTTCACCAGGAGTCGCGGGAGCCTACTGAAAACCACCGCAACACAGCTAACGATACTCCCCGCACTATACCCATCCAACACGACCCATACACAGCAAGCAAAGCTATCACATACAGGTGAATACAAGATTGGACTCGTACTTCTACACAGCTCCGACGCTAGTCAGATATGTGGGCTAGGGCGTGAAAGACTATTGAGTTGCGAGACGGCAGCACAAGCCGCAGAAGCTCTTCAGTACAACGTCCTCGCTACACCAGCGCTCCTCTTCGGATCGCTTGCTTAGGCAAACAACACTGAAAGCGATGCATGAGAGCATCCTGAGTGGTTCAGAACGACGTGAAGTCTGTCGAATTCACGCTATCCGGTCCGCCGAAGTGTGGTAGACCTTTGGCTAAACAGAGTCAACGACTTCAGCGACGCGACACGCCCAAGAGGGCCAGAACACTTACCAGGCGTGTTTACTCGAGCGCTGCGCACGGGCGAACTGACAACTGGCAAGTGTCGTTCCTGACATTATTCAACCGGTCCCACTTGACCAGAATCTGATGCCACCACCCTAGTCTTCAAGCACACCAATACGGTTCCACCTGCACACACATAAAACCAAGGGATCCTGCCTAAATTACATACCGACCAGAGAACATACGAACAACCTCACATCAAATGCTTAGGCCATGAAGTGCATTGACAAGCTGGTCATGCGCGTCACATCAACACACACTTCTACCATCCTAGACCCACTCAAAATATATCCATACGCCCCAACGAGTCCACAGTCTCCAAAAGCTCTGATGGCCGTCTCTCTCGCATCCACAATGCCCTTTGCACACCTGCGATTGACAGCAGGAAACACGCTACCTGAGCCCTATAATCCATTGACCACAAGAATGCATATGCGTTCCACCCATCAGCGTCCTTCAGCTCATCACCTCAAGGAATGGCGCATAGAGGCATACCCACCTGGCACTGGATCTTGGACTTCGCTGACAGCGGCCACCTCAGGTAGTCACAGGAGCCAAGCAGGTACAAATCCTCCACGCTCATCGCACCAACTGGGGCCTCTCTCAGGGGCCGTGCTCATTGACCTCTTACTCCTGTTCACCCATGACTCCAAGCGATGGCCAAGCACGACTCCAACACCATCATTAAGTGTTGCGCCGACACCAGTGAAACCTAGCCAGCCATATGAGCAGCCTATAGGCGCGAAGCGAAGGTCGAACCCTCTCGCAACGGTAGTGTTTTAGCCAGGACTACAACCTCTCCCTCAACATGCTAATGAAGACCAAGGACCGATTGATGGACACACAGCACAAAGGTAAAGGCCGCGAGCACGCCCCCATTCCTCGGAACGGGCTGGTAGTTGAGTGCCTGGTCCACTGTTCCTTCGGTTCCACCAGCGACCAACACACTAATCATAGGTTCACAACACCACCCAGACAGTGTTAGAACGAGTGCACACACCCTCTATCTCCCTCAGAGAGAACTCAAACTTTGGACATTCCTCACTTAGATCGCAAAAAAGCGTTTCTCAGCGGCACTGCCAACCAGTTCCGAGCATCGACTGACTCGTAGATTCGTATCACTGCCCGAATAAATTGCAAACCTGCTTGGCTCCGAACCCAGAACAACATACAGGCAGCAGCAGGTAGTCGACACCCTAAAGGACCAAAGTACCAATACACTGGGGCCAAGCCTTCCAGCCTATCCAGGACTTCCATATACCAGCACGAACGCGGTCAGAGACCGGGCACCCAAAATGAGTAGACTGTTCCCCTCCTTGCGTACCGCCACAGGCGGCAGTAGATGATACTTTAGCAATGTACACAAAGGCGTCTACTCTTCTGATTTATATACTTATATTGAACTATCACTGTTTATACTCTCATCCTCTCGTTTTTGGGGGGGGTAAGACAGTACAGGGCCAATACTAATAAAGCAACTCAGACAAGATTTATGTTCTGCAAGTTGCTTCAAAATGCAGATCCAGGAACAGCTTTACTGTAAGCCAACCATTGTGATGTAAAATGACAACAACTGACCTCAGATCAGTGTTCAGCAGCAGTTCATGGAAGATGGGAAGACATAACAGTAGTCTTACCACCACTGGCTTTGACTGCCCGCACTTCGTGTTGAGGATTGTTTTCATACTTTGCATCCAAAATGGCACCCTATTCCCTATWTAGTGCACTACTACGAATAGGGCTCTACTACAAATAGGGCTCTACTACAAATAGGGCTCAGGCACTATACTTAGTGGAATAGGGTGCCATTTGGGACACACATAATCTCATCTTTTCACCATTTTAGCACTTCCTTCACATTGACATCACATTAGAGAACTTGTGGACAGTTCCAGTTCTGTAAATTCAGTTTGCCAGCAGCAGTGTCAGCTCATTTATTAGCCCAGTAGCCATTCTTAGGATGAAAGTGAGAAAAAAAAAATGTATTTTTTCTTCTTACAATTTAATACAAATTACTTCTGTTTACCTTTTCATAACTGGGTAATACGAATCCTTTGAAGTTCACATTTTAAAGTAAGGGCCTTTAAGGCCTTGGTTGACGAACTGGAACACTGAATCGAATAGGCTTTAACAAACAAACACTGAATCGAATAGGCTTTAACAAATAAACACTGAATCGAATAGGCTTTAACAAATAAAATACTCTTTAGAATAGAGTTGAACAAATCTGACAAGTCCAATTTTCAATTGGGATTATGGACTATCTCTGTTTACTATTAAAAGCAAAGGTATCTTATTAAAAAGTTTATACGTTTTTGGGGGTAAATCTCAATCCATCTGCTACATCAAAGCTTTTACTCTCAGAACAGCATCAGGATGAGGTTAGCAACCACACCACAGTGCTACGTCTGGGCAGTGTTGCCAACTTAGCAACTTTGTCGCTATATTTAGCGAGTWWTCAGACCCCTCTAGCGACAAATCTAGCGATTTGTCTGGTGTTATTGGAGACTTTTGGAGACTCTGACGTGAAARCACATATCGTTCTTACTCTTCTTAAYGAGCAGCGGGTGCTGCCGTGGGCCCCACCCCAGTCCCAAAGCACTCACAGGCGGCCCAGTCCTYRCGCAGCARTCCCTCCCAGCTGCAGTCAGAGCAGGAGATGTTCACCYTCCGMGTCCAGACTGCAAATGAATCGTGCATCCGGGAAGCCGCCGCTGGCTGATCCCGCCCTGGGTAACATTCAGGGCGGGATGTAAATGTAAAATGTTCTTTGTTTAAAATAAATCACTGCACAAAAATAAATCACTAYATTTGACTCACACAGACTCAGTCACTTACTCACCTTGTCCACTGTGTGTGTGCCTCTCTGTGACATAAGCTAAACATCTAGGTGGCTAGTTCATCATGTCTCAGTCTAAACTGTACACTCAAAAATACAGAAAGGAGTGGGAATTAAACCCTGAATTCAAAGGCTGGTTGAAGCCGTTTATTGGAAATGATACACGGGCATACTGCCTGTATTGTAAGGCTGATTTCTACACCRAACTACATGACAACTCAAAAACATACTCAAAAGGCAAAGCCTTATAACAGTTCCACCCAAAACAAGCTGCCATTCATGGAACACTGTTCCATGCTGGCATGTGATCACATTGGAGAAGCATGTAAAGCTGTTTTCTCAGACTCCACTGCTGCTACCCACTTCAAAATGCACAGGACAAAGTGCACAGAAATGATTAATGGTGTTCTAGCACCATACTTTCTGAAAAAGTTGGTCGCAGATGTGGGTGACCAGCGTTTCAGCCKCCTCCTCSATGAGTCCACGGATGTAAGTGTTTCTAAGTACCTGGGGGTTGTGATAMGGTACTTTAGTGACACCAAGCAAGGCAATCTGTGAGGTCAACATTTCTGGGGCTTGCTGAGTTGGAGGGAGGAGATGCCAAATCTATAGCCCGTGCTGTTGTGGCTTTCCTCGAGAACTGTTGTCTTAAAAAAGAGAAACTCCTGGGGATAGGGACTGACAATGCCTCTGTTATGACAGGGATTAACAATGGGGTCCATAAAGTTCTGAAGGAGGAGTATGGCCTCAAATAYCTGGTTCTTATTCGCTGTGTGAGCCACTCTCTGCAGCTTGCTCATTTGTAGTTCTAAACATATTTAGGGTGTTTTTTACTCACTTTTTGTCTCTCCCACGACGTTATTCCTCTCTCCTACAGCGTCCATCACAATTACAYSCACWTGKMMAATTATGCAAATTAGGYGATRACGTCATTTAGTGACYTCTAGCGACTTTTTGTACAGCCAATAGCTACTTTCCTTATTGAGRAGTTGGCAACACTGCAGAGAATCTAATAGTGTATGCCTTCCTAGCCCCCATTACCAACCAATGGCACAGCCTGTTCCTGCTGGCTGTCTCGAGCATGGATTATTAGTGTTCAGACTCATCGGTTCGGCCTGGTGAAAAACATATTTTGTACCCTCGGCTATCAATCAAAATACAATTGACCCAAGCAACACCACTGAATGGTGGAACGTCAGTGGTCAAATAAATGTCAGCACAGTCCAAACTAATAACTATTGAATTGGACCTGTCATGCCAAATCATGTCCCCTGGCCTAAAAGTGTCCTGATCTGCGTCACAATGAGATTCGATAAACCATTAGCGTCTGTTGCTATATCAATGGTG
Organism: Salvelinus sp. IW2-2015; assembly: GCF_002910315.2. Taxonomy (NCBI): domain Eukaryota; kingdom Metazoa; phylum Chordata; class Actinopteri; order Salmoniformes; family Salmonidae; genus Salvelinus; species Salvelinus sp. IW2-2015. The sequence goes on along the minus strand of NC_036842.1, from coordinate 37,866,091 downwards.
GGATGACCTAATGATTMAAATTTTGGAGATCATTACAGCCTAAATTACGTTCTTTTCATCATCGCTATGTAAACGAGGCTGATTTCCACGACAATTTCACTGTTAGGCGCAACAAGTTTTGTGTAGCTAATAAAATGAAACATTACTTCGAACTACAGTACTTTTGGATACCTTGTTAACATTATCCATGTCTTAAACGATGCTACGTTTCGGGAAATGGCAACGAAAACTACTTGACACATTGAAGTTGCTTACCTTACAGATCCCAAAGTCAGCTAATTTCCACTCCATTCATATCCAAATCCGTTTGATTCATACACTGGCTTGTCTGGCTGTCATGTTTTTATTTTAACCTGCCCTTATCTACACTGAAATAATAGAATTTCAGTAATCCTCTATTATGATTCATTTTGTTCTATCTCACATAGCTCATTACCCTTATGGTTGAATATATATGTATCTATTGTAGGTCCTAGGATACAACAATGAATAATGTGGAACACATAAATACCATCAAAGGATACGTTACAGCTTACAATGAACACCTTGTGAAACAGCTGAGAAAACCAACCTGGCAATATTTAAGATTTTAATACATACATTTTGATCGTTTTTGGTACAGTTGTGTCATTAATTTAATTTCACAGATTTTTGTTGTATACTCACATGGCAATTGTTGAATACTCACATGGCAATCATAGAATTCTGGTGTGTGGAATATAGAGGAGGTGGTTGCTGTGTGGGTGGGAGGTTCTGCCTGTCAATTGTTCTCAACAGGAAGCAAGTCTCTGGAAGGGGGACTTGAAGAGCGAGACTGCAAATTCCAGGCACTGCTGCTCTCTTTGCAGTGCTAGTGTTTTTAGTTCATCTGTGTATCTCACGTATTATGTGCCCAGTATGATGGAGCAAGAAAACTTTCTTAGCAGATAATGACAACATGACAATAACAGTAGCTGTAGATGATGTAATGTAAAGTTGGAGGGTAGTTGGAAATGGAGGACATCAGGTGGATCCACGTCTGGGTGTTGGGCAGAACCCCCTAGGTCCTGGAGAACAGGATCAGAGTTAAATGGAATASGGTAGGAGAAAGAGACGTTACACTTTACTGGGAGAAAATTTGATTGATTAGTGCAGTGTTATAAATGGGAGATATGTACTTTTCAACACTATTGGAAGGTATAGCCTACCTCAAGCTGGTCCCCCTTCGACTCAGAGCACAGAGAATCAGACTGATCCGAACTTACTGGTTCTGGTGGATGGAATACCCCCTGAGGGCCTCGGACAGTCGATGGTCCTAAAGTCAATTGGAGAGGTACATTTTTATAAGCTCAGCATAACTACCATTTCTTGCTTTCTCAAATGTCAACCAAATGCTTAACATACACTACCGGTCAAATGTTTTAGAACACCTACTCATTCAAGGGGTTTTTCTTTATTTTTACTATTTTCTACATTGTAGAATAATAGTGAAGACATCAAAACTATGAAATAACACATATGGAATAATGTAGTAACCAAAACAGTGTCAAACAAATCAAAATATATTTYATATTTGAGATTCTTCAAAGTAGCCACCCTTTGCCTTGATGACAGCATTACACACTCTTGGCATTCTCTCAACCAGCTTCACCTGGAATGCTTTAACAAACAGTCTCGAAGGAGTTCCCACATATGCTGAGCACTTATTTGCTGCTTTTCCTTCACTCTGCGGTCCGACTCATCCCATACCATCTCAATTGGGTTGAGGTCAGGTGATTGTATAGGCCAGGTCATCTGATGCAGAACTCCATCACTCTCCTTCTTGGTCAAATAGCCCATATACAGCCTGGAGGTGTGTTGGGTCATTGTSCTGTTGAAAAAACTGATGAGATGGCGTATCGCTGCAGAATTCTGTGGTAGCCATGCTGGTTAAGTGTGCCTTGAATTCTAAATCACTTACAGACAGTGTCACCAGCAAAGCACCCCCAGACCATAACACCTCATCCTCCATGCTTTACGGTGGGAAATACACATGCAGAGATCATCCGTTCACCCACACTGTGTCTCACAAAGACACAGCGGTTGGAAACAAAAATCTCCAATTTGGACTCCAGACCAAAGGACAGATTTCCACCGGTCTAATGTCCATTGCTCGTGTTTCTTGGCCCAACCAAGTCTATTCTTCTTAGTGGTGTCCTTTAGTAGTGGCTTCTTTGCAGCAATTCAACCATGAAGGCTTGATTCATGCAGTCTCCTCTGAACAGTTGATGTTGAGATGTGTCTGTTACTGAAACTCCGTTAAGCATGTATTTGTGCTGCAATTTCTGAGGCTGGTAACTCCAATGAACTTATCCTCTGCAGCARAGGTAACTCAGGATTTTCCATTTCCGTGACGTTCCTCATGAGAACCAGTTTCATCACAGCGCTTGATGGTTTTTGCGACTGCACTTCAAGAAACTTTCAAAGTTCTTGACATTTTYCGTATTGACTGACCTTCATGTCTTAAAGTAATGATGGACTGTCGTTTCTCTTTGCGTATTTGAGCTGTTCTTGCCATAATATGGACTTGGTCTTTTACCAAATATGGCTATTTTCTGTATACCCTTAAAGTGAAATGCTTACTTATGAGCCCCTAACCAACAGTGCAGTTTCAAAAAAATATGGATAAGAATAAGAGATAAAAGTAACAAGTAATTAAAGAGCAGCAGTAAAAAATAACAATATATTCATGGGGTGAGGTGCCGGTACAGAGTCAATGTGCGGGGGCACCGGTTAGTTGAGGTAGTATGTACATGTAGGTAGAGTTATTAAAAGTGACTATGGATAGATGACAACAGAGAGTGGGTGGGTGTGGAAAGGGGAGGGGGGGGGCAATCTACAGTTGAAGTTGGAAGTTTACATACACCTTAGCCAAATACATTTTAACTCAGTTTTTCACAATTCCTGACATTTAATCCAAGTAAAAAGTCCCTGTCTTAGGTCAGTTAGGATCACCACTTTATTTTAAGAATATGAAATGTCAGAATAATAAATAGTAGAGAGAATTATTTATTTCAGCTTTTATTTATTTCATCTCATTCCCAGTGGGCCAGACATTTATACTCAATTAGTATTTGGTAGCATTGCTTTTAAATTGTTTAACTTGGGTCAAACGTTTCGGGTAGCCTTCCACAAGCTTCCCACAATAAATTGGGTGAATTTTGGCCCATTCTTCCTGAAAGAGCTGGTGTAACTGAATCAGGTTTGTGGGCCTCCTTGCTCGCACACGCTTTTTCAGTTCTGCTCACAAATGTTCTATATGATTGAGGTCAGGGCTTTGTGATGGCCACTCCTATACCTTGACTTTGTTGTCCTTAAGCCATTTTGCCACAACTTTGGAAGTATGCTTGGGGTCATTGTCCATTTGGAAGATCCATTTGCAACCAAGCTTTAACTTCCTGACTGATTGTCTTGAGATGTTTCTTAAATATATCCACATCATTTTCCTACCTCATGATGCCATCTATTTTGTGAAGTGCACCAGTCCCTCCTGCAGCAAAAGCCCCCACAACATGATGCTGCCACCCCGTGCTTCATGGTTGGGATGGTGTTATTCTGCTTGCAAGCATCCCCCTTTTCCTCCAAACATAACAATGGTCATTATGGCCAAACAGTTCTATTTTTGTTTCATCAGACCAGAGGACATTTCTCCAAAAAGTACGACCTTTGTCCCCATGTGCAGTTGCAAACCGTAGTCTGGATTTGTTATGGCGATTTTGGAGTAGTGACTTCTTCCTTGCTTGAGTGGCCTTTCAGGTTTGTCGATATAGGACTCATTTTAGTGGATATAGATAGTTTTGTACCTGTTTCCTCCAGCATCTTCACAAGGTCCTTTGCTGTTGTTCTGGGATTGATTTGCACTTTTCGCACCAAAGTACGTTCATCTCTAGGAGACAGAACGCGTCTCCTTCTGGAGCGGTATGACGGCTGTGTGGTCCCATGGTGTTTATGCTTGCGTTCTATTGGTTGTACAGATGAACATGGTACCTTCAGGCGTTTGGAAATTGCTCCCAAGGATGAACCAGACTTGTGGAGGTCTAGAATTTTTTTCTGAGGTCTTGGCTGATTTCTTTTGATTTTCCCATAATGTCAAGCAAAGAGGCACTGAGTTTGAAGTTAGGCCTTGAAATACATCCACAGGTACAACCTCCAATTGACTCAAATGATGTCAATTAGCCTATCAGAAGCTTCTAAAGCCATGAAATCATTTTCTGGAATTTCCCAAGCTGTTTAAAGGCACAGTCAACTTAGTGTATGTAAACTTGATGACCCACTGGAATTGTGACACAGTGAAATATAAGTGAAATAATCTGTCTGTAAACAATTGTTGGAAAAATTACTTGTGTCATGCACAAAATAGATGTCCTAACCAACTTGCCAAAACTGTAGTTTGTTAACAAGAAATTTGTGGAGTGGCTCTAAAACGAGTTTTACTGACTCCAACCTAAGTGTATGTAAACTTCAGACTTCAACTGTAAATAGTCTGGGTAGCCATTTGACTAGATGTTCAGGAGTCTTATGGCTTTGCGGGTAGAAGCTGTTTAGAAGCCTCTGGACCTAGACTTGGCGCTCCGGTACCGCTTGCCGGTGCGGTAGCAGAGAGAACAGTCTATGACTAGGGTGGCTGGAGTCTTTGACAATTTTTAGGCCTTCCTCTGACACCGCCTGGTATAGAGGTGCTGGCTGGCAGGAAGCTTAGTTCCAGTGATGTACTGGGCCGTTCGCATTACCCTCTGTAGTGCCTTGCGGTCGGAGGCCGAGCAGTTGCCATACCAGCCAGTGATGCAACCAGTCAGGATGCTCTCGATGGTGCAGCTGTAGAACTTTTGAGGATCTGAGGACCCATGCCAAATCTTTTCAGTCTCCTGAGGGGAATAGGTTTTGTCATGCCCGCTTCACGACTGTCTTGGTATGCTTAGACCATGTTAGCTTGTTGGTRATGTGGACACCAAGGAACTTGAAGCTCTCAACCTGCTCCACTGCAGCCCCGTTGTTGAGAATGGGGGTGTGCTCGGTCCTCTTTTTCCTGTAGTCCACAATCATCTCCTTTGTTTTAATCAYGTTGAGGGAGAAGTTGTTGTYCTGACACCACACGGCCATGTCTCTGACCTTCTCCCTATTGGCTGTCTCGTTATTGTCGGTGATCAGGCCTACCATTGTTGTGTCATCCGCAAATTTAATGATGGTGTTGGAGTCGTGCCTGGCCGTGCAGTCATGAGTTTTTCAGGGAGTACAGGAGGGGGCTGAGCACACCCCTGATGGGCCCCTGTGTTGAGGATCAGCGTGGCGAATGTGTTGTTACCTACCCTTACCACCTGGGGGCGGCCTCTCAGGAAGTCCAGGATCCAGTTGCAGAGGGAGGTGTTTAGTCTCAGGGTCCTTAGCTTAGTGATGAGCATTGAGGGCACTATGGTGTTGAATACTGAGCTGTAGTCAATGAATAGCATTGTCACATAGCTGTTCCTTTTGTCCAGTTGGGAAAGGGCAGTGTGAAGAGTAATAGAGAGAGCATCATCTGTGGATCTGTTGGGGCAGTATGCAAATTGGGTGGGTCTAGGGTTTCTGGGATGATGATGTTGATGAGACATGATGAGCCATGACCATTCTTTCAAAGCACTTCATGGCTACAGATGTGAGTGCTACAGGTCGGTAGTCATTTAGGCAGGTTACCTTAGTGTTCTTAGGAACAGGCACTATGGTGGTCTGCTTAAAACATKTTGGTATTACAGACTCAGATAGGGAGAGGTTGAAAATGTCATTGAAGACACTTGCTAGTTGGTCAGCGCATGCTTGCAGTACACGTGCTGGCAATCCGTCTGGGCCTGTGGCCTTGTGAATGTTGACCTTTCAAAAGGTCTTACTCACATCGGCTGCGGACAGCGTGATCACACAGTCTTCCGGTACAGCTGGTGCTCTCATGCATATCTCAGTGTTATTTGCCTCGAAGCGAGCATAGAAGCAGTTTAGCTCATCTGGTAGGCTCGTGTCACTGGGCAGCTCTCGGCTGTGCTTCCCTTTGTAGTCTGTAATGGTTTGCAAGCCCTGCCACATCCGACTAGCATCAGAGCCGGTGTACTATGACTCGTTATTTGTCCTGTATTGACGCTTTGCCTGTTTGATGGTTCGTCAGAGGGCATAGCGGGATTTCTTTTTAGCTTCTGGGTTAGAGTCCCACTCTTTGAAAGCGGCAGCTCTAGCCTTTAGCTCAGTGCGGATGCTGCCTGTAATCCATGGCTTCTGGTTGGGTATGTACGTACGGTCACTGTGGGGACGACGTCATCGATGCACTTATTGATGAAGCCAATGATAGATGTAGTGTACTCCTCAATGCCATTGGAGGAATCCCGGAACATATTCCAGTCTGTGCTAGCAAAACAGTCCTGTAGCTTAGCATCTGCTTCATCTGACCACTTTTTTATTGATCTAGTCACTGGTGCTTCCTGCTTTAATTTTTGCTTGTAAGCAGGAATCAGGAGGATGGAATTATGGTCAGATTTGCGAAATGGAGGGTGAGGGAGAGCTTTGTATGCGTCTCTGTGTGTGGAGTGTAGGTGGTCCAGAGTTATTTTCCCTCTGGTTGCACATTTAACATGCTGATAGAAATTTGGTAAAATTGATTTAAATTTTCTTGCATTAAAGTCCCCGTCTACTAGGAGCGCCGCCTCTGGGTGAGCGTTTTCTTGTTTTCTTATGGCGGAATACAGCTCATTCAATGCTATCTTAGTGCCAACCTCTGACTGAGGTGATATGTAAAAACAGCTACGAAGAATACAGATGAGAACTCTCTCGGTAGGTAGTGTGGTCTACAGCTTATCATGTTATACTCAACCTCAGGCGAGCAATAGCTCGAGACCTCCTTAGATATCGTGCACCAGCTGTAATTTACAAATACATAGTCCCCGCCCCTTGTCTTACAAACGCACTGTTCTATCCTGCCGGTACATCATAACCAACCAGCTGTATTGTCACGTCCTGACCTTAGTTCCATTTTTGTGTCTCTATTTTAGTTTGATTAGGGCGTGAGTTAGGGTGGGCAGTCTATGTTCTTTTTTTCGGTTGTTGTTTTTCTATGTGTTTGGCCTGGTGTGGTTCCCAATCAGAGGCAGCTGTTTATCGTTGTCTCTGATTGGGAGCCATATTTAGGTAGCCTGTTTTCCATTGTGTTGTGGGTAATTGTTTCCTGTGTTAGTGTTTGTTTCACATTTCAGGACTGTTTCGGTTTTTGTTATCATTCACTTTGTTATTTTTGTATTTTGTCGTGTTCAGTTTTATTAAACTATCATGGACACTTACCACGCTGCGTATTGGTCCGATCCTTCATACTCCTCGTCTGAAGAGGAGGAAAATCGTTACATGTATGTTGATATTGTCGTCGTTCAGTCATGACTCCGTGAAGCATAAGATGTTACAGTTTTTAATGTCCTGTTGGTAGTTTAATCTTCCCCGTAAATTGTCGATTTTATGTGGAAAGATTGCATGTTTGCTAGCAGAATTGAGGGAAGTGGGCGTTTATTCGATCGCCTCTGAATTCTCAGAAGGCAGCCCACTCTACCGCCTCTCTGTCTCCGCCTCCTCTTCACGCAGATCACGGTACCTTGTCACAACACAACTGATTGGCTCAAACGCATTAAGGAGGAAATAAATTCCACAAATTAACTTTTAAGAAGGCACACCTGGTAATTGAAATGCATTCCAGGTGGCTAGCTCATGAAGCTGGTTGAGAGAATGCCAAGAGTGTGGAAAGGTGTCATCAGGCAAAGGGGTGGCTATTTGAAGAATCTCAAATATAAATATATTTTTGATTTGACACTTTTTTGGTTACTACTGTTTCCATATGTGTTATTTCATAGTTTTGATGTCTTCACTAATATTATACACATGTAAAAAATAGTAAAAATAAAGAAAAACCCTTGAATGAGTAGGTGTTCTAAAACTTTTGACCGGTGTGTACTTTGTCTATTGGGCTTCGCTGAAGTGTAGGGCATAAGTGCTTTCAGTGGTCGACCATCCAAGAAGAAGAGAGGTGAAAGGAAATTGTTAGTCTCTGGTAAGACAGGCTGGCTGCGGAACTAGGGAGGAATGAGGAATGTGTCTTAAAGTGAAATCAACAGATGAAGTGAGAAGAAACCTCAAGGCCAGAGGGGCCCACCGCAATGTCTGTCCTACTGTAGTACTCTCTCGCACATACAGTGGGGAGAACAAGTATTTGATACACTGCCGATTTAGCAGGTTTTCCTACTTACAAAGGATGTAGAGGTCTGTAATTTTTATCATAGGTACACTTCAACTGTGAGAGACGGAATCTAAAAATCCAGAAATCACATTGTATGATTTTAAGTAATTAATTTGCATTTTATTGCATGACATAAGTATTCGATCACCTACCAACCAGTAAGAATTCCAGCTCTCACAGACCTGTTAGTTTGTCTTTAAGAAGCCCTGTTCTCCACTCATTACCTGTATTAACTGCACCTGTTTGAACTCGTTACCTGTATAAAGACACCTGTCCACACACTCAATCAAACAGACTCCAACCTCTCCACAATGGCCAAGACCAGAGAGCTGTGTAAGGACATCAGGGATAAAATTGTAGACCTGCACAAGGCTGGGATGGGCTACAGGACATAGGCAAGCAGCTTGGTGAGAAGGCAACAACTGTTGGCGCAATTATTAGAAAATGGAAGAAGTTCAAGATGACGGTCAATCACCCTCGGTCTAGGGCTCCATGCAAGATCTCACCTCGTGGGGCATCAATGATCAGTGAGGAAGGTGAGGGATCAGCCCAGAAACTACACGGCAGGACCTGGTCAATGACCTGAAGAGAGCTGGGACACAAGTCTAAAAAAAATACATTAGTAACACACTTTACGCCGTCATGGATTAAAATCCTGCAGCGCACGCAAGGGACCCCCTGCTCAAGCCAGCTCATGTCCAGGCCAGTCTGAAAAGTTTTGCCAATGACCATCTGGTGATTCCAGAGGAGGAATGGAGGAGGTAATGTGGTCTGATGAGACAGTAGAGCTTTTTGGTCTAAAACTCCACTCGCCGTGTTTGGAGGAAGAAGAAGGGATGAGTACAACCCCAAGAATACATCCCAACCGTGAAGCATGGAGGTGGAAAACATCATTCTTTGGGGATGCTTTTCTGCAAAGGGGACAGGACGACTGCACCGTATTGAGGGGAGGATGGTGGGGCCATGTATCGCGAGATCTTGGCCCACAACCTCCTTCCCTCAGTAAGAGCATGAAGATGGTCGTGGCTGGGTCTTCCAGCATGACAACGACCCAAACACACAGCCAGGGCAACTAAGGAGTGGCTCCGTAAGAAGCATCTCAAGGTCCTGGAGTGGCCTAGCCCGTCTCCAGACCTGAACTCCATAGAAAATCTTTGGAGGGAGCTGAAAGTCCGTATTGCCCAGCGACAGCCCCCGAACCTTGAAGGATCTGAGAAGGTCTGTATGGAGGATTGGGCCAAAATCCCTGCTGCAGTGTGTGCAACCGGTCAAGAACTACAGGAAACGTATAGATCTCTGTAATGCAACAAAGGTTCTGTACCAAATATTAAAGTTTCTCTTTCCTGATGTATCAAATAATTATGTCATGCAATAAAATGCTAATAATTACTTAAAAAATCATACAATGTGATTTTCTGGATTTTTGTTTTAGATTCCGTCTCTCACAGTTGAAGTGTACCATATGATAAAAAATACAGACCTTTACCATGCTTTGGTAAGTAGTAAAACCTGCAAAAATCGGCAGTGTATCAATACTACTTGTTCTCGCACTCACTATTTGGCGAGGAGTACTACAGTAGGACAGACATTGCGGTGGGCACCTCTGGCCTTGATTTTCTTTCTCACTTCATCTGTTAGATTTCACTTTTAAGACACATGTCCTCATTCCTCCCTAGTTTCCGCAGCCAGCCTTGTCTTACCAGAGACTAACAATTTCCTTTCCACCTTCTTTCTCAGAACATGAACAAAATATGAAGCTTCTACTCTCAGTAACTTTCCATAATTCCTAGTTCCAATCTACCCTTCATTGACCCAACACATACATTCCTTCTACATGTCAAATAATTATTTGTTTCTTGGTATTGAACATGATAATCAGACATTTCAAACTAGGAGTCTAACAGTCCCTCCTTTTTTGACAGTAGTACCACCATACTGTTTACATTTTATATATCATTTTGAAATGACTTATAAATGAACAGAAAATAAAACATGAATTAATATTCTCATTTATTTGCCAATGTTTACACCTCAGAGACTTAGGGTCCTCTGACTATGTCATTCTTTCTTCCATGGCTTTTATGGACCTGGTCCCATATGTTAATCATCACCAATACACACTATAATGGCACAAAGGCGAGATATTCCAAAATGCAGACACAGGAGGCAGATGGTTGGAGTCTTAGAATGTTTTTTTAATCCAAAAGGGATAGGCAAGAGAATGGTCGTGGACATGGGCAAAAAGGTCAAAACAGATCAGAGTCCAGAGGTACAGCAGTGACCAGACAGGCTCGTGGTCAAGGCAAGGCAGAAGGGTCAAGGCAGGCGGGTACAAAGTCCCAGAAATAGGGGGGTCAAAACCGGTAGGACTAGAAAACAGGAGAATGGCCAAAAAGCAGGAGAATGGGAAAAAAACCACTGGTTGACTTGGAAAACACACAAGACAAACTGGCACAGAGAGGACAGGAAACCACCAGGGATAAATACACTGTGGAAAAATAAGCGAACTGAAACAGATCAGGGCGGTGAACAGTACCCCCGCTACCTGGGCGCATGGGTTGAGCCGGGGTGTCCGGCGTGGACAATCGCCGATGAGGGCCCGGGTCCATAAGATGTCATTTAGCAGGAAACCCAGCGCCGTCTCCTCAGGGCCATAAACCCTCCCAGTCCAACCAGGTACTGGAAACCCCCTGCCCCGGGTCAAAACCTTCAGGGAGGCATCTCAGCTGTATACACTGGCTGGCACCGATAACCTGGGGGGGGGGGGGTTCCTGGAGACCAGAAGACAAAGGACAGTGAGATCAGGCTTAATCCTAGACACATGGAAGGTAGGGTGGAATACGGAGGGTACAGGGTAACCACAAGACGGACGCAGTGGAACTCAGGAACTCCTGGGAGATGGGAAAAGGGCCCCATGAACCGGGAGACAGCTTGCGGGACTCTACCCGAAAGGGGCAGAATTCGCCGAGTTGAAAAGCCATACGCACTCTGCCCAATGCGGTAGCGGGAAAGCTGGGGTCTGCAAACAGTTCGCTTGTCGACGAATACCTGTAGTGGTCTGAGAATAGTCGCCTGGCCTCTATCTCTAGGTAGCGTCGACAGCGACAGACAAACATTTGGGCCGAGGGTACGCTAGACCTCCTGCTCTTGTTCAGGTCAGAGTGGAGGCTGATACCCGTGGAGACTCGAAAGGAGAAGAGTCCCGTGGAGAACTGGGAAGAGTGTTCCAGGCATAACTCCCACCCAGACGCCGTTTGACCGGCTCCAGGTAGTGGGTGTTAGTTGAGACCAGGCACCTTAAGGTGGTCTCCAGGTCTTGTTGGCTCGCTCCGACTGACCGTTAGTTTGGGATGGAATCCAGATGACAGGCTGGCCGGACCCAATTAAGGTGCGAATACCTTCGCATAAACTGAGTCGAGAAACTGAGGACACGAAATGAGGAGAACCATGTTCTACCGGGAGTCCATGATTCCGAAGACATGCTGCACCATAAGCTGGCCGTCTTCCTTGGCAAGAAGGTAGTTTGGGGAGAGGGATGAAATGGGCGGCCATTGGAAGAACCCGGTCGACTACCGTAAGAATGACTGTGTTGCCACCGACGGCTGGAGACCAGTGACAAAGTCCAAGAACAGATATGAGAACCAGTGATGATGAGGAGTGGGCTTTGCAGGAGGCCAAGAAAGGAGCTTTGCCATGGAGTCTTGTTTTTGAGCACACACAGTGCATGCGGTGACGAAGGCAGAGATGTCAGGGACCATTGTTGGGCCACCAGAAAACGTTTGTCGAAGAAAGGCTAAGTGTAGCGACGTGACCCTTGGAATGACAGGTCAGTCTGGAGGAATGAAGCCCCATTCCAGGACCCAGGACTAGAACTGGGTTAGGGACAAACAGCCGGTTAGGAGGGCCCACCGGGCCCTGCCTTGAGTTGAGGCGCTTGACTGAACGGAGATTATTCCCAAGTTTTTTATGGTCGTCCCAGAACCAGAATGGCTGTTTTTGCTCCTTCTAGCCAGTGCTCCACTCCTCCAGACGCCATGCTTCAACCGCCCAGGAGTTCTCGTTGCCCACATCGCAAGTTCTCTAGCAAGGAATTGTGACGAATGGACAGGGGAAGGCAACAGGGGATAAAGCTTCTGCGGTCCTGGGCAGATCGCTGGGACAGGATGGCCCCCACTCCAACATCCGCAAGCATCCACTTCCACCACAAATTGAGGCCGAGGGGTCCGGCATGGATGAGATGGGGGCTGTTGTGAACCGATGCTTTAGGTCCACAAAGGCTTTGTCGACAGCTGGAGACCCCTTTGAACGGTTAACCTTGGGGGAGGTGAGTGAGAGAACGGGGCCCGCCAGGGTGCTGTAAATCCCGAATGAAACGGCGGGTAGAAGTTTGCAACCCAAGAAACCTTGTGGCAACTGCACCCTGGACGTTGGTTGAGGCCAATCCACCACTGCTTCAAACTTTTCCAGGATCATCTAAATGTTGCCCTCAGCAATGACAATATCCCCAGAAAGGTGCATAGAAGAGCGGTGGAACTCACACTTCCACGAACAATTGGTTCTCCAGGAGGCGCTGAAAGGACCTGTCTGACATGGAGTACATTGTTCCTTGGATAGATTGGGCGAAAAAAAACAGGATGTCGTCGCAGTGTAGACAAAACACAAACCGGTTTATGCATGTCCCGAAAGCAACATCATTGACCACCAGCTGAAGACACGTTGGTGAGTCGCAAATGGCAATGACCCTGGTAATCATAATGTCCATGGCTGTGTTGAAGGCTGCTTCCACTCATCCCCTCGAGTATCCGAACCAAGGGTGGTAGGCATTCCGAAGGTCAACTTGGAAAAACCATAGTCAGCCCGCCTGGAGGGTTTCAAAACGCGAGGAGAGATAGGGGGTAACGATTTTTTTGAGCAGTTATATCGGTTAAGTCCCCCGATAGTCCAATGCACTGGGCCCGCAGAGTCTTGTCCTTGCTTTATCTACAAAGAAAAACCCTGCGCCGGAGGAGATGTAGAAGGACGGACGGCCCCCAGTGGTGCAGAGACTCCTCTATGGTACTCCTGCCCATAGCTTTTGGTCTCTGGTCCGGACAGAGCAATACAACCGACCCCGGAGGTGGTGTCAGTGCTGGGAGAAGGTCAATGGCACAATCATAAGGCCAGCAGTGGGGGGAAGGGAAGTAGCACGTGGCTTACTGAACACTTCCATGGAGGTCATGGTATTTCAGTAGAATAGCAAGAGACTCCACAGTCTTGCTAAACATCCTGAGGAAGACGACCTCGGTGGGAAGGCTGTGCTGGCTTGAAGGCAGTGGGAATGGCAAAAGGACTCCAAACCCAGGATGGAGCTTGTGGGTCCATCAATCACATGACTGTGTTTTTTGTAGCCAGGAAATCACAACACAACCGGAACGTGGGGAGTCCCCTCCTGAGTCCAAGGTTGTTACAATGAATCTCTGTGGCTAGACCAGATGGTGTTAACCGTCCCATGCCCAAGTTCAGAAGCTTGTAAACTCCTCCACACCTCCCTGTCATTCTTATCAAGTCAGGAGAAGCCTTGTACTCCCTCCACAAACTCCCCTGTCTTCTTATCATTAGGAGAAGCCTTGTACTCCATCCACACCTCCCTGTCCTTCTTATCAGTCAGGAAGAAGCCTTGTCACTCCTCCACACCCTCCCTGTCTTCTTATCAGCAGGAAAAGATGCTTGTCACTGCCTCCACAACTCCCTGTCTTTTATCAGTCCGGCGAAGCCCTTGTAACTCCTCCACACCTCCCTGTCTTTTATCAGTCAGGAGAAGGCCTTGTACTCCTCCACAACTCATGTCTTATTATCAGTCCAGGAGAAGCCTTGTACCTCCTCCACACCTCCCTGTCTTCTTAATCAGTCAGGAGAAGCCTTGTACTCCTCCCAACACCTCCCTGTCTTCTTATCAGTCAGGAGAAAGCCTTGTACTCCTCCACCAACTCCCTGTCCTTTTATCAGTCAGGAGAAGCCCTTGTACTCCTCCACAACTCCCTGTCCTTATTATCAGTCCGGAGAAGCCTTTGTACTCACCTCCACACCCTCCCTGTCTTATTAATCTGTCAGGAGAAGCCTTGATAACTCCTCCCAATCTCCCTGTCCTATTATCAGTGCCG
>NC_036842.1:37840477-37851675 GCF_002910315.2 Salvelinus sp. IW2-2015 | reverse complement strand
GCAACATTTAACATGCTGATAGAATTTTTGGTAAAATTGATTTAAATTTTCTTGCATTAAAGTCCCCGTCTACTAGGAGCGCCGCCTCTGGGTGAGCGTTTTCTTGTTTGCTTATGGCGGAATACAGCTCATTCAATGCTATCTTAGTGCCAACCTCTGACTGAGGTGATATGTAAAAACAGCTACGAAGAATACAGATGAGAACTCTCTCAGTAGGTAGTGTGGTCTACAGCTTATCATGTTATACTCAACCTCAGGCGAGCAATAGCTCGAGACCTCCTTAGATATCGTGCACCAGCTGTAATTTACAAAAATACATAGTCCACCGCCCCTTGTCTTACCAAACGCACTGTTCTATCCTGCCGGTACATCATAACCAACCAGCTGTATTGTCACGTCCTGACCTTAGTTCCATTTTTGTGTCTCTATTTTAGTTTGATTAGGGCGTGAAGTTTATTAGGGTGGGCAGTCTATGTTCTTTTTTCTAGGTTGTTGTTTTTCTATGTGTTTGGCCTGGTGTGGTTCCCAATCAGAGGCAGCTGTTTATCGTTGTCTCTGATTGGGAGCCATATTTAGGTAGCCTGTTTTCCATTGTGTTGTGGGTAATTGTTTCCTGTGTTAGTGTTTGTTTCACATTTCAGGACTGTTTCGGTTTTTGTTATCATTCACTTTGTTATTTTTGTATTTTGTCGTGTTCAGTTTTATTAAACTATCATGGACACTTACCACGCTGCGTATTGGTCCGATCCTTCATACTCCTCGTCTGAAGAGGAGGAAAATCGTTACATGTATGTTGATATTGTCGTCGTTCAGTCATGACTCCGTGAAGCATAAGATGTTACAGTTTTTAATGTCCTGTTGGTAGTTTAATCTTCCCCGTAAATTGTCGATTTTATTGTSGAAAGATTGCATGTTTGCTAGCAGAATTGAGGGAAGTGGGCGTTTATTCGATCGCCTCTGAATTCTCAGAAGGCAGCCCACTCTACCGCCTCTCTGTCTCCGCCTCCTCTTCACGCAGATCACGGTACCTTGTCACAACACAACTGATTGGCTCAAACGCATTAAGGAGGAAATAAATTCCACAAATTAACTTTTAAGAAGGCACACCTGGTAATTGAAATGCATTCCAGGTGGCTAGCTCATGAAGCTGGTTGAGAGAATGCCAAGAGTGTGGAAAGGTGTCATCAAGGCAAAGGGTGGCTATTTGAAGAATCTCAAATATAAAATATATTTTGATTTGACACTTTTTTGGTTACTACATGTTTCCATATGTGTTATTTCATAGTTTTGATGTCTTCACTAATATTATACAATGTAAAAAATAGTAAAAATAAAGAAAAACCCTTGAATGAGTAGGTGTTCTAAAACTTTTGACCGGTAGTGTACTTTGTCTATTGGGCTTCGCTGAAGTGTAGGGCATAAGTGCTTTCAGTGGTCGACCATCCAAGAAGAAGAGAGGTGAAAGGAAATTGTTAGTCTCTGGTAAGACAGGCTGGCTGCGGAACTAGGGAGGAATGAGGAATGTGTCTTAAAGTGAAATCAACAGATGAAGTGAGAAGAAACCTCAAGGCCAGAGGGGCCCACCGCAATGTCTGTCCTACTGTAGTACTCTCTCGCACATACAGTGGGGAGAACAAGTATTTGATACACTGCCGATTTAGCAGGTTTTCCTACTTACAAAGGATGTAGAGGTCTGTAATTTTTATCATAGGTACACTTCAACTGTGAGAGACGGAATCTAAAAATCCAGAAAATCACATTGTATGATTTTTAAGTAATTAATTTGCATTTTATTGCATGACATAAGTATTCGATCACCTACCAACCAGTAAGAATTCCAGCTCTCACAGACCTGTTAGTTTGTCTTTAAGAAGCCCTGTTCTCCACTCATTACCTGTATTAACTGCACCTGTTTGAACTCGTTACCTGTATAAAGACACCTGTCCACACACTCAATCAAACAGACTCCAACCTCTCCACAATGGCCAAGACCAGAGAGCTGTGTAAGGACATCAGGGATAAAATTGTAGACCTGCACAAGGCTGGGATGGGCTACAGGACATAGGCAAGCAGCTTGGTGAGAAGGCAACAACTGTTGGCGCAATTATTAGAAAATGGAAGAAAGTTCAAGATGACGGTCCAATCACCCTCGGTCTAGGGCTCCAATGCAAGATCTCACGCTCGTGGGGCATCAATGGATCAGGAGGAAGGTGAGGGATCAGCCCAGAACTACACGGCAGGACCTGGTCAATGACCTGAAGAGAAGCTGGGACACAAAGTCTAAACCAAAAATACATTAGTAACACACGTTTACGCCGTCATGATTAAAATCCTGCAGCGCACGCAAGGGCCCCCTGCTCAAGCCAGCTCATGTCAGGCCAGTCTGAAAAGTTTTGGCCAATGACCATCTGGCTGATCCAGAGGAGGAATGGGAGGAGGTAATGTGGTCTGATTGAGACACGTAGAGCTTTTTGGTCTAAAAACTCCACTCGCCGTGTTTGGAGGAAGAAGAAGGGATGAGTACAACCCCAAGAATACCAATCCCAACCGTGACAGCATGGAGGTTGGAAAACATCAATTCTTTGGGGATGCTTTTCTGCAAAGGGGACAGGACCGACTTGCACCGTATTGAGGGGAGGATGGCTGGGGCCAGTATCGGCGGAGATCTTGGCCCACAACCGTCCTTCCCTCAGTAAAGAAGCATTGAAGATGGTCGTGGCTGGGTCTTCCAAGCAATGACAACGACCCCAGGTAAACACACAGCCAGGGCAACTAAGGAGTGGCTCCGTAAGAAGCATCTCAAGGTCCTGGAGTGGCCTAGCCCGTCTCCAGACCTGAACTCCATAGAAAATCTTTGGAGGGAGCTGAAAGTCCGTATTGCCCAGCGACAGCCCCGAAACCTGAAGGATCTGGAGAAGGTCTGTATGGAGGATTGGGCCAAAATCCCTGCTGCAGTGTGTGCAAACCTGGTCAAGAACTACAGGAAACGTATGATCTCTGTAATCGCAAACAAAGGTTTCTGTACCAAATATTAAGTTCTGCTTTTCTGATGTATCAAATAATTATGTCATGCAATAAAATGCTAATTAATTACTTAAAAATCATACAATGTGATTTTCTGGATTTTTGTTTTAGATTCCGTCTCTCACAGTTGAAGTGTACCTATGATAAAAAATTACAGACCTCTACATGCTTTGTAAGTAGTAAAACCTGCAAAATCGGCAGTGTATCAAATACTTGTTCTCCCCACTATATGTGCGAGAGAGTACTACAGTAGGACAGACATTGCGGTGGGCACCTCTGGCCTTGAGGTTTCTTCTCACTTCATCTGTTGATTTCACTTTAAGACACATTCCTCATTCCTCCCTAGTTCCGCAGCCAGCCTGTCTTACCAGAGACTAACAATTTCCTTTCACCTCTCTTCTCAGAAACATGGAACAGAATATGAAGCTTCTACTCTCAGTAACTTTCCATATTCCTAGTTCCCATCTACCCTTCATTGACCCCAACACATACATTCCTTCTACATGTCAAATAATTAATTTGTTCTTGTATGGTAACATGAATCAGTACATTTCAAACTAGAGTCTAACAGTCCCTCCTTTTTGAATAGTACCACCATACTGTTTAACATTATATACATTTTGAAATGACTTATAAATGAACAGAAAATAAAACATGATTAATATTCTCAATTTATTTGCATGTTTACACCTCAGAGACTTAGGGTCTCTGACTATGTCATCTTCTTCCATGGCTTATGGCCCTGGTCCCATATGTATAATCACACAATACACACTATAATGGCACAAGGCGAGATCCAAATGCAGACACAGGAGGCAGATGGTTGGAGTCTTAGAATGTTTTTTTAATCCAAAGGGATAGGCAAGAGAATGGTCGTGGACAGGCAAAAAGGTCAAAACCAGATCAGAGTCCAGGAGGTACAGAGTGACAGACAGGCTCGTGGTCAAGGCAGGCAGAATGGTCAGGCAGGCGGGTACAAAGTCCAGAAATAGGGAAGGGTCAAAACCGGTAGGACTAGAAWAAGGARAATGCAAAAAGCAGGAGAATGGGAAAAAACCACTGGTTGACTTGGAAACACACAAGACAAACTGGCACAGAGAGACAGGAAACACAGGGATAAATACACTGTGGAAAATAAGCGACACCTGAAACAGATCAGGGCGTGACAGTACCCCCCCTACCTGGGCGCATGGTTGACCGGGGTGTCGGCAGTGGAAATCGCCGATGAGGGCCGGGTCCAAGATGTCTTTAGCAGGAACCCAGCGCCTCTCCTCAGGGCCATAACCCTCCCAGTCAACCAGGTACTGGAAACCCCTGCCCCGTGGTCAAACCTTCAGGAGGCATCTCACTGTATACACTGGCTGGCCACCGATAACCTGGGGGGGGGGGGGTCCTGGAGACAGAAGACAAAGGACAGTGAGACAGGCTTAATCCTAGACACATGGAAGGTAGGGTGAATACGGAGGGTACAGGGTAACACAAGACGGACAGCAGTGGAACTCAGGACTCTGGAGATGGGAAAGGGCCAATGAACCGGGGAGACAGCTTGCGGGACTCTACCCGAAAGGGCAGATTCCGAGTTGAAAGCCATACCCTCTGCCCAATGCGGTAGCGCGGAAGCTGGGGTCTGGCAACAGTTCGCTTGTCGACGATACCTGTAGTTGGTCTTGAGAATAGTCGCTCGCTGGCTCTTCTCTAGGTACGTCGACAGCGACAGACAAACATTTGGGCCGAGGGTACGCTGACCTCCTGCTCTTGTTCAGGTAAGAGTGGAGGCTGATACCCCGTGGAGCACTCGAAAGGRGAGAGTCCCGTGGAGAACTGGGAAGAGTGTTCCAGGCATACTCCACCCAGACCCGTTGACGGCTCCAGGTAGTGGGGTTAGTTGAGACCAGGCACCTTAAGGTGGTCTCCAGGTCTTGGTTGGCTCGCTCCGACTGACCGTTAGTTTGGGGATGGAATCCAGATGACAGGCTGGCCGACGACCCAATAAGGGTGCAGAATACCTTCCATAACTGAGTCGAGAACTGAGGACMCGAATCGGAGACCATGTCTACCGRGAGTCCATGGATCCGGAAGACATGCTGCACCATAAGCTGGGCCGTCTCCTTGGCAGAAGGTAGTTTGGGGAGAGGGATGAAATGGGCGGCCTTGGAGAACCGGTCGACTACCGTAAGAATGACTGTGTTGCCATCAGACGGCTGGAGCCCAGTGACAAAGTCCAGAGATATGAGACCAGTGACGATGAGGAACCGTTAGTGGCTGCAGGAGGCCAGAAGGAGCTTGCCGTGGAGTCTTGTTTTGAGCACACACAGTGCATGCGGTGACGAAGGCAGAGATGTCAGGGACCATTGTGGGCCACCAGAAACGTTGTCGAAGAAAGGCTAGTGTACGACGTGACCCTGGATGACAGGTCAGTCTGGAGGAATGAGCCCATTCCAGGACCCAGGACTAGACTGGGTTAGGGACAAACAGCCGGTTAGGAGGGCCCACCGGGCCTGCCTTGAGTTGAGGCGCTTGACTGAACGGAGATATTCCAAGTTTTTATGGTCGGTCCAGACCAGGAATGGCTGTTYTGCTCCTTCTAGCCAGTGCCTCCACTCCTCCAACGCCATCTTCACCGCCAGGAGTTCTCGGTTGCCAACATCGCAGTTCCTCTCAGCAGGATTGTGACGATGGGACAGGAAGGCACAGGGGATAAAGCTTCTGGTCCTGGGCAGATCGCTGGGACAGGATGGCCCCCACTCCAACATCCGAAGCATCCACTTCCACCACAAATTGAGGCGAGGGGTCCGGATGGATGAGGATGGGGGCTGTTGTGAACCGATGCTTTAGGTCCACAAAGGCTTTGTCGACAGCTGGAGACCATTTGAACGGTACCTTGGGGGAGGTGAGTGCAGAGAACGGGGCCGCCAGGGTGCTGTAATCCCGAATGAAACGGCGGTAGAAGTTTGCAAACCCAAGAAACCTTTGCAACTGCACCCTGGACGTTGGTTGAGGCCAATCCACCACTGCTTTCACTTTTCCAGGATCCATCTAAATGTTGCCCTCAGCAATGACATATCCCAGAAAGGTGATAGAAGAGYGGTGGAACTCACACTT
The DNA here is from genome assembly GCF_002910315.2 of Salvelinus sp. IW2-2015. Classification (NCBI taxonomy): domain Eukaryota; kingdom Metazoa; phylum Chordata; class Actinopteri; order Salmoniformes; family Salmonidae; genus Salvelinus; species Salvelinus sp. IW2-2015. The sequence goes on along the minus strand of NC_036842.1, from coordinate 37,845,549 downwards.
CACGAACAATTGGTTCTCCAGGAGGCGCTGAAGGACCTGTCTGACATGGAGTACATGTTCTTGGAYAGATYGGGRAAAAAACAGGATGTCGTCCAGGTAGACAAACACAAACCGGTTTAGCATGTCCCGAAGCACATCATTGACCAAAGCCTGGAAGACAGTTGGTGAGTCCAAATGGCATGACCTGGTACTCATAATGTCCACTGGCTGTGTTGAAGGCTGTCTTCCACTCATCCCCCTCGAGTATCCGAACCAGGTGGTAGGCATTCCGAAGGTCCAACTTGGAAAACATGGTAGCCCCCTGGAGAGGTTCAAACGCCGAGGAGAGATAGGGGTAACGATTTTTGACAGTTATATCGTTAAGTCCCCGATAGTCAATGCACGGGCGCAGAGTCTTGTCCTTCTTCTCTACAAAGAAAAACCCTGCGCCGGCAGGAGATGCAGAAGGACGGACGGCCCCAGTGGTCAGAGACTCCTCTATGTACTCCTCCATAGCTTTGGTCTCTGGTCCGGACAGAGCATACAACCGACCCCGAGGTGGTGTAGTGCCTGGGAGAAGGTCAATGGCACAATCATAAGGACAGTGCGGGGGAAGGGAAGTAGCACGTGSCTTACTGAACACTTCCATGAGGTCATGGTATTCAGTAGGAATAGCAGAGACATCCACAGTCTTGCTAACATCCTGAGGAAGACGACCTGTGGAAGGCTGTGCTGCTTGAAGGCAGTGGGAATGGCAAAAGGACTCCAACCCAGGATGGAGCTTGTGGTCCAGTCAATCACATGACTGTGTTTTTGTAGCCAGGAAAATCCCAACACAACCGGAACGTGGGGAGATCCCCCACCTGAGTCAAGGTTGTACAATGAATCTCTGTGGCTAGACAGATGGTGTTACCGTCCCAGCCCAAGTTCAGAAGCCTTGTACTCCTCCACACCTCCCTGTCTTCTTATCAGTCAGGAGAAGCCTTGTACTCCTCCACAACTCCCTGTCTTCTTATCAGTTAGGAGGAAGCCTTGTACTCCTCCACACCTCCCTGTCTTTCTTATCAGTCAGGAGAAGCCTTGTACTCCTCCACACCTCCCCTGTCTTCTTATCAGTCAGGAGAAGCCTTGTACTCCTCCACAACTCCCTGTCTTCTTATCAGTCAGTAGAGAAGCGCTTGTACTCCTCCACACCTCCCATGTCTTATTATCAGTCAGGAGAAGCCTTGTACTCCTCCACAACTCCATTCTATTATCAGTCAGGAGAAGCCTTGTACTCCTCCACACCTCCTGTCTTCTTATCAGTCAGGAGAAGCCTTGTACTCCTCCACACCTCCCTGTCTTCTTATCAGTCAGGAGAAGCCTTGTACTCCTCCACAACTCCCTGTCTTATTATCAGTCAGGAGAAGCCTTGTACTCCTCCACAACTCCCTGTCTTATTATCAGTCCGGAGAAGCCTTGTACTCCTCCCACACCTCCCTGTCTTATTATCTGTCAGGAGAAGCCTTGTACTCCTCCACAACTCCCTGTCTTATATCAGTCAGGAGAAGCCTTGCTACTCCTCCACACCTCCCTGTCTTCTTATCAGTCAGGAGAAGCCTTGTACTCCTCCACACCTCCCTGTCTTCTTATCAGTCAGGAGAAGCCTTGAGATTAGGAAGTGCATATTCTTGCAGCCTGCTGCAGTCCACTAGATTCAGACAGGCCCCCCTTTGGGCTCCCGAGTGGCGCAGGGGTCTAAGGCACTCCATCTCAGTGTTGCCATCAGACGGCTGGAGCCCAGTGACAAAGTCCAGAGATATGAGACCAGTGACGATGGTCACTCTAAGGCACTCCATCTCAGTGCAAGAGGCGTTACTACAGACCTTGGTTCAATTCCAGACTGTATCACATCCGGCTGTGATTGGGAGTCCCATAAGGCGGCACACAATTGGCCTAGCGTCGTCCGGGTTTGGCCGGGGTAGGCCATCATTGTAAATAAGAATTTGTTCTTAACTGACTTGCCTAGTTAAATAAAGGTTAAATGTAAAACAAAACAAAAAATACATTTGTACTTTGCCACCGGCCACAAATATATTTGTACATACTGTAAATCATTTAATCTAACCCTTAACACATTAACCACATATTGACTTGAGGAAGGAAGAGAGAAAATTTCACACCACCCTTGATGAGAATGAGATTGGGGCAAGGACCACCCAATTATGGTTAGCCCAAGCTACAATCTAGTGGGTTTTCTGATGACCTCCCTCTTGGAAGACACGAAAAGATAAGGTTCCCTGGAAGGAACCCTCCCTGGATTCACTGGATTCTTACAAATATTGAATTAGTTTCAGAAACCACCTGCAGGATGAGCAGTGCACCCTCCCCTCACTTTGTGCTTTCCTCAACGTTTTTGGGGGCAGCTCTGTGTCTCTGCTTCTCGCCTTTCTGAATCATAATTTKAGCTATTACTAAATGATCTAAACAAAWTTWAGAWTGATAGTCCTTAGTGCTTCACGTTTCACGAGTCTATCACTCGAATTTAAGACCCTCAACTTAGCACACACCGACACTGGCAGAATGTACATTTACAGACAGGGGGAATATATATGGTATGTACTACTAACATTGATATACATTATATTAATATTATTCCCAGCATCGTTGATTSCCATCCTACACTTTTGCGAATGGCATGTTAATGACAGATCGGTATCTCAATGCATTTTAAGTCATAATTACCATACATTTTTGCAGTTAGCTAAATAAAACTGTCTGGCTAGCAAGCTGGCTAACTAGGCAGGCTGAGGTAAATACATACATTAGTTAGCAACGTCAATCTAAAAACAGCTTAAATTATTTCTTCCTATTTAACAATATTTTCTTATACAAAGACAAATATATGGTAAAGAAAGAGCTCTCTTTCCAGTATTTTTGGTCCCCTGAAGTAGAAGGTAGTCAGCAGGTTGTCACTGTCAAAAACACCGTCTGTCACGTTCGTCATAAAGAGTAGACCAAGATGCAGCGTGGTATGTTTCCATCCTTTATTATGGAATAGAAAATTTCAAAGAACAAAAACAACAAAACGAACAAACGAAACGTGACGCTATAATAATGCTCACAGACAACTAAACATAGACAAGATCCCACAAAGCACAATGGGAAAATGGCTACCTAAATATGATCCCCAATCAGAGACAACAATAAACAGCTGCCAGGGCCTCCCGGGTGGCGCAGTGGTCTAGGGCACTGCATCGCATCGCAGCGCTAGCTGCGCCACCAGAGACTCTGGGTTCGCGCCCAGGATCTGTCGTAGCCGGCCGCGACCGGGAGGTCCGTGGGGCGACGCACAATTGGCCTAGCGTCGTCCGGGTTAGGGAGGGTTTGGCCGGTAGGGATATCCTTGTCTCATCGCGCACCAGCGACTCCTGTGGCGGGCCGGGCGCAGTGCGCGCTAACCAAGGGAGCCGGGTGCACGGTGTTTCCTCYGACACATTGGTGCGGCTGGCTTCCGGGTTGGAGGCGCGCTGTGTTAAGAAGCAGTGCGGCTTGGTTGGGTTGTGTTTCGGAGGACGCATGGCTTTCGACCTTCGTCTCTCCCGAGCCCGTACGGTAATTGTAGCGATGAGACAAGATAGTGATTACTAGCAATTGGATACCACGAAAATTGGGGAGAAAATGGGGTCAAATTTATTTTTAAATAAAAAATTAAATAAACAGCTGCCTCTGATTGGGAACCATTCTAGGCCAACATAGACATATAATTCACCTAGATAACCCACCCTTAAATCACACCCCGACCTAACCAACCTAGAGAATAAAAGCTCTCTATGGTCAGGGCGTGACACCGTCCTTGGAGAGCAATTCTGAGGTAATAATTTTGCGCTGACTGAGCGAGCGCTTATGAGGTGAACTAGGACTAGAACTGCCCAGCGTCCTCCTTCCTTCGCGACCGCTACGAGGTAAAATTGAGCCAAGCAACCAGCATAGCAACGGCGCTTTGGTTATAGACGTATATATGGTCAGATTTCTGCAAGTTCTAGCACAAACAGGGGGGGGGGGGGGGGACACTTTTCGGCAGGGGACACTATTTGACATGACAGACCCCCTATGGGTCTGGTCAAGTATTGAACTATTTGGGGATAGCGGTACCATTTGGAATGTAGCTAATGATTTAGTTGATGGATGGTATTCGGGAATGGATCTGAAGGGAATGGATCATTGCTACTTTTTTCTTTTATTCTCCCCTCTGAAAAAAAACAGACAATGCAATAACATAAACAACACATAGGTATTAACACACAACTGACTGTGTGTTGTCAGAAAGTAACCATACTTCTCAGCGGTGTGAGAAGGTAAGAGGCGGAATGCCAAGGGTTTTTTTCTTCTGGATTCTTTAGCAAAAACTATAACATTTCAAAGACATTTCTCTCAAATAAAATGTTGGGAACCGTTTTTATAACATATTAATACCCCACTGAACACTCACTTCTGACGTCTGACTTGGGTTGTGTTACTGAGCTGTTGCATCTCATTGCATGTGCTCTTATATCCCCATGACAACCATAGGCCTACTCAAGCCCCTTGATTTGAAAGGAATGTTATTATTCATTTCACCCCATCATTCCCATTCAGAACTGTTCATGTATAATTTATCAAAGAGACTATTAATGTATACAGTTTAATGGTGTGTAGATCAGTATGCAATGGAAAACACTTACTGTGAAGCGTAACTTATTTGAAAATGCATGGAAAATTCTCTTTGATTTAATTAAATAGAGACATCAACATTGAAGTACAAATGTTTTTATATAATAATATTTGTTGGTATTACACTATATGGGTAAGTTACGACTTGATATTCACATCAAACAGTCAGTTGTTCAATATTCTTTGCTTTGGTAATCAAATTATCTATTTTTAATATTCATCCTTTATTTAACTTAAGTCAAATTGAAATGTACATTTCTTTTCATGATGCCTTCTAAGATCTTCACTTCAAAGTACGTTTTCCTGTCTAGGGTTACTGCAGTGTAAAGATTAAACTGTAGTACAATATCTTTCTTGTGCAACAAAACCCATCAGGCCTTGCCACCATAGAAAAGGAATAG
>NC_036842.1:37837029-37839541 GCF_002910315.2 Salvelinus sp. IW2-2015 | reverse complement strand
CCATTCATTTCCCAACAACATCACAGTAAGATATACAAACTGAATAGCGCCATTCATTTCCCAACAACATCACAGTAAGATATATACATGGAAAGGAATTGGCTCTGAAGAAGGAACGACATTTCTCTCTTCCTCATTTCTCCGTCCACCATCCTTTCCCTTGCGCCTTCTCTTCCACAAGGCTGTGTGTTTCTTACCCAACATGCATGTATGGATGGTTCTTTCCCAGGCATAGGGGGCTCTCTGTTTTCATTGCCTTCTGCCAGTCATGTGTTCCTGGGAGAGAGAGGGTCAATTCCTCACAGGCTGCAGTGGTGATCGATTGTGGACCTCCAAGGATTCATTACTGGCTAGCCTACATGTTTGCTCTCTGCTCCCTCTACAAAGCCTTGGTAGAGACAAGCACGCACACACTGTATTGAAACATGGTCCTCATGTAACCGATGTGAAATGGCTAGCTAGTTAGCGGGGTGCGCGCTAATAGCGTTCCAATCGGTGACGTCACTCGCTCTGAGMCCTTGAAGTAGTTGTTCCCCTTGCTCTGCAAGGGACGTGGCTTTTGTGGAGCGATGGGTAACGATGCTTCGAGGGTAGCTGTTGTCTATGTGTGCAGAGGGTCCCTGGTTCGGGGCGAGGAGAGGACGGAAGCTATACTGTTACATTGATGCTGTTGACCCGGATCAYTGGTTGCTGCGGAAAAGGAGGAGMTCAAAAGGGGGGTGAGTGTAACTGATGTGAAATGGCTAGCTAGTTAGCGGTGTGCGCGCTAATAGTATTTCAATCGGTGACGTCACTCGCTCTGAGACCTTGAAGTAGTTGTTCCCCTTGCTCTGCCGCGGCCGCGGCTTTTGTGGAGCGATGGATAACGATGCTTCGTGGGAGGCAGTTGTTGATGTGTGCAGAGGGTCCCTGGTWKGAGCCCAGGTAGGAGCGAGGAGAGGGACGGGAGCTATACTGTTACACTCAGGTCCTCAAAAGGTTCTACAGCTGCAACATCGATAGCATCCTGATTGAATGCATCACTGCCTGGTATGGCAACTGCTCGTCCTCCGACCGCAAGGCACTACAGAGGGTAGTGAGTACGGCCCAGTGCATCACTGGGGCCAAGCTTCCTGCCATCCAGCACCTCTATACTAGGCGGTGTCAGAAGAAAGCCCTACAAATTGTCAAAGACTCCAGCCACCCTAGTCAAAAACTGTTCTCTCTACTACCGCACGGCAAGCAGTACCGGAGCGCCAAGTCTAGGTCCAAGAGGCTGTTAAACAGCTTCTACCCCCAAGCCATAAGACTCCTGAACATCTAATCAAATGGCTACCCGGACTATTTGCATTCCCCCCCCCCACACTCTTATATGCCGCTGCTACTCTTTGTTATTATCCATGCATAATGCATAGTCACTTTAGTAACTCTATTTTACTGCTGTTATTTAATTACTTGTTCCTTTTATTTCTTATTCGTATTTTTTAAACTACATCGTCGCTGGAGGTTCCGGGCCGTAGACCGTCTCAGGAGGTTCCGGGGCATGGACCATCGCTGGAGGTTCCGGACCGTGGACCGTCGCTGGAGGTTCCTGGCCGTGGACCGTCTCAGGAGGTTCCGGGCCGTGGACCGTCTCAGGAGGTTCCGGACCGTGGACCGTCTCAGGAGGTTCCGGACCGTGGACCGTCTCAGGAGGTTCCGGACCGTGGACCGTCATTGAGGTCCGGACGTGGACCGTCCAATTGGAGGTTCCCGGACCGTGGACCGTCATTGGAGGTTCCGGACCGTGGACGTCGTCGGAAGCTCTGGACTGAGGAACTGTTGCCGGAAGCTTCTGGACTGGGACGTCGCTGGAAGCTTGGACTAGGAACCGTCGCCGGAAGCTCTGGACTGGACTGTCGCGGAATAACTTGGACGGAACTGTTTGCCGGAAAGCTCTGGACTGGGAACCGTCGGCAGAAGCCTGGGCGGGGCCGTAGAAAATAAGGACTCTCTATGGTCAGGCCAGGTGACAAATACTAGCCATTTCTCCGTAAGGTCACACCTGTTGTATTCGGTGCATAGAATTAATAACAATTTATTTTTATTTGATTTGATAGAACCAGAAGCCTACAGTATAGAGTCAGTGTGAAAAGTCAGTAACTCGCCAGCTTATTGTGTGCAACAGGGAGTGGCAATTGAAATGGCAAAGTTCACAAAAACAAATAAAATTGTTAAAACATTTCCTAGCCTATTTCGGGTAAAGGGTTGACGTGTTATGTGACCTGCTCAGTTTTTCCCCTCACAAACATGGCCAGAAAGAGTAAGAAACCAGCTCACCTGGTTTTACTCAATGATTTTGAAGTATTAGATGTTCAATGTTCCTTTCAAAGCCCACAGTAGGATAATACATTTCTTAGCAAGTATGTGGTAGTCAATAAAACAACATTTTCTCTGTCTGGTCAAGAACAAGTCCTGCTGGAACATTAAAGAAGATAGGTCATATCAAATCAAATTGCCATAGATCTGAACAATCTCTCGACAAACTCGCAAA
>NC_036842.1:37835271-37837004 GCF_002910315.2 Salvelinus sp. IW2-2015 | reverse complement strand
TGCAAGCTTCACAAAAACAAATAAAATTGTTAAAACATTTCTAGCCTATTTACGGGTAACAGGGTTGACGTGTTATGCTCGACCTGCTCAGTTTCCCCTCACAAAACATGGCCAGAAAGAGTAGAACCAGCTCACCTGGTTTTACTCTATGATTTGAGTATTAGATGTTCAATGTTCCTTTCAAAGCCCACAGTAGGATAATACATTTCTTAGCAAAGTATGTGGTAGTCATAAACAACATTTTCTCTGTCTGGATCAAGAACAAAGTCCTGCTGGACATTAAGAAGATAGGTCATATCAAATCAAATTGCCATAATCTGACAATCTCTCGACAACTCCAAAATACATGCATATATAGTACCAGTCAAAAGTTTGAACACACCTACTCATTCAAGGGTTTTTCTTTATTTGTACTATTTTCTACATTGTAGAATAATAGTGAAGACATCAAAACTATGAAATAACACATATGGAATAATGTAATAAAACAGTGTTAAACAAATCAAAATATATTTTAGATTCCTCAAAGTAGCCTTGATGACAGCATTTGCACACTCTTGGAATTCTCTCAACCAGCTCCACCTGGAATGCTTTTCCAACAGTCTTGAAGGAGTTGCCACATATGCCGAGCACTTGTTGCCTGCTTTTCCTTCACTCCGCGGTCCAACTCATCCCAAACCATCTCAAGTGGGTTGAGATTGGGTGATTGTGGCGGCCAGGTCATCTGATGCAGCCATCCATCACTGTACTCCTTGGTAAAATAGCCCTGACACAGCCTGGAGGTGTGTTGGGTCATTGTCCTGTTGAAAAACAAATGTTAGTCGCACTAAGTGCAAACCAGATAAGATGGAGTATCGCTGCAGAATGCTGTGGTAGCCATGCTGGTTAAGTGTGCCTTGAATTCTAAATACATCACTGACAGTGTCACCAGAAAAGCACCCCCACACCATCACACCTCCTCCATGCTTTATGGTGGGAACCACAAATGCGGAGATCATTCGTTCATAATGGGTCAACAAAACCGTAAATACAGCAAACCGTGCACAAGCACTACAACAACAAGGACATGGGGGGGAACAGAGGGTTAAATACACAACGATGTAATTGATGGAATTGGAACCAGGTGTGATGGGAAGACAAGACAAAATGGCAAAGGAAAAAGTGGTCGGCGATGGCTAGAAGGGTCGGTGAGTGCCGCGCGACACCGCCCGAACAGGAGAGGGACAACTTCGGCGGAAGTCGTGACATTGGTGTCTTTAGTAATGGTTTCTTTGCAGAAATTTGACATGAAGGCCTGATTCACACAGTCTCCTCTGAACAGTTGTTGAGATGTGTCTGTTACTTGAACTCTATGAGCATTTAATTTTGGGCTTGCAATTTCTAAGATTGGTTAACTGCAAATGAATGTGTCGCTCTGCACGCAGAGGAACTCTAATTAAATATCTCCTCTGCAGCAGAGGTAACTCTATAAATATATCCTTGCGAGCAGAGGGTAACTCAAATAATGTAGCTCTGCAGAGAGGAAATCTTTTACGAATTAGCCTTCCGTTGTGTTCAGTGACTTAGCCTTCCGCTTGTGTTAGTGCATTAGCCTTCGCTATGTGTTAGTGAATTAGCCTGTCCGATGTGGTTAGTGAAATAGGCTTCCCGTGTGTTAGTGGAATTAGCTTCCCGCTGTTGTTAGTGAATTAGCCTTCCTATGTGTTAGTGAATTAGCCTTCCGTTGTGTTAGT
>NC_036842.1:37831982-37835246 GCF_002910315.2 Salvelinus sp. IW2-2015 | reverse complement strand
GAATTAGCCTTCCCGTTGTGTTAGTGAATTAGCCTTCCCGTTGTGTTAGTGAATTAGCCTTCCCGTTGTGTTAGTGAATTAGCCTTCCCGTTGTGGTAATGAATTAGCCTTCCCGTTGTGTTAGTGAAGGATATCTTTGAATAGAATCAGCCTTACCGCCTTACCGGAAAAAGTAGCAGTGGGGTATCAGAAAAACAGTCCTGGTTATGGAGCGATTTCAGCACCAACAGAAACTGTATTTGAATGGAATATTTTAGAATTTGTATTTAGATATTGAATTTGAATGGAATATTTTAGATATTTTTGAATATTTTAGAATTCATCAATTGAACTTGTATTTCATGATTTGAAACTGCATTAAATTAATATTGCATTCAGTTTTTAAATAAAATAAAATTGAATACCAGCGTTCAAATGTAATATTTATATATTCAGTTTCAATATGGTAAATATTGCATTCATTGTCTGTGTATGAAGTTTACAAACTATAATTTCAAGTTCACCACAGTTTCATATATTCAACTTCTCAGATGTTTTCAGATTATTTTCAAATGTAGTTCTCTAAATTCAGATTCAAAACCAGAGACAACATCCTGGTACTTTGTAAGGACGGAATGGTAAAAAAAGAACARATCGAATCAGATCTTCTTTGTGTTAAACAGGTTTCTGAAGCCGATGTGGCATGTTGAATATATTTTCTTTGTATGAATTTGGCTATAGCATTATAACAGTTTGGGATATAAGCTATTAATACCCCATTCCTGACAGCTTCAGTTCCCCTCTATGGACACATTAGAAGGGAGTGTGACAAAAACAGCGATATGCCCCCAATTGCAATGTAGCCCTGTCATAGCCCTTCTAAGGATAGATTTCCCACTCCCTAGTGAATCTTGCTCTTGTGACTGACTTGGTGCGAACCGGGTCTCCTGCATGTCACAAGACTGTGTTAGCCCACTTAGCTAAAGCCCATAGGGATGAGTACAGGAAGCTAACAAGTCTCCAGCAAGATTACTTATCAGAAGAGCGTGGACCTCGGTTACATTTCACCCCCTCTTTGACCTCATACTCAGAGATCACTGCACCAATATAGCTGACTGGGTTCAAACTCAGGCCTATTGCACAACAACAACCCTTTCTGTGGCAAACAGAAGCAAAAGGATCTGTGAGGCCCATTTAATGAGAGTGCAACCGCTGGGGTCCCTGGGGCGTGAATGGGGAGTGAATGGAGGGTACCTGGGGGGTGAATGGGGGGTCCCTGGGGTGTGAATGGGGGATGAATGGAGGTACCTGGGGGGTGAATGGGGAGTGAATGGGGGGTCCCTGGGGTGTGAATGGGGGATGAATGGGGCGTGAATGGGGGGTCCCTGGGGTGTGAATGGGGGATGAATGGGGAGTGAATGGGGTGCCTGGGATGCGGGTCTCCTGGGGTGTGAATGGGGGATGAATGGGGAGTGAATGGTGGGTGAATGTAGCAGATGGGTGCTAGTGAAACTCACTCATCAGCCTGAAGTGCCGCCCCTTTTCAGTTGAAGAAGGCCTTTTTCAATAGTGTGGTGGAACACATCAGGAGGGAGGTCACGTGGGTCTGAGAAGCAGAGATCCTGAGTTCGAGCCTCGATATGAGCTGAATCTAAGCAAGYAGCGTGTCGTCCTTTMCATTATAACTTCCTGATCTCATCCCTGTGGGCTTTAGTTAAATGGGCTGACAGTCTTGTGACATACAGGAGACCCGGTTCAAAACCCAGCCACAAGAGTAAGGCTAATGTCACGCCTGCTCCCGCTCCCCCTCCCTGGCACTTGAGGGCGCCAGGCTACCCGTCTTTACACGCACCTGTCACCATCATTACGCGCAGCAGCACTCATTGAACTCACCTGGACTCCTTCACGTGGTTGATCACGCCCCTGTATATCTGTTTGTTTCTCAGTGGTGTTCCCTGTGTCCGCATTAATTGTTGTTATGTGTTCCTGTCCAGACGCTGTTCCTGTTCTGTTTCATGTCCGTCAGGTATTAAACCTTCACTCCCCTGTACCTGCTTCTCATCTCCTGCGTCGATCCTTTCAGCTAAACAGGGAGTTGAWAAGCTATTCTTAGATGGGCTATGACAGGGCTATTCTATATATTGTTAAGTGGGCCAAATGACCGTTTTTATCACACTCCCTTCTGCGCTTCCTGTGAGCATCACAGATGGGAACAGAAGTCACGACCATGTTGCAGAGATCCATCACCTTCAGGAATGGTGTCATAATAATAGTAATTATAACAATAATAATAATAATTTGGTGGGTGCTTATGTAATAGCTTATAGCCTAAATGGTTCAAATGCTAGAGAAAAAAAAATCTAGACGCCATTCCAGAAACCTGTTTAACACAGAGTTTGTTCTGTATTCTCCTCTATCATTCATTGCTGGCAAAGTTCCAGGATGTTGTCTCTGATTTTGAATTAGAATTTAGAGAACTGAATTTGAAACTGAATCTGGATACATCTGAGAAGTTGAATATATGAAACTTTGATCAACTTGAAATTATAGTTAAAAAATGATACACAGGGAATAAATGCAATATTTACCATATTGAAACGGAATATATAAATATTGAATTTAAATTAAAAACATTTAACTAAATGCAATATTCGGACCAATTTTAAAACTAAATGCAATATTCATTCAATTAAGTTTCAAATCATGAAATACAAGTTCAGTGTAAGGGGTGCGTACTGGCGGCAGAGAAGTCAGGCGCAGGAGAGCAAAAACTGTGTTGACAACAGAGCACTTTAATAATAAAAACCACCGGAATCAGAACAAACAATCAAATGTCGCACACCAGATAAATGTGCACATGCACTTACAATAAACAATTCCGGACAATGACATGGGGGGGAACAGAGGGTTAAATACACAACATGTAATGATGGAATTGAAACCAGGTGTGTGGGAAGACAAGACAAAACAAATGGAAAATKAAAAGTGGATGGATGATTGTCACGCCCTGACCTTAGTTCCTTTTTTATGTCTCTATTTTGGTTTGGTCAGGGCGTGAGTTGGGGTGGGCATTCTATGTTTTGTATTTCTAGGTGTTTGGCCTGGTGTGGTTCTCAATCAGAGGCAGCTGTCTATCGTTGTCTTTTAATAATACGAACACTTGAACAAAACAAAAAAGCGACAAACGAACAGTTCTGCAAGGTGCAATACACAAAACAGAGAACAACTACCCACCAAGCACAGGTGGGAATGATGCTACCTAAGTATGGTTCTCAATCAGAGACA
>NC_036842.1:37820348-37827531 GCF_002910315.2 Salvelinus sp. IW2-2015 | reverse complement strand
CCTCCAGTGATGATCCATGGCACGAAGCCTCCAGTGATGATCCATGGCACGAAGCCTCCAGTGGTGATCCATGGCACGAAGCCTCCAGTGGTGAGACATGGCACAAAGCCTCCAGAGACGGCCTCCAGCCCGAAGCCTCCAGAGACGCTCTCCTGCCCGGAGCTGCCGGAGTCTCCCTCCTGTCCGGAGCTGCCGGAGTCTCCCTCCTGTCCGGAGCTGCCCGGTACTGTCACGCCCTGACCTTAGTTCCTTTTTTATGTCTCTATTTTGGTTTGGTCAGGGCTTGAGTTGGGGTGGGCATTCTATGTTTTGTTCTATGTTTTGTATTTCTAGGTGTTTGGCCTGGTGTGGTTCTCAATCAGAGGCAGCTGTCTATCGTTGTCTCTGATTGAGAACCATACTTAGGTACCCACATTCCCACTTGTGCTTGGTGGGTAGTTGTTTTCTGTTTTGTGTATTGCACCTTGCAGAACTGTTYGTTTGTCGTTTTGTTGTTTTTGTTCAAGTGTTCGTATTTATTAAAAGTATTATGAATACTTACCACGCTGCACCTTGGTCCTCTTCTCCTTCTCCTTCTTCCGACGACATTCATTACAATGATGGCTAGAAGACCGGCGACGCCGACCGCCGCCCGAACATGGAGAGGAACCAACTTCGGCGGAAGTCGTGACATTCGATGTATGAATTTAAATTCAATGTCTACAGTAAATACAAATGCAGTTGATGTTTGCACTGTGTTATAGCCTTTGGTTTTTCCATTTATATTTCGAGGTTGGACGTTAGCACGTTAGCATGTGTAACAGTATAACTTTAAACCRTCCCCTCGCCCCGACACGGGCGCGAACCAGGGACCTTCTGCACACATCAACAACGGTCGCCCACGAAGCATCGTTACCCATCGCKCCACAAAGGCCGCGGCCCTTGCAGAGCAAGGGGCAACACTACTTCTAGGTTTCAGAGYAAGTGACGTAACTGATTGAAACGCTAGTAGCGCGTACCCGCTAACTAGCTAGCCATTTCACATCCGTTACACATGTGGGGTGCACCGATTGGTGTCACCTCGTTAGTCAGTATGAATTACACCTGTGCTGGGTGGTTGTCTCGTCAGTGGGAAGGTGTTTCACCTGTGCTGGCCCAGGTGCTATTTAAAAGTGGCTTGCCCAGTGCTCCAGTGGTGTTGAGAGACATGGCGGGTTAACAACTTTAGTTGACTCTCCATATTTGATTTCTAGACAAACATTCCTTTATCTGATCTTCGCTGTTTTCATTTTGCTCTAMCATTTTGGTTCGCTTCCTGTCTCTAAGTTTGGTGTTGGYTTTAATTTTGTTTGACTGTTATTGGGCAAATTTAGTGGGTGAAATGGTGTGATTATTTTAGGTCCCAGTTGTTGTTGCTAGTCAACTTTCAGTGGASACCTCCATGAGTGTCTTTCAGAACCTCTCCTAAAACCACACCTGTTCCACTTTGCCTGTTGTCAGTGACTCTTTGTTAGTTCCCCTTTCTGTTTGAGCAAGAATGTTTGGTTTTCTTGCTGGGGAATGYAACAAAATGGGGGCTCATCTGGGATCTTGTTTCCCATGAGTATGGTAGTCACTCTAATCACCTACTCTGAAGCTTTGCTGTGCCCAGATATTTGACTGTTCAAAATACACTTTTGTGGTAGAGTTTCTGTCACTGACAACCACCCTGAGGGGTTATAAGATTGGTGGAATCATTTGGAAAGTTGCATAAACACACAGGCTTATAAAATAAAAAAGTTATGGACTTTAAGTTGGAAGCATTTGTGGAAAAACCTACATGGGAAATCGCTCCACACCTGGTCTTCTAGCAGAGAGACTGAGAAGTTTCACAGGTGTAAACATTTAGAAGCTTTGGAGCTAYCATCCGCTTTTAATTCATCCTCAGAATGGTCTGCGGCACCACAGCAGGGGCAGCAGCCAATCAGATTCCAGAACGGCAAAGGAGCGTGAGAGACATTTGACATGAGTATATCAATCAGATGAAAATATAGGTCCAGCCTGGTCAGCCTAGGGTAACTAGGGAAATAATTGTCAATCTCACCATCGGGGAGGAGGGACACATCAGGGTCTAGATAGGAGACTAGTTTGATTGCAGGCTGGGAGATATCAGGCTGTTGTCATCAATCAATCCAGCGTTATTGAAATGCAGCAGTGGGAAGAGATTCTAGTTTCCATGTTTATTAACAGCTGTCATGGATGGATGGGCCCGATGACAAACAATTGAAAAGTGAAATGAGGCTGAATGAATGTTGAATGTATATGTGCATTGCTTGTTGATCAGAAAGCCAAGCTTTTCTTATCCATGTCTGGGTGTCTGGGTTGACTTTCAGTTATTGATATAAAGGCTTTACGAACGCTTTATGAAAGCTATGTACCACCACTCTAAAWTAACGTGTTTTTTCGAAAGGATTTTTAGCAAGACACTTCAGTAATATGTGACCAAAGAAATGAACAAAAACTGATGTACGTGATTGGTGGATGTTTATTCTGCCAAATCATTTTGGCACTTTATCAAAAGTTGAATATTGTACGAACGGAGAAGATTTCAGGTGGATGAAAATAATCGAATAATTTTGCTTTACTTGTACGAATATGATAAGTAGTAATATTTTCTCTGTGTAAAATCAAAACAGAAGTGAAATATGTCATAATGTCACCAATAACCAGCACTGATATGGTACTGTACTGTCCGGTATGTGTATAAGTTAGCATAATTTATCATTGTGATTTTCTTGGATATTTTCTTGGATATTTTCTTGGATAGTTATCTATGTGCCAACCAACCACCTGAATAGAAGGATGACACTCTGACAGTGAGAATTCAGTAGGGAAATCTGTCATGGAGAGATTTACAGAGATTAAAGGCTTTAAATCGAACCCCTCAAGCGTTGTGTTGACTTGACAACAAAGATGATAGCTGTCATCAGTACCAAAAATTGCTTGTTGTTACAGTTTTGTTCTACAAATCAAGCTGTCAGTGACAGAGAGAGAGACACCTCGGAAGAGCTGATCTGCCGCTTTCTGAAAGACACAGAAGCCAGCAGCTGGGGGTTAATATCTTAGATTTCCAAGAACATGGTGCCGTTTTTTTTCTGGAAGTTCACGATTTTTCTTACCGAATGCATCCAGTGTTATGGATGAGGACTAATGAAACATTCAAAGGTGGAAGTCTTGGGCAGAGCTGGCCGAGAATATATTTAAGATGAATGGATCACTGCTTCTCCTCCCCTAGGGAGACAAAGCGTTGCGTTGGTATATTAGTGAACTAGAACCCAGCCCACAGCCAGGTGGTGTATATTAAATCATGGTCTACGTTCCAAACTGCACCATATTACCTATATAGTGCACTACTACTTACAAGGCTTTGGTCAAAAGTAGTGCACTAGGGAATAGGGAACCAKTTGAGACATAACCATGCTTTTGTAATAATGAATCGATAAGAACGGGACAGAGAACGGAGAAAATGTAAGTGCCCAAATGACTGTACCTGTTACTTACATGATTGTATGGCTCAGTTGGTAGAGCATGATGTTTGCATGGCCAGGGTTGTGGGTTAGATTCCCGGGGCCACCCATACGTAAAATCTATGCACACACAATTGTAAGTCATATATAATAATATATTATTATATTTTCAAAGCATGGTGAGAATATACTAGACTCTTTGCTGAGCAGGTCAAGAAGGTGTTGTTGATTTTCGTATTTCAAAAGGAGACCACAATTGTGTGTCTTTTCTGATATCAACTAACATACGTTGGGCAGCCTAGTGCAATTGTWACAGAATAAATCTACAACTTTACAATACAGAATCAATACTCTATAACAGTTGACTATTCATATAAAACAGGGAGAGGGATAATGTACTTATGGTAGTTGGACATTTTCTAGAGGGGATTACACAAGTCAAGGACACTGTRCTACTGTCAAGTGAGTTATGGGTAAGAGAAACACTTCTAACAGAGAATGACAGCTCACTTCACTGTCCCCCCCCAAAAAACAAGATGGGAGCCTGAAGAAGAACGGAACAACTTCCCCCTGATGTGCAATGGTGTGATGAGGGCTCCAATCAGGGGGATGAAGCGCTGCCTAACCCATGGGGTTGTAGGGGGTGCTAAGACGGACAGCTGCGTCACAAATGACATCCTATTCCCTACATAGACCACTATTGGTCAAAAGTAGTGCACTATATAGGGAATAGGGTGTCGTTAGGGACTGCTTCACAGTGTTTTGCATCCGATACTGTACTGTGTATGTACAGCTGCTGTTACCATACCAACTGATGTCAACAAACATGACGTGCATAGTGGTGTTGCATCAGCAGAGAAGTGGGAGTCTTCGCCAGACCCTAGAGGTCCAGAGAAACAGAGATGTTGAACTGAGCCTTGTACTCACTGGTAACAGGTGCAAAAACAGTACAGCTGACTTGGTTCTAGTGAGAGACAGCAGGACTCTTCTGGAAGAGGGACACATTTATTTGTGTTTAATTCGGTAACCCCATGATGACATTCAATATTTGTTCATCACATATTTTCTAGACTAGGGAACAGGTGCATTAGTACAAATTAAATGTAATTTTGCTTAATTTCACCATTTTGAAAATGTTTTTATTTTTTAACATGCGTTTTGCCAACACAGCAGCAATGTTGAACTTCCGGTCTGTTGACTAAGATAAAGCTGGTCTATCCAATCSACCAAAAAATGAAAGTAGAAGCACGACCCAGATGGTGGATGGTGGTTGTAATACCTGTTTACAATCACATTGACCAAGATACCCTCAACTTCTCAATTCTGTCTGGAAAAATACAACTAGTCATCTTAGGGAAACATAGACATTACATTTACATGACCATTTTGAAAGAAAATAAACGGGGAAAAAAACTATTTTACATGCAGTCCATGCTGTGTCCCATAAGGCTCTGAACAAACGTAAAGCACTAGGGAACAAGGTGACATTTTGGACACACAGACTGAAGTTGTCCTCCCCATTCTCCTCTAGTGTTGGCATGTGACGGACAGAGTGTCAGAGGAGTGATGAGTGGGGACTGAGTGCCCGGGAGTGACTCAAACCCTTGATTGATTACAGTCAGAGAGGGCGAATTCTGGACAAAGAGCTAAGAGTGAGGTAGAGGAAAAACCATAAGCTGAACCTTAAGGTTGTCTGTCAGGCATACACACTGTAGTTCTCCAGTTCTGAAATGAAACAGTGTTTGCATGGAACTTTTGTAAATGGATGTTGATTAAACATGCCACGGGATTGAGCGTGCATTACAAATGACACCCTATTCCCTGTATACKGGAACTGTTTTGGATCAGGGCTCATAGAGCCACAAGTAGTGCACTACACAGGGACTAGGGCGATACGTGATACATGACTATAACACTGTAATAACAACATTGTATCGCATGTTGCTCATGTTCATTTAGTAATCGCTTTGTAATACAGTTCGGCGGTTTTACACAAGTGGACGGTGGAACAGTCCTTGCATCATTAGTTCTAACAACCACATCCTCTCGACTCCATAGCAAATACTAAACACACCACAACATGGTAATACAATGTTAATAGACCAAAGTGTACGTMAAAAGGTGTGAGAGCAAATTGTTACAGTAGAGGGGCGTGTACGAGAGTCATCTAAACAACAATAAACGTTTTCCTTTTGTAGCTGCCATTGTGTCATGCCTAAACCTACTGAAAAGGTGATTGCTGTAGRAAAGGAATAATGTTCTCACCTCTTACCTACTATTAATGTAGAGRATAAATATAATACCACAACTTGTCTACTAGTCATCAATCAATCAAATTGATTTATAAACCCCCTTTTTTYCCCCCGTACGTCAGCAGATGTCACAAAGTGCTTGTACAGAAACCCAGCCTAAAACCCCCAACAGTGACATCCCACTGTATGCAACCTGAGATCCACTGTACGTATCCATACTAMTACCTCTAGACCTGTCGAGAAAGACATTACCGAATGAAGGCAGAAAAGAAAAGGCTACCCAAATGGAACCAAATGAGGAGAATAAATCACATTAGATAAACAGTGTGTCAGAAAAAACAYTGCCTCGAGCAACCCACTGTCAGAGTCCACATAATGAAGCATTTTAGGGTGTGCATTGAAACCGGAGGAGATAAAATGCGCTGCATCGTAATTACTTGTGTTACATAAACTCTGGGGGCGAGATTTGCAAGACACACAATTGTGCTCAGCTGGTTAAGAATTCAGGAAATGTGTGCCCTTTGACTGCCTTATGTTGTTTTTGTTTATCTATCTAGTCAGGGTAAATATAGTGTGTGGTTGTATATAGTGAATTTAAAACTGTATTAGACTGGATCTTTGAGTGTGTCTCTCTTTGTCCTGACCTGTTCTTCTGTTTCACCGCCTCGTTTGGTCACTTAACTGGAATGGGGTCGATGAGGGCCTAATTAACTATACTGTACGTTTGCATTTGTACAAAGTAAAAGTTTGCACTAGTGATTTTGAGTAAGGAAATCATTATCAGATGTAGTGAAATAAGGTAGAAAAAAAAATCTAAAGAAGAATAAGAACTTTACATTACGGGTTTATAAAGTCATTGATTATAACTTTACATTACGGGTTTATAAAGTCATTGATTATAACTTTACATTACGGGTTTATAATGAATGAAAGCTAAAAAGAAATTGGCTTTATAAACCTGTAATGTCAGTTCTAATCAATGACTTTATAAACCGTAATGTAAAGTTCTAATCAATGACTTTATAACCGCCTAATGTAAATTTAAATCATGACTTTATAAACCCGTAATGAAGGTTATAATCAATGGCTTTAGACCGTAATTAAAGTTATAATCAAGGCTTTATAACCCGTAATGTAAAGTTATAATCAATGGCTTTAAACCCGTAATGTAAGTTTAATATCAATGGCTTTATAACCCGTAATGTAAAGTTATAATCAATGCTTTATAAACCGTAATGTAAAGTTTAATCAATGGCTTTATAAACCGTATGTATAAAGTTTATAATCAATTGTTTATAAACCCGTAAGGTAAAGTTATAATCAAGGCTTTTAACACCGTAATGTAAAGTTTAATCAATGGCTTTAGAAAACCCGTAATGTAAAGTTATAAATCAATGCGCTTTATAAACCCGTGAATGTAAGTTATAATCAACTGGTAAATATTAA
>NC_036842.1:37817838-37819802 GCF_002910315.2 Salvelinus sp. IW2-2015 | reverse complement strand
TCCTTGAAAAGAACAGGTGCAGCCTTTAGTAAATGAGGATCAAAGTGTAGTGTGAGTACATCAATAACTAATCAAGATAGGAACCAGGCTGCTCTTTTTTTAACTTTCTGAACAAAGCCCTCTAGGATGATCATAGTGTAGTTCTGCTCTGGTGAATCACACCTGACCTGCACCTGTATGATAACCACTGGGACAACTCAAGATGCGACAAAGGACAACCCTGTGGCAGAGAGAATGATTTCTTTTACCGTTTCTTTTACAGMACACAAGTGGCAGCAACATGCTAAATTGTGAGAACAATTTACATTGGAATATAAAAATTGGGCAATTCTAACTCAAACACAATAAGAACAGATGAAGCCAAGGAAAGATGAAAATAGAACAATAATATTCAAGATCAACAGCAGGYCAACCATGGCTGGGATGGCACTGCAAAGGAAACATTCAGTTCCAGTCTGGGTATAGTGTAGACCAGGGTTTCCCAAACTCGGTCCTGGTTTGGTTGAGTTTATTGCTGCCAAAGGAGGGTCAACCAGTTATTAAATCCAAGGGTTCACATACTTTTTCGACCCTACACTGTGAACATTTACACGGTGTGTTGAATAAAGACATGAACATGTATAATTGTTTGTGTGTTATTAGTTTGAGCAGACTGTGTTTGTCTATTGATGTTTGTCTAAATTTTATGACCAATTTATGCAGAAATCCAGGTAATTCCAAAGGGTTCACATACTTTTTCTTGCCACTGTATGTCCTACCCCTACACAACCTTTCGACCAGAAACAGGCTCCAAACAGAACAACAGCTCTATCACTGGTGTGCAGAATATAACACCAGTTAAGCTAAGARGAACCAGTKAGTTTCTGTCAACTCTTGGCTGAGCGCCCAGACATCCTGGGGTCATTCTACACACACASAGAACAGTYAGAACAGGCCTTTTATTAATACACACACACTTTTCTATCTTATATGAGTTAGTTTCTTTAACAATCTCAAGCCCAATGCCTAGACTTAAAGAAGGATATTTTAGTACACAAGTGTTAGTAAGGTTTAACAGAAAATGCCCTCACAACATTTTGGTTCCAGATTTAACCCTTTTTGGTTCCAGGTAGAACTCTTTTTCCATGTAGAATTCTCTGTGAAAAGGGTTCTACATGGAACCCAAAAGGGTTCTACCTGGAACCAAAAAAGGGTTCTCCAAAGAGTTATCCTAATGGGGACAGCGAAGAACCATTTTAGTTTTTTTTGTAAGACTGGTGTAAACTCAACAGACGATTGTCTGAGGAGTGGTTCTGGTGTAAATAACGACGATTGTTGGAGTGGGTCTGGTGTACACCTAAAGACGATCGTTAGGAGTGGGTCTAGGTGTACACTAACAAGTATGATCGTTGGGAGTGGACTGATGTAAATAACAGACGATCGTTGAGGAGTGGGTCTGGTGTAAACAACAGATGATTGTTGGAAGTGGGTCTGATGTAAACTAACAGACGATCGTTGAGGAGTGGGTCTGGTGTAAACTAACAGATGATCGGGGAGTGGTCTAGGTAAACTAACAGATGATCATGAGGAGTGGGTCTGGTGTAAACTAACAGATGATCGTGGAGTGGGTCTGGTGTAAACTAACAGATGATCGTTGAGGAGTGGTCTGTGTAAACTAACAGATGATCGTGAGGAGTGGGTCTGGTAACTAACAGATGATGTGGAGTGGGTCTGGTGTAACTAACAGATGATCGTTGAGTGGGTCTGGTGTACCACTAACAGATGATCGTTGGAGTGGGTCTAGTGGTAAACTAACAGACGATCGTTGAGAATGGGTCTGTGTAAAGAACAGTGGGAGCATATGGCGGTAGGATCAGATTCTTTGATGGACATATCCTTGCATGTGTGTAGTGATGTAGGTCCAGTTTGTTGCAGTCTGAGAGGAGGTGTGTCTGTGCCAATGGATACATACCACTCTCTGGACA
>NC_036842.1:37723692-37817813 GCF_002910315.2 Salvelinus sp. IW2-2015 | reverse complement strand
CTTAAGCGTGTCCAGATTGTCATTGAGGCAGTGGTCGGTGTAAACTACAGACGATCTTGAGAGTGGGTTCTGGTGTAAACTAAAAACAGATGATCGTGAGAGTGGGTCTAGTGTAACACTAACAGATGATCGTTGGTGGAGGGTCTGTGAACTAAACATACATGTTGGGCAAAGATGATCTGGGGTGTAAACTAACAGCACGATCGTTGAGGAGTGGGTCTGGTGTAAACTAACAGACGATCGTTGAGGAGTGGTCTGGTTGAAACTAACAGATGATCGTCATTGGAGTGGGTCTGGTGTAAACTAACAGATGATCGTGTGGAGTGGGTCTGGTGTAAACTAACAGATGATCGTTGAGTGGGTCTGTGTAAACTAACAGAATCGTTGAGGAGTGGGTCTGGTGTAAACTAACAGAATCTGTTGGAGTGGGTCTGGTGTAACTAACAGACCGATATGTTGGAGTGGGTCTGGTGAATTAAAACCCAACAGAACGGATCGCTGAGGAGTAGGTCTAGTTAGAACCAACGAACAGATGATCCCCTTGGAAGTGGTCTAATCGTAAACTAACCGCGATCTTGGAGTGGGCCTGTAACTAACAGATGATTGTTGGAGGGGCCTGATGTAAAACCTAACGACGATCTTTGAAGGAAGTGGTCGTAGGTTGGTAGATTGGTAACGCAGCACAACAGAACTCCTCACAAACGATGAATCGCTCGTTTCTGGTGTGAGTTAGTGTACGCGATCAAGACCCCACCATCTTCCAGAGAAAACGATCATCTGAGATTTAAGACTGTAACACTATACACTAGGACCCACTCCTCAACGATCGTCTGTTACTCTTGGCTACGCCAGCATATTCCACTGATGGTCGGATGTAGGTGGTGAATACYRTTACCAGGTCCTCCTTGGGGATGTGGAAGTGTTTAAGGCATCGCTGGATGAACAGACGTCGGCTGGCCTTTTTACAGATGTGCTCCACCTGTGTTGTCCATCTTAGATTGCCATGGATGAAGATTCCTAGGATCTACCTTCTGGAGTTCTGTGTTGTTAGTTGAAAGGGGTGGTAGTTTGGGTGGTGACTTGATGGAGTGCACATGGAGCACTTTGCACTTCAAAGGGTGCAGAAYCATGTGTCTCCCCACTGACCACATCTCCAGGTCAGACAGGTTTTCTTGAATGTTGGAAGGTGATGTTAGTGTTMTGGTTTCTAGTAAGGTAATCCACAAACGTCCATTCCTTGACTGCTGTTTGCCTGGCTCGACTGTTGATGTATGCAATAAAGATTAGCGGACCAAGCAGAGTTCCTTGAGGTATGCCACAAGATACAGTATACTGACACTGTCAGACAGCACACCATGATAGATCAGCAGACCAAACAGAGTTCCTTGAGTTAGGCCACAGTGTAAACTGACACARCATGATTCCTCACCACCTGGGGTCTATTAGAGAGGAAGTTGCCTATCCATCTGGCGAGCGATGGTCGAAGCCCAAGGTCTAACATCTTGAGGAGGGCAAGGTTGTGACAGACACAGTCAAAGGCTTTACTCAAGTCAGTGGTCCCCAGGGAGCAGATGGAACCATTCTTATCCCGCGACTTGAAGAGCTCGTTAGTTACCTAGATCTGCCAGACAATGTGTTGTTGATCGGCCTAGTAGACATCCCTACCGTTGGGTGTTAATCTGTGGTAGGATATCAGTCAGAGCCCATCCAGTAATCAAGYTCTAAGCTACTTTGCTCAGTTAGTGAGATAGGCCATATTTCCCCAGCGGGTGGCTTAATTTCTTGTTAAGGGGACCACTATAAGTTATTTTAATTCGTCAGGAACGATGCCCTCTTGTAGAGATAAGTTAAGAATGTAAGTCAGTGGYCTGCTCAGTTCATATGCAAACTCTTTTATTAGTCTGCCTGGGATTTCATCTGGGCCCGCTTCCCTACGGGTTTTCACTAAGAAAGCCCTTTGGAGAACCGCTGGACAACAACAAGACCCAACACATTTCTTGCACATTTGTTCTGATGAATGTAGCAACCCAGTAATACAACAGCATGGAAACAAAATTAGGGATCGACCTCAATGCAAATTCTGTTTCCTTTTCCAAATTTCACAACCTATCGCTATTAACAGTTTGGTGGACTCCGAACCCGCAAAACAGATTGATGTGTTTATCACTTGTAGTTGCTTCCCTTCCGATAGCACACCGCAACAGCGGCTTCCCTTCCAATACCACACCAACAACACCTGCTTCCCTTCCAATAGCACACCAACAACACCTGCTTCCCTTCCGATAGCACACTGCAACAGCTGCTTCCCTTCCGATACCACACCAACAACCCCTGCTTCCCTTCCTATTGCACACTGCAACAGCTGCTTCCCTTCCGATACCACACCAATAACACCTGCTTCCCTTCCGATAGCACACTGCAACAGCTGCTTCCCTTCCGATACCACACCAACAACACCTGCTTCCCTTCTGATAGCACACTGCAACAGCTGCTTCCCTTCCGATACCACACCAACAACACCTGCTTCCCTTCTGATAGCACATTGCAACAGCTGCTTCCCTTCCGACAGCACACCGCAACAGCTGCTTCCCTTCCGACAGCACACCGCAACAGCGGCTTCCCTTCTGATAGCACACCAACAAAACCTGCTGTCACGCCTGCTCCCGCTCTCCCTCTCCTGCGCTCGAGGGCGCCAGACTGCCTATCATTACGCACACCTATCCCCTTCGTTATGCGCACCTGCACCTCATTAGACCCACCTGAACTCCAGCATTATTGAATTGCTCCCCTTTATCTGTCTGTTTCCTCTGTTTGTTCCCTGTGTCTGTATTGATGTTCGTTACTTATTGTCCCCTGTCCAGATGCGTTCTTCCTGTTTCATTGTGCGTATTTATATTTGTCTCCCTTACCATGCTTTCCATTCAATAGCACCCAACAAAAAGCTGCATTCCTTCAATAGCAACACACAAACAGCTGCTTCCCTTCCAGCTGCTTCCCTTCCCAGATAGACACCAACAACAGCTGCTTCTTCAGCTGCTTCCCTTCCCGATAGCACAGTCCACAACAGCTGTTCCCTTCCAGCTGCTTCCTTCCCGATAGCACATCCACAACAGCTGCTTCCCTTCCGCTGCTTTCCCTTTCAATAGCCACCACAACAGCTGCTTCCCTTCCAGCTGCTTCCCTTCCAATAGCACACCGCAACAGCTGCGTCCCTTCCAGCTGCTTCCCTTCCCGAAAGCACACCACAACAAATGCTTCCCTTCCGATAGCACAACACCAACAGCTGCTTCCCTTGACCACGTGCTGTGATGCATGATGTTCCAGACAGCCTTATGCAGTCTCAGGTTTCATATTAGGAGGCTTGGGCGAGACGGCGATTCCTTTAAAAGGCTACCTGAACGGTGCTGGATTTACTGTAATCTGAACACCTTCTCTAAAGTGCTTCCTACATGCACCACACACAGGTCTGCTATTGCTTTTTCTAAAAAGACTACAGTCTGCTCTACATTTGCCTTATGTCTCTCATGACTCAATTTGCTCCTGCTGAAAGCTTGACAAGTGCACTGAAGACCACTCTCCATGTAGGTTGTATTAACCTAGTGTTTCTCAAATCTCTCCTCTAGTATCCCCAGCCAGCTCCAGTTCCACTTACTTGATGTATTCCAATACAAGCATACTTGATTCACTGGTTCACTGATTCACTGATTCAATTGGTCAACTAATCATCAAGTTCTTGATSAGCTGATTCAGGTGTCAGCTCTGAAACACATAAAACATGTGGAACTGGCTGAGGGTAAGAGAAAGACTTCTCAACGATGACATTCTATTCTAAAAACGTATCTCATGTACTCCTGGGACTGAACAGCCTTTCACCAAGTGTGAATTACTTCGGTGCGTAACGCGCCAGTACTTAATTCTCAACTATCCGTGTTTGTTCAATTACACACCTCTTGCAGTCATCTTCCTGAATGTGAGAGTGGAACCAGTCGACTATTATTAGGTATTTATTTTTCTACCTTTCTCTGTTCTCTCTCTCTCKCKYTYTCTSTSTCTCTCTCTCTCTCTCTGCTATCCATCAGTCCCCTCTCCCTAACTTGTTCTGTCCATCATCTCCTTAATTTAATTTAACAGCCCACCCGGGTCTGTAAGCAATTTAATTCTCTCTCTCCTGCTTTAMCTCCATCTCCTCTTTCTCTCCATTCATTGTTAAAGCTTTCAAAATCAATCTTCAGGAGCTTTCCTTAACCTCCCGTCCTTAACCTCCCGATGTGTACATCTCTTCTCCCATATTCTGTTTTTCRCCCAGGGCCTAAAAAAGCTGAACATCTTTTTTTGCTGTTGCTTGGAGCTGCATGACATCTACAACCTTATAGCCATTTCCTTTTCTAATCTGATCCCCCTGGCTCTCCTCAATCTCAAATGTTTCCTCTGTCGCCTTCCGCTGCAACCTTTTATCTATGATCTATGTCTTGGATCACATCTGGCTCCTCTGCTCCCTAATATTTCCTGCCTACGCAATTTGTTGATTTGCCTCGCCTACGCCATTTTGGCTCGAGTCCGGCAGTCTTGGTTTCAAAAACGATTTGAAATCTTTAAAATACTTTGAGCGTTTGCTTTAGCATGCCTAGAGTGCTTGGTGGGCGGGATTTGCAGTTTGGGRTTTTTSTATTGGTTCCATCGCAACAGGCAGGCTCAATCAAGCTCAGCTAAAGTATTTRAAATGATTTCAAATAGTATTTGAACCCAGGTCTGGAGTCCGGACRCTTTTTCTTCTTCACACTTTGTCTACTGTCAGGAAGCAGTGTTGCTCTTTTTTTGTCTATTTTTATTTATTTTTTTACAGCTGCTGTGCATACCAAGCAGACACGTTTGGTTTCTCTGTTTGGTTAATATTCACTTGAATCTCATATATTGTCTGAAGTCTTTGAAATAAAAATGTTGTWGGAATGTGAATGCTAATGATATAAACGAGGAACGGTCTTCTCGGCCACATATTTATCATCTGCCACTTTTTTGTGTTGACCTGAAAAATAATTAGTGTGACTAATTTAGATTCATTTAGATTCATTGAAAAGCTGATGTTGCCTAACTCATCATAGAGAGACAATGGACATGTTCTATTTTACCCAATCAATTTTTAATCAGTTTGATGAGAATTTTAATCTGCACCTCTAATTAGTAAAGAGCTCAGTTAGAGGGAAAATCAGCAATCACATTAGGTCCATGGAAACAATTAAAAGACTTAGGGAGCTTCAACTCTTTCTGTCCCTGGTATGAGTAAGGMGTAAACAGTCTCTTGTGAAAAGTGTGACCTTTTCTTCTTTGTTCACGAGAGCATCTTGTGTTTATTTTCTTTCCCGTGGCAATTAATAGTGGGAAAGGATGTGAAATCCCAAAATGAATTAAGTATATATTCTTTCCATTCCATGCCACAAGGCTACACCTGGGCCAGTGTTCATAAAGTGTCTCGAGAAGTATTGATCCAGGATCAGATCTCTGATGTCAAGGTAAAAATCTGTCATTCTGCCCCATAGCAAGGCAGTTAACCCACTGTTCCCAGAGGCGCCGAAGACGTGGATGTTGATTAAGGCAGCACCCTGCACCTCTCTGATTCAGAGGGGTTGGGTTAAATGCGGAAGACACATTTCAGTTAAATACATTCCGTAGGACAACTGACTAGCTGTCCACCTTTCCCTTTTCCCATGTAATCTTATTGATCATGATCTAAAGGCAATACTGATCGCAGATCAGCACTGCTACTCCAAGACGCTCTGAGAATAAGGGAGCAGATCGGAGTGGGGTTTTGTATATTATATAGTTTCTATGTTTCACTTTCCAACAAGTATTTTTACCAAAAKATTTCAAATAAAGGGAATGTCAGTTCAACTCGCTCTTGGCTCTCTTCAAATTTCATCACMTGTCAATCATKAATATATATMCTTTTATTTTATTTAACTATCCAAGTCAGTTAAGAAMAAATTCTTATTTACAATGACGGCCTAGCCTGGCCAAACCSTAACCCGGACGACGCTGGGCCAATTGTGCACTGCCCTATGGGACTCCCAAGCACGGCCGGTTGTGATGCAGCCTGGAATCGAACCGGGGTCTGTAGTGACACCTCTAGCACTGAGATGCAGTGCCTTAGAGCGCTGTGCCACTCGGGAGCTCAATATAGTTTAACAGGCATAATTTTGAAGGGCTATAGAGCTAACAAAATATTGTATTACAGTAACTATACTACCGGGGTATGATACTGAGAGGGTGATCTCAGCCATATCCCCTATCCATAGATTTCACAGAATRTCATTTTGAATGACACTTGAGAGTTTGATCGCGACGATCGCCGACCCAATTATATATAACGAATATTTTATCATGTATTTTCATTCTTCGGAAATGTTGACATTTTTCCTTCAATTATTCTTAGAACTGTTCCAGTTGTATCATGGGCTTTCACCATGAAAGACCTTACACCCCTTTTTGTTTTATTTGATTACTTTTTCAGTTTTTCTTGGCTCAGGGATACCTTCTGGTGTAGTATCGGAACCCCTCAGATTTCAAGCCCATTGTATATCACTCTCTATTTGTTTCTAATGAATAGAATAAGCTTATCACTCTCTATTTGTCTCTAATGAATAGAATAACCTTATCACTCTCTATTTGTCTCTAATGAATAGAATAAGCTTATCACTCTCTATTTGTCAAGAATGAATAGAATAAGCTTATCACTCTCTATTTGTCAAGAATGAATAGAATAAGCTTATCACTCTCTATTTGTCTCTAATGAATAGAATAAGCTTATCACTCTCTATTTGTCAAGAATGAATAGAATAAGCTTATCACTCTCTATTTGTCAAGAATGAATAGAATAAGCTTATCACTCTCTATTTGTCAAGAATGAATAGAATAAGCGTATCACTCTCTATTTGTCTCTAATGAATAGAATAAGCTTATCACTCTCTATTTGTCTCTAATGAATAGCTTATCACTCTCTTGGTTACTCACCCTTATTTTATTCTCATCTTCTCACTTGCATCATTCTTGTCTCACTTCTCATCAGCAGGGTTGTCTTCCATCCAGGCCTTTCTCTGAACCTACTAGTTGATGTTCAGAGTCATTTCTGACTACCTAGTGTGTCCTTCAAGAGATCCAGAGTTATATTCTGACAGTTCAACATCTGATTGGTCGTTCATTTTTCTTAACCCTCCATGTGATCATGATAAGACTTCCTCCCAAGTGGTGTAGCCTACATGTYGGTGGTATTCTGTGCCAGTACTAGGCCATAGGGCCCTCAAACTCAACTCTGAATCTTGAAGCCAGTTCCACTGTGTTTTTTCATTGTTCCCCTCTAATCAGGGACTGTTTTAGACCTGAAAATAAGACATTTTAAGTGGTCATGCATGCTCATGAAGACGGTAGGTAGCTTAGCGGTTAAGAGCATTGGGCCAATAACCGAAAGGTTGCTGGTTTGAATCCCCAAGTCGACTAGGTGAAAAATCTGTCGATGTGCACTTGAGCAAGGCACTTAACCCTCCTGTAAATTGCTCTGGATAAGAACGTCAGCTAAAATGTAAATATAAGGAGTTATAACTGCATCCTAATGTTTCATACCCGCAGGATAAAGGTAAACTGTTAACATGTTTGAACAGAAAATGGGGGCACATGCGCTGCAGACCTGGTCTTTGCGATAGGCAGCAAGGCGGCCAGAGCTCCTCCGCCTACTCAGCGTCTACCGGTCTTTCTATCTGTTAAATGTTACGTCTGGCCAAGCTCACTGTGCTATAGATCTCTAACGTAACTTCAAAGTGAAAGTTCACGCCCTTCCCTATAACCATTGGTTTAGAGAACCACGAATATTTGTATGGGCAAAACGGAGTGAAATGATTGGCTACGTTGCCTTTCCATCACAAAGATGGACTTCATACGATGGATATGGTGTAGTTGCTGTAAGTCATGGTAATGCGCGCAGCAGAAGGAGACAAGCGCTTCGGAAGGGGGACAAATCTAACCAATAAAGGATTTTAAGGGGGAATCTATCGCTAAGGATTCTGTCACTCACTCTGCGAGATGCGTCTCTCACGGAAACGCTGGACTATTTGCACAATAAGCATCCTGGTGATCTTCTACAAGACGAAAGAAATAACTAGAAGTGAAGAACATCAGGAAGCTCAAGTCACTGGGTATGATACGTTCTTTTGCCATCGATATGGCCAATAGAATAGCTGGAACACGCTTGGGAACACAGGTATTACCATAAGGCGCGCTGCAGAGGTTTTCTACTTTGAGACTTGGTCAATGAATGCATCCTCGTGATACATTTTCGTTTTTAGGACTTTGTTTAGATGTATATTGGTAGATATGTGCCAGTGTCCTGCAATTGGACACCTCTGCCATTGTCCAGCCCATAGCAATTGTATCGGGATGGACGCTTAATTCTCCTTTGTTTGAACTGAACCGGTGAGCACAATGTCAAAACGACACATTAGTGCTGATATTCAGGATTTTGTAGTTATTTAATTGGCTGGTATCATATTCACTGTGGCATGTGAGTGGATTCTTCAGAGATTTTACACATTTCTCTCTGAATGCTACAGAGTCGATGAGGCATGCTGACGGACTGCCTCCTTCAGAGCCTCAGTCACACACATTGGGACAAAATCTCATTATACAGAGAAATATAGTTTTTTAGTTGATAGGATTTCACTTTGTTCAAAATACTGGAATGCAAACAAAATCAATCAAATCTTATGCGTTACAACATTGTGTGTGTGTGTGTGAACCCTCAAGACTCAATCACTAGTTTAAGGATACCATATTTGGGAGTCTGAGTACAGGTGAAGGTTGCCATGTACCTCAACTCCTCCACTGAGTTGTGCGCAGACTAGAGTTTATTTATTTTTAAAATAAATCTCTAACTCTTTCCAGTCACTATGCGTTGATACTTCAAAAATATACATTCTTAAACTCTTATTGTGTACCTAGGTTTGTCCTTTGTTGTTGCGTGCCTTTCTTTGTTTGCTGAAATCCATACTTTTTAATAAAACATTCATCAAATACAACCACTGACTGTTTCGTCATTGCTGTTCCTCTAAGAGGGCGACGAGGCGTGAATCCGCATGTCCCCTTTGAATCTCAACAAGGAAACAGTCGGTGGTTGTGCCTGAGATGAGAAGGGTGTAATTGCGGATCGCAATTAGGGGTGTTTTCTGATATACTGTAGGCGTTACTTGATTTCAAGTTACACGCCATTKATGCTTGCCATTGGTCCTTGGCYGTTTCTTTTGCGTCGGGACAAGAGTTCTTGACAACTGTAGCATTGTAGCTAAGCATAACCCTTTTGCTAACCTTAACCTCAGCCTCCTATCCAGCCAAGTTAATCATCCTAACCTGCCACGTTAATTATTCTAACCTGCCACGTTAGTTATCCTAACCTGCTATGTCAACAACTCATCGGTGTTGAGAAACCATCAGTCTCATAACACCAGAACTGACCAATGGCAGGTATCAATGGGCGTTTCCTGATATCAGGGAACACCCACAACAAGAAAAACCGAATTGCGGTCTGTAATTACACCAAATTCCCTGATTTTTCCACCGCCATCAAAACACCAAATGATGGTTGATAGAGTTCCAGACACTTATAGAATCTCTGCCAAGGAGCATTGAAGCTGTTCTGGTGGCCCATGCCCTATTTAGACAMTTTAGGTTGATGTTTCCTTTMTTTYGTCAGTTACCTGTATCAAATCAAAGTTTATTGGTTGCGTACACAGATTTGCAGATGTTATCGCAAGTGCAGCGAAATTCTTGTGTTTCTAGCTCCAACAGTGCAGTAATAATACCTGGCAATACAAAACAATAGGCCCATATTCCCAAAAAGAAAGATGTCAGAGTCCAGAACATATATAAAGTACAGCATATAATGGTATGTGTGTGTGTATGTACACTACCTTTCAAAAGTTTGGGGTCACTTATAAATGTCTTMTTTTTTTAAAGAAAAGCMMAAAAAATGTGTCCATTTAAAATAACATMAAATTGATCAGAAATACAGTGTAGACATTGTTAATGTTGTAAATGACTATTGTAGCTGGAAATGGCAGATTTWGTTTTGAATGGAATATCTACATAGGCGTACAGAGGCCCATTATCAGCAACCATCACTCCTGTGTTCCAATGGCACATTGTGTTAGCTAATCCAAGTTTAGCATTTTAAAAGGCTAATTGATCAAATAGAAAACCCTTTTGCAATTATGTTAGCACAGCTGAAAACTGTTGTCCTGATTAAAGAAGCAATAAAACTGGCCTTCTTTAGACTAGTTGAGTATCTGGAGCATCAGCATTTGTGGGTTTGATACAGGCTCAAAATGGCAGAAACAAAGAACTTTCTTCTGGAACTCGTCAGTCTTTCTTGTTCTGAGAAATGCCTAGAAGGCCAGCATCCCGGAGTCGCCTCTTCACTGTTGACGTTGAGACTGG
Source organism: Salvelinus sp. IW2-2015 (assembly GCF_002910315.2). Classification (NCBI taxonomy): domain Eukaryota; kingdom Metazoa; phylum Chordata; class Actinopteri; order Salmoniformes; family Salmonidae; genus Salvelinus; species Salvelinus sp. IW2-2015. The sequence goes on along the minus strand of NC_036842.1, from coordinate 37,807,340 downwards.
TGTTTTGCGGGTACTATTTAATGAAGCTGCCAGCTGCCAGTTGAGGACTTGTGAGGCGTCTGTTTCTCAAACTAGACACTCTAATGTACTTTGTCCTGTCACGATCGTGTGGAAGAGATTCGGACAAAACGCAGCATGAGGAAAATAAGCCATCTTCTTTTAATAATGACGAAGATGACATGAAACGAAAACACTATACACAACAACAAAAACAACAAATGATCGTGACGCTAAAAGCGCAGTGCACAGACAAGCAACAAACGTTAAACAAGACAACTACCCACAAAAGCCTACTGCCTATGGCTACCTTAATATGGCTCCAATCAGAGACAAATGAATGACAGCTGTCTCTGATTGAGACCCAATCTAGGCAGCCATAGACATAACTAGACAACCTCACAATTATCTATCCCATACACAATACAACACCCATAGACTAAACAAAACACACACAACATACAATGCCCACCCCAACTCACGCCCTGACCAACTAAACATAATCAAAATAACATAAAAATAGGTCAGGAACGTGACATGTCCACTTGCTCAGTTGTGCACTGGGGCCTCCCACTCCTCTTTCTATTCTGGTTAGAGACAGTTTGTGCTGTTCTGTGAAGGGAGTAACTTGGATTAGCTAACACAACGTGCCATTAGAACACAGGAGTGATGGTTGCTGATAATGGGCCTCTACGGCTATGTAGATATTCCATAAAAAATCTGCTGTTTCCAGCTACAATAGTCATTTACAACATTAACAATGTCTACACTGTRTTTCTGATCAATTTGATGTTATTTTAATGGACAAAAAAWTTGCTTTTCTTTCAAAAACAAGGACATTTCTAAATGACCCCAAACTTTTGAACGGTGGTATACATACTAACTTTTGAACAGTTGTGTGTGTGTGTATATATGTATGTATGTATGTATGTATGGAGAATATACTGTATATATATGGTGTGTATGGAGAATATATGAATAGAAAATGTGTGTCCAGCAGTAGTTATATAGGATGAACCTTGACTAGAAAACAGTATATACTGTACATATAAAGTGGATAAAACAGTATGTAAACATTATTAAAGTGACCAGTATTCAGTGACTCTATGTACATAGGGCAGCAGTCTCCACTGCAGCCACGTCGATGTGAATGGGGGTGTGCTCTCTCTGCAGTCTCCTGTAGTCCACGATCAGCTCCTTCGTTTTGTTGACGTTGATGGAGAGGTTATTTTCCTGGCACCACTCCGCCAGGGCTTTCACCTMCCTGTAGGCTGTCTTGTTATTGTTAGTAATCAGGCCTACCACTGTTGTGTCTTCAGCAAACTTGATGAATGAGTTGGAGACGTGTTTAGCCACGGGTGAACAGGGAGTACAGGAGGGGGCTAAGCACGCACCTCTGTGATGCCCCCCGTGTTGAGGATCAGCGTRGCAGAGGTGTTGTTGCCTACCTTCACCGCTTGGGGTCGGCCCATCAGGAAGTCCAGGACCCAGTTCCACAGGGCGGGGCTCAGACCCAGGGCCACGAGATTAGTGATGAGCTTTGATGGCACTATGGTGTTGAAGGGTGAGCTATAGTCAATGAACAGCATTATTACATAGGTATTTCTCTTGTCCTTGTGGGATAGGTCAGTGTGCAGTGCAATGGCRATTGCGTCTTCCGTGGATCTGTTGGGGCGATATGTGCATTGTAGTTGGTCTAGGATATCAGGTAAGGTGGAGGTGATATGGTCCTTAACTAGCCTCTCAAAGCACTTCATGATGACAGAAGTGAGTTCTAGTCATTTWGTTCAATTACCTTYGCTTTCTTTGGTACAKGAACAATGGTGGACATCTTGAAGCAAGTGGGGACAGCAAACTGGGATAGGGAGAGATTGAATATGTCCGTAAACACTCTAGCCAGCTGGTCTGCGCTCTGAGGACGCAAAAAAAAGGGTATTTACATCTTTACCGGGAACTGAAAATATGTGATTTCTTGTATGAACAAGCCTCAATTGGAGAGCTTCCCATTTATTCCCACTCAGTTAAAGTTAACGCTAAAGGGTTCATTTAAGCTTTATAAAAAAGAAGTGAGGTTTAAATGATTGTAATAATTAGGTTACAATCACCAGTCAGTAGCTAAGTAAGCCGTCTTGTCCGAGCCAGAACGGCACACAATCACCAGTCAGTAGGATGATACTATCAAAGAAAGGATGTGCTTTGTTTCAGTTTTTATACGACTGGACTGAAGACAGGAAGGTTGTCTCTGTCTCTCCTGGGTTGTGGGACTGTTGGGGTCGGTGTGTGTGGGTCTGTGTCTGTTCTGTGTCGGTGTCTGGTGTGTGTGTGTGTGTGTGTGTGTGTGTGTGTGTGTGTGTGTGTGCGCCCGCCACTGAGCAGTAGACTGTGAGCCTACGCAAGAGACCTGCGGTTCCCTTTTTCTCCAATCTAAGCAGGAAGTGTCAGACGAAAACAACAACCCATCTATCAACTGATGTTGTCATATCCGTTCATGAGAGTTAAGACTGTTCAAAATGTAATTAGTATTACAAGGATTTAGAAAAACTATAGATTATTGTCTCTTGAACCACCACTGCAGCTAGCTTGAAAGGTTACACATTTGAATATCCAAGCTGTTTTTGTTTTAAGCYAAACAATTAGTTTAATCGGGTTGCAACAACAAATAGGAAGTAACTTCAGTGGTCGTTATGCGTGTGAACAACTAAGTCCCAACAGTAGGGTATTTTCCATTGTGTCCACTTATATCTGTTGAAGATCATAAGTTCACACACAACCGTGCCTCATTGATCCCAGGCAACCCTGGCAGATGCTGTGAGTCAGATGCTGTGAGTCATATAAAATTTGAGAATGTCTGGGGCTCGAGGCTTTGTTCACTGGGGTAACCATGCATAGACATGTTAGGGTAGGGGAATGGACTGGCAGTAGCTCTTTCAGAAAAGTACAAGTATTCTTGTGAATGGTGCTTCACCCTAATCACACAGACATACGTGTTAAAGATATTAGTACACTTGYTTTTGGAAGACTCTGAGAGCTGTCATGACTTCCTGTGTAGAGCACGTCTCTAAATATAAAGGAAGTTACAWAAATAACCTTCCCAAAATCAACTGTCCTTGCCAAGAGTAGGTGTAGCCCAAGCAAGGACAATAGACCTTTATGAGAGACTGTACAGTGTGATGGATGAAAAACAATGGCAAATTGGCAGTGGGTTCAAGGTGTCTCTCACAGAAAACAAAAGAGCTTTCATATTAAGGACAAAAGACTGGATGCGCATGGAACTCAGGGTGTACTGCTGTACAAATCAAGCCCTCTTTTCTAGTCCACTATCTCTCTAGTACCTTTTTCTGCCATTCATTCCAATGTAATTACCGGTGCAATCACCTCAATGAGAAATCATATCACATTAAAACAAAGAACCTGGACGCGTGTGCGTGTGCGTGTGCGTGTGCGTGTGCGTGTGCGTGTGTGTGTGTGTGTGTGTGTGTGTGTGTGTGTGTCAAGGATCAAGTACTCGTTCATGTGTGGGGACATTGGACAATAAAGTTTTTTTTTTCTATAATTTTTTTCATTTCAGCGACAGTGAACTCGGCACTTCAAGACTTATGGTCAATAGTTCGGAGAAAAGCAGCAGGAGTGGTGTGCCTTCCTTTTTCCAGCACTCGGTCGAAGGATGGCGGGTCAATTCGTCACTAGTTCTCATGATAAGGTGAGTCACCACTTGTCCAGTTATTGATATTGGATTAGAAGAGGCTTGAATTGACACAATGGAGGTCTTCTCTACACCACCAGCCCAAAGAGCACACATTGTCTGAGGATTACTAACCTCATCCACCACCATTGTACAACAGCACCCAGCGATATGGGTTGCGTCCAAAATGGCACCCTATTCCCTACATAGTGCACTACTTTTTTTTACCAGAGCCCTATAAGCCCCTGGTCAAAAGTAGTGCACTGTATAGGGAATAGAGTGCCATTTGGGATGCAAGGATACGGTAGGAAACCACTGGAGACGATGAGGAGGATAAATCATTGTCAGGGTCAACATTAACTCAAGCTCATTGCTTTGGTGACACAGTTCAACCACAGTGTCAACACATTCGTAGATCTAATTTGACTGCATTTAATGGCATAAGAATCTATACCCGAAGGTCGTTCCTTTTCATTACAAACACTCTTGTCAATAAGTCTATATTACTTATGTACTACTTCTGAACAAGTCTGTGTGCTATTTCTATACATGATATAGTTGTTATACTCTTACAACACTGTTGTATTATACAGTAACTTTGGAGAGTTTGTCATTGCAGAGGTTGTCTTCCTTTTTAGCCACCGACCCAGTCGTGTCTGACTAGGCCCACCCAGTGGGGAGCCAAGTCCACACAATMAGATTTGTTTTACTTGTCAGTGTTCCAAACAGGATTTTTTTTTGTTGTCTTTTTACCTAAACATGCAAACACCGTCAGATAGAATTTATAGCAAACAAGTGCACTGGGTTAGTCAGATTTGATGAAATATAACATAAAAGGTGAACTGGGATGACATTCACTCTCACGGGATGTGTTGACAAAAATAACTAACTGAAAGCCACACCACTAATAAGCTATGAATATGACTGCATTGAGGCATCTGTCACTGTGTTTCTATGGCTATATGCATCATGCTACAGTTTACTTAATTTGTTCATTTAGCAAACAAGACAGCTCATAATCCAGTGCCTTTATCACAGCCAACACACCGTTATTTTAGCTTTAATTTTCTCTCAGCCTCATGGCAAAATGTGTAGAATAGCATGAGATTAGCTATGAAACTGAAACTTTGCCCTATTGCAAAATGTCTATAATTTAAGGAAGTTAGCTACAAGCCCACCCACCAGCTAATTTCAAGCTCCGCCACTGCGTACGCGCTTAATTTGCGGTGAGACAACTTTTCTTTTTATTGGGCAAATGTGCCTTCCATGCCTAAGAATAGCAGCCTGCCCCTCTGTCTCCGTGTCTAGGGAATCGTCGACGTCGGACTGCAATAGAACACAGAGCCCTCTGAGACAGCAAAAAAAGAGACAGAAAACGGCAAAACTCTCATTACTGTATGACATAAGAGGCTTTTTGCCCATTTAGCCGAGCCTTTGTTCTGGGACTTATTTCCGTGCTTCTTTTTTTCCCCCCATGCAGCATATTGTAATTACAAAGCCAATCAAGATATTGCTATTTGACTCGCTGTGAAAAATGTAGGCCATTTTTGCTCATTTATCTTCTTGTTTTTTTTCTTCTGACCCACCTAATGTTTCAAACTTTGCAGCAGGTTGACTGGAACACATTGCACCAGCATTTTAGGGTGTTTGATATACTATGGTTTATTTCTTTCTTCATCATCTTGCTTAGCTTTAGACGTTTTTGAGACACCATACTGTTTGTCACTGTCATGTCGGATACATGCTTACATCTGTCACAACAGGAGGCCTGTAATGAATCAAAACAGAGCACCCCCCCCCACCCCCATTAAGATTTCATCATTAACAACCAGAGAACTGTGACATATTTTCATCAAATATAGAACAGAGGTGTGTAGCTGTCATCCCACACCATCAAAAGAACTGAATCAATCACTGTCAACAGACAATGGAACTTTGAGAGGTTGCAAACACTGTCTAAACCCTTATCAGGTGCTGAAGCCAACTCTTCTATCATTGCCATGTCATGTAGAGCAGACCACATACGTAGGCTTCTTGGACACGTGCTATCATACAGTAGGCCTATGGGACAAGTCTGTCATACAGTAGACCTATGGGACAAGTCTGTCATAACAGTAGCCTATGGGAAAGTCTGTCATACAGTAGGCCTATGGGCAAGTCTGTCATACAGTAGGCCTATGGGACAAGTCTAGTCAGACAGTAGGCTATGGGATCTATAGTAGCCTATGGACAAGTCTGTATACAGTAGGCTATGGGACAAGTCTGTCATACAGTAGGCCTATGGGACAAGTCTATCATACAGTAGGCCTATGGGACAAGTCTATCATACAGTAGGCCTATGGACAAGTCTGTCATACAGTAGGGCCTATGGGACAAGTCTGTCATACAGTAGGCCTAGGGGACAAGTCTATCAATACGTGACCTATGGGACAAGTCTGTCATACAGTAGGCTTGCTTGGGAACCGCACGTTCATCATACAGTAGGCCTATGGGACAAGTCTAGTCATACAGTGAGGCTATGGGACAGAGTCTATCATACAGTAGGCCTAGTGGGACAAGTCTATCATAACAGTAGGCTATGGGACAAGTCTGTCATACAGTAGGCTATGGGACAAGTCTGTCATACAGTAGGCCTATGGACAAGTCTGTCAATAGGCAGTAGGCCTATGGGACAAGTCTGTCATACAGTAGGCTATGGGACAAGTCTTCATACAGTAGGCCTAATGGGACAAGTCTGTCATACAGTAGGCCTATGGGACAAGTCTATCATACAGTAGGCTATGGGAAAGTCTATTATACAGTAGGCCTATGGGACAGGTCTGTCATACAGTAGGCCTATGGGACAAGTCTATCATAGACAGTAGGACTATGGACACTCTATCATACAGTAGGCCTATGGGACAAGTCTATCATACAGTAGGCTATGGACAAATCTAGTATACAGTGGCCTATGGACATGTCTATACAGAGGCTATGGGACAAGTCTATCATCAGAGGGCTATGGACAGTCTGTCATACAGTAGGCTCTGGGACAAGTCTATCATACAGAAGGCTATGGGACAAGTCTGTCATACAGAGGCTATGGACAGCTTCATACAGAGGCTATGGGACAAGTCTTATACAAGTAGGCTAGGACAAGCTGTGCATGACAGTAGGCCTATGGGGACAAGTCTGTCATACAGTAGGCCTATGGGACAAGTCTGTCATACAAGTAGGCCTATGGGACAAGTCTGTCATACAGTAGGCTAGGACAAGTCTTCATACAGTAGGCCTATGGGACAAGTCTGTCATACAGTAGGCCTATGGGACAAGTCTATCATACAGTAGGCCTAGGGACAAGTCTGTCATACAGTAGGCCTATGGGACAAGTCGTGCATACAGAGGGCTATGGGACAAGTCTGTCATACGAGTAGGCCTAGATGGGACAAGTCTGTCATACAGTAGGCCTATGGGACAAGTCTGTCATACAGTAGGCCTATGGGACAAGTCTGTCATACAGTAGGCTATGGGACAAGTCTATTATACAGTAGGCTATGGACATGTCTATCAATACAGAGGGCCTATGGGACAAGTCTGTCATACAGTAGGGCTATGGGACAAGTCTTCATATCAGTAGGGCTATGGGACAAGTCTTGTCATACAGATAGGGCTATGGGACAAGTCTGTCATACAGTAGGTATGGGAAAGTCTGTCATACAGTAGGCCTATGGGACAAGTCTGTCATACAGTAGGCCTATGGGACAGAGTCTGTCATAACAAGTAGGCCTATGGGACAAGTCTGTCATACAGTAGGCCTATGGGACAAGTCTGTCATACAGTAGGCCTATGGACAAGTCTGTCATATACAGTAGGCCTATGGGACAAGTCTGTCATAACGAGGGGCATATGGACAAGTCTGTCATACAGTAGGCCTATGGACAAGTCTGTCATACAGTAGGCCTATGGACAAGTCTGTCATACAGTAGCTATGGGACAAGTCTGTCATACAGTAGGCCTATGGGACACGTCGTCATAACAGTAGGCCTATGGGACAGGTCTGTCCAATACAGTAGGCCTATGGGACAAGTCTATTATACAGAGGGGCTATGGGACATGTCTATCAACTAATTAAGGTCTATGGGAATAAGGGTATCGTAAGCCCAAACCTCGACCCAAAAGCTCTTTCAATGGAGAAACCCATTAGGCCGGTTTCCGAGACACAGAATAATCCTGGTTCTGGACTAAAAAGCCCTTTTAATGGAGGTTCTCCATTGTGAATGCTTTTCAGTCTGGTACTTCTCTTAATCTGTCTCTGGGAAATCAGGCAGGAATTAAGAGTTGATTTACATCACTACAGTACACTTCTCTTCTGACTAACATACAGGAAGGATGTCCTGCGTTTCCTGGATGCTGAGAGGGACGTTTCGGTTGTGAAGAGCAGTTTCAAACCAGGCGACACTATCCACTACGTCCTCGACAGACGCCGGACGCTCAACGTCTCCCACACGCTTCACAGCCTGCTACCGGACGTCTCTCCACTCAAAAACAAGCGCTTCAGAACGTGCGCGGTGGTGGGCAATTCCGGTGTGCTTCTCAACAGCGGATGTGGCAAGGAAATCGACAGCCATGACTTTGTCATACGGTACTGCTGCTGCCTTTTCTAAAAGGATAGTTCACTCAAACACTTTTTTCTGTTCATATTCTGTATGTCAGCGTTGAAGTTTCAAGCTCCACAAACTGGTGATGCATTTTTAATCATAAGATAGGATCCCTTTAAGGCTACCATGTCTGGTCTAGGACTTCTTAACGCATAGACATTCTCTGACACTCTTATTTTATTTATTTATTTTTATTTTACCTTTATTTAACTAGGCAAGTCAGTTAAGAACAAATTCTTATTTTCAATGACAGCCTAGGAACGAGTGGGTTAACTGCCTCATTCAGGAGCAGAACGACAGATTTGTACCTTGTCAGCTCRGAGATTTGAACTTGCAACCTTTCGGTTACTAGCCCAACGCTCTAAACAATAGGATACCCTGCCGCCTATGAGAGAAGGTTGGATCTTTTTTCCCGGGCAGAAAAGCCATAATACAGTTTCCCTCCGCTGTCATTAGCCCGTGGTTAACACCTCCAGAACGTAGATATGTTCATAGAAAACACTCAAGGTAATGACAATATTAGCTGTCATTATCTGATGGATAGAAGTCACATATTGAATCACTTAAGGAGACTGGCTCTTAGCCAGAAGCTTGGTCAATTTATTCCCCCGTCTGCATTTAATGAGGGGTTCTTGGGTTTATGTGCCCATGTGGGCCACATTAAATTAAATCAGAAAAATAGCATCACTCTTCTCTTKTCTAGTGTTTGGGTTTGCCTCCAGCTTAGTGATACTTACATAAAAAATGACTAGGTGATACGAATTTAAATTACCTGAGTATTTATAACAGTTAGGTTCATATGTCATATTGCGTGACATGACATCGATAAGAAGATTGTTATGATTCATAAATGGCTGTTGTGAATATTAAATAGACAAAGCCAGAAGCACATACTGTTAGTGTGGATCAAAGATGCTACTTCTGAATAGCCTGACTCATGATGCGATACCACAACCTGTTGTGGGAGAAAAGCACAGTAAAGAAGAAGGAAATACCTTCCACCAATATTTCCATTGTGCCATCAGCCCAGTTCAGACATAATGATGTCATCCCAAATGGAGCCCTATCCTTGACAGTGCCCTACCAAGCAAAAAGGCAGAAACTGCTCAATTGGTCTAAAATGAGTTAATGTCATTTTTGCTATATTAAATACATGCTTAATCATGTGGACAAGTATCCTGCCTCTGTTGTGTTTTGGAGAAAATGAGGGTCATGTTAGCAGTAACTGCATACTGTGAATCCAAGGTAAATAAAAGCATTTTTTTCTCAGTTCCACATTCTGAGCAGTTACTGTCTTTTTGCTTGGTAGGGCAGTAATGGTAGTGCACTACTTTTGACCAGGGCCCAAAGCTATTGTCTGCAGAGTAATTGAGTGGTGTTGTATGTACAATCCTAGCCTCTCTAGAACATTGCTCTTCATTCCTGGTCCTGGAAAGCTACAGGGTGTACACAAGGTTTTGTTTCAGCCCAGCACTAACACACCTGATATAACTAATCTAAGGTTAGCGTGTAAGTGCAGGGCTGGGACAAAACCTAGCATTAACACTTAGCTTCTCCAGGACCCAGGAGTGAAGACTCTGAAGTTTGACCGCCCTTACAAAGAAAAACATTTATTCTCCCCCTCTTTAAGATTATTGGTATTGTGAAAGAGCAACGCTGTTCGAAGTTGTACCCTTTCTCAAATGACTCGTTGTTGATTTAGCTGTAACCTGCCGCCGCTGTCCGAGTTCGCCGAGGAYGTGGGGCTGCGGTCCGACTTCACCACCATGAACCCCTCTGTCATCCAGAGGGTGTATGGCGGCCTGAAGAACGCCACGGACACGGAGAGGTTCGTCGAGCGCCTGCGGGGGCTCAACGACAGCGTTCTGTGGATCCCGGCCTTCATGGTGAAGGGAGGAGAGAGGCACGTAGAGAGCGTCAACGAGCTAATCGTCAAGAGGAAACTGAGGGTGAGGACGGCCTACCCGTCACTGAGACTCATCCACGTGGTGAGAGGGTGAGTTTAGATTTGCCACACGTGTACTACACTACCGGTCAAAAGTTTTAGAACACCTTCTCATTCCAGGGTTTTTCTTTATTTTTACTATTTTCTACATTGTAGGATAATAGTGAAGACATCAACTATGAAATAACACACATGGAATCATGTCGTAACCCAAAAACTTTTAGGTTTTCTAAAACTTTTGACCGGTAGTGTATATGCATGCACACATTGACAACATTCTCAAATACGGTATAATTACAGTATGTCACACACACACACACACCACACACACACACCACACACACACACACACACACACACACACACACACACACACACACACACACACACAGTCAGGTAGCTGTTTATAAAGAGTTGTGGGCCATTAAATGCTTGCCTATTATACAATTGGTTGCATCTTACAGCTCAGTATAAAGTAAGCCATGCACACCCTATTCCCTGGTCAAAACTAGTGCACTATGTAAGGAATAGGGGACCAGCCCTGGTCTAAAGTAGTGCACTATGTAGGGAATAAGGGACTATATGGGAAGAACCCTAGAGGTCTGAGATCTGAGGTCTGGAGGTCTAATGCGTCATGTGTGTCATTAATTGCAAATTATGTTGGGAGAGAACCATTTTAAATTGTTGCCTGATCCCAGGTCTGTTTGTGCTGTATTACAAAAACACCTATGGTCACTGTCACATGTTGTCGTGACAGTTGGCAAGACGGCACAAACAGATTGTAGACCAGACTAGACTGAAGTACTGCCTCTCTAAACCATTTACATTATTTTTACACCTAGAGATAGACCAGTGATGTCATTTTCTGTTTGTTTTTATCTCATTGGAACCCACATTTTTCCAAAGGGAAATATCAATGAATTTCAATCTGGTGTCCAATCCCCATGAATCTGGTGTCCAAACCCCATGAATCTGGTGTCCAAACCCCATGAATCTGGTGTCCAAACCCCATGAATCTGGTGTCCAAATCCCCATGAATCTGGTGTCCAAAATCCCCATGAATCTGAATGTCCAAATCCCCATGAATCTGAATGTCCAAATCCCCATGAATCTGGTGTCCAAATCCACATGAATCTGGTGTCTAATCCCCATGAATCTGGTGTCTAAACCCCATGAATCTGGTGTCTAAACCCCATGAATCTGGCCGTACTGCCCAGAAAGGGAGGCTRCGTCCTAAATGGCACCTTATTCCCTATATAGTGCACTACTTTTGTGACTACATAGCAACTGCCCACAAATGCTGACATCCAGCATCAAAGGGGGTGTAGAGCTAGGAGGAGCTACCTGCGTGACCTCTAAAGGGGGCATGGAGCTAGCTACCTGCAGTGCGTCGTGTTAGTGTGCGCTACTTCACGCAGCATGGTAAAGTAACCGGACAACCCGCCGATCACATCTCCCCACACCACAATCAGCATGCCATTCCACATGCCTTCTCAGCAGGCTACATTTTCATCTGTGCTCATGTCTTCATACGCAGATAGATTGCTAGGTATAAGACAATGTCAAATATGATTGGCTTCAATTCAATTCCAATTTAGAACTCTGCGAGCCGTGGAGGAAAGGATAGAGGCTGTGAAAGAAGTGATGAGAAAAACGTCTTTGAAAGGAGAAAGTGTGTGAGATCTTATTATGGAAAAACGTCTTAGAAAGGAGAAAGCGTGTGAGACCTTGTTATGGAAAAACGTCTTTGAAAGGAGAACGTGTGTGAGACCTTATTTTGAAACGTTGTTATTATCACGAACATACGGTTTATGAGCTCGAGCTTCTCCGTAGGAGTTAAAGAGAGGGTCATTGTGACGGTTGTCATTTCCCCCCGGGACAAATTCACAGCAATGTATTAATTGTCCAATTGACTGGTTGATTAGTTAATTGTTTTGTGGGTTGATCGTTAGCCGTGCAGAGTTCCCCCAGGGGCACGGGTTGTGACTGTCTGATTTTATGGGCACATTCGATGTCCTTGTGAGTTGCCATAGCAGCCAAGCACTGTGTTCTTTCTGWTCTGCCTTTCTGCTGCCCTGCCTCGCTGCTAAATATAGTTTGGTTGAAGGAGGGACATGGCTAACAGGTCCATGGGACAGACCTATCTAAGTAGTCTTCATTTGAAGGCCCAACCTGTGATAGGTACAGCCATTTTTGATTGTTTAAATTAATGATATATATACTATGTGTATATACACTGAGTGATTCAAGAAGAATATTACTTATAGCTTTTTATAGTTCAATTGTGTCTATCATGACACAAAACAATAAGGTTATTTTTCTCAATTGTCTATGTAAACAAATAATGTGTATAGCTTCAAAATGTGGTTTAAACTATCATGTTGACCTCATGGACTGTCAGTCCTTGTATCCATGAAATGGAGAVTGGTTACATTTSTCAAGCCCCATCTCCCGGCTTTATAGCAAAACAAGTCTATAGCAGACTGCCGTTGACYGAAAAAAACAGATTGTGGCTTAAAGTAAAACAACTATATACGTTTAGGACGGCACTGGCCTTTATAATTACCATTATCTGTGATAATTTGGGTGGGATCAAGTGTTAGCCACTCAGATAGCACACAAACCTCAACGTAGGTACGACCTGTACAGGATACATCAGGAAAATGTTGTTTTGACATCTTTTAAACATTGGCAAGCGTATTGACGATGTATTTCAAATGTCTACGTTCTAAAATCTATTCTAATATCTCTGGGATGTCTTTCCAATGTGCAAACGCTCTCCACATTACATATGTCAGCTGAGCCAGACGTGTACATGTTTACTGGGMACTGACCCACTGCAAATCCTGTACACTTCAGGCTCAATATTCAGTTAACTGGACAGTGCATTGTGTTATTGTAAAAATATCARATGCAGAGGCAAATAATAATCTAGGTAAGTCGGTTTATTTGGTCTATAGTAATAAGGACTTGGATTTGTTTCCCCAGCATGAGAACGTGCAATTTTTTTCATCCAATCCAAATTATCATTCTCCTCGACACACACATCTGTCTTGGGAATTGAAAACTGTCGGTTGTTCTTTAATTCATCAGTCGTTGGGAGTCTCTCTCCAAAAATTTCCCTTTTCTGTTTCGTATCCATTGATGTGTTGAAGCCTCCGAGGATGCAGCCCATAAGCCTTCGGCGTGAATATAACTTGAGTACGGAGGAGCTGTCATTCCATTCAATTAGTAGTCTGAGCTGTTATTCTATCACAAAACAACATTGCCGCCAGCATTATTTAGGCTACTACAGAGAATTGGGGCCATTTTGAGTGTTTTAGGGAATACGTACCTGGCACTCTGCTGTTGTATTGTGGATTACTAGAGATAATAGCAGTGACATGTTTGTAGCCATCTGTATCAGTGATGGAATCATGTTTACTGTAAGTCTGAGCGAGGCTTCGTAAAACAATTTGTTCTTGTTTTCCAGGTACTGGCTGACAAACAAGATCAATATCAAACGGCCCAGCACCGGATTGTTGATGTACACTTTGGCCACGCGCTTCTGCGAYGAGATTCACTTGTATGGATTCTGGCCCTTTCCGCGGGACGCAAATGGAAAAATTGTGAAGTACCATTACTACGACATGCTCAAGTATCGATACTTCTCCAACGCAGGCCCTCACAGGATGCCACTTGAGTTCAAAACGCTGAAAATGCTGCACAGCAAAGGAGCTCTGAAGTTGACGACTTCGAAGTGTGAATCTTAAAGTGCTCTTTGTTTGCGTTGCTAGAAAGCACACAAGGCTGTAAGACTGCTGAGTTGATTATGAATAATTGCAAAAGTAGTAAGTAAAAGTGAGCGTGCCTTTTTTTAAACTAACAATGTAAAGGTACAAAACAAAGAATGTAATTGAAAAATGATTAGTCTATCTAAATGTCAGGTTTGGCATTGTAAGCATCATGGCTGAGAAATCAGGAAATCAATCCTTTGGATGGAGCATCAGAGACGACCAGATTGATTACAATACCATGGATTTCTACATTGGTCATTACAGTAGTTGTCTAGTAGACAAAGCACAAAGACCATCTGCTAAAAGCAGTGGTGGATGCGGTGTATTAGAGATTACCTACTGGGTGTCGACCAATGGTGGCGATTCAACATGCGGAATCGTCAGGAAATGAACAGAAAATGACAGTCCAAGGGGATATTCTGGTCAGAGGCAATAGGACGGCCCCCAGCAAACATTAACCCCATTGGCCCCATGTGGGTATTCGGTGGGCAAGCCCACATCTGCCCGAAATGGGCTAGCCCACAACAAGTCCAAMACAGGCTAGTCCACATCAATTCCACATCCGCCCAAAACAAGCTACCTTACACCAGCCCAACACAGGCTACCCCACATCAAGCCCACATCAGCCCATACCAAGCCCACATCAGCCCAACACAGGCCAGCCCAACGCAGGGCTTTCCCACACCAGCCCAACGCAGCCCATACCAGTCCACCTGATCTTGGACACTGCCAATTATGAAGTTTTAAAATAAAAACTTTAATGAGTGTCATGAGAAACTTGTGTTTCTGATGTAATGTAACAAGTTCTCTAAATACCTTTTTAAGGCTTGAAAATGATYAAATGTATGCATTGAGTTGAATTGTAATAAATAAATAATAGATAAATAAATTAACATTTAAATAATAGAATAAACTGATAAATTGGCATAAGACCAATACCATGAGCTCATAATGGGCAGCTGATCCAAAGGGAAGGCTTATTTCAGGCAAAGTGAGGGTTGCCTTCACCAGATATGGGCTGCCCGTACTGGGCCACACTGGGCCAATGCCTTGGGAGCCAGCAAAGGTGTATCGGCCCAATGTGGGCAGCCAACATGGGGCCAATATTTTTGCCCACATCATGCCAATGTGGGCATGTTCGCTGGGCCACCGCTGGTTTCAACCGTTTTCGTCGTTATGGCGTGTTTTGTCAGTAGGAAAAAGCAGAGAATACAGGTTATGCTCAGTAAATTAGATTTTGGGATATTTAAAAAAAAGAATGTGCCCAGAGAAGTTGATTCCAAAGATCCCATGCCAATTTATTTGCCCTCACTACAAAACAAGGTTATGTTCTTCACAGCTGAACTTTCTAGGAATTAGAAGCCTCAGGGCAAAATTATTTTTATATTTGTCTAGATRTCAGATTAATTTATACATTTTAAATATGTATGCTGTTTCTAAGTGATTCATCTCATGTTATCTGAACACACCTTTTGTAAACTTGCATGTTAAAGGGGAATGGAAACGTACCTCAAGTTAGGCCTTTTTAGATAATTGTTATTCATTTGTATGCATTATTGGACTTTATACAACTGGTGGGTCTAATCCTGAATGCTGATTGATTGAAACCGCATTCCAGTTGGTGTATTWTCCACAAATTATCACCGGCTAAATCTATGACGTTAAAATGCCTATTTACTCTGTTCCATCTGACTGCGCAATCCACTGTCTCATCAGCCCAGCCAGGCAATTTATAAACTTGATCTCCACTATAAAAAGCATCTAGACATTGTCTCACATTTCTTTTAGACTAACATTTAGTTATCAACAAAGGCGATTTGTATAAACCTCGCTGTCTGTCTCTCCGACATTTGCAACATTGTTTCAGTATTCAAATTCGATCTCCAGCTGTCCGAAAGTAATGAACGTGTTGGGAGTCGGTACAAGACAGACAGGCAGCGTTTCTCAGCCAGTCGATATGAATCAGCTGGCATAATTTTCATGGACATATACAAAGAAATGTAAATTGAAAAAAGGTAAAACGAAAGGAAGTGCAGCTAGTTTGCAGTCTTTCCAGCTTCAGTTTGAAGTGATTGTGTTAGCTGTGTTGTTGGCTAGCTCCTCTGAACAACAGTGTCCTGACGAGGGAGCACATTTTCTATGCCAGGTGAAATCGCGCCTCATTTGCTCATTGTTATGGATGTATCCAAATAAATGTCACTAGAAAACAGCGTAAACAAATGCAAATGAAGCTACTTTGTTGTTATTCTGGCTGCACCTTTTGACGTGACTGTAAGTTAGCCGTAGTTGGCTAGCTAGCAAGCAAGGGATAAGAACATTACCAGCCAGTATGGCAATGGAGCATTTAGAACGATTGTCCATAGATAGAGAACAAAAAGACTGAACGACTGGGTCGCGTCTCTAGCAACCGATAGAACGAACAACCAGCCGGCTTGGGTAGCAACCCCTAGATTTGTGTCGGGACTATATCTTGTGAAAGGATGAAATAGTATGAATAAATTAATCAAAATAATGTTTTTAATGAAAATATGTTAAATCATTATTTGAATATGTTGGTAACCCATTGTATAAAAGTGATAATGCCCTCGAAACCTGTGTTTGGAGGATATATTGAAGAAGTCTCGGGCGTAACAGCACCCGTGCCAATATATCCTCCAAACACTGGCTTCTCGGGCATTATCACTTAAGCAAAGTATTGCACCTTGCGGTGTGGTGCGTTGTGAGGTTACAAAGCGGTTGCAGAGCCTCTACAGAGGACCCCCGRGGGAGTATAAATACCCACTAACTGATTCATCTGATCCAGTTAATTAAACGTTACCATTCCCCTTTAAACAGAGCTGAATGTAAACACAGCCTAATACCATTGGAATCAATTGGCCTATGTAGCCACTGCAAGTCTTAAAATGTATAAGAAAAAAGCTGACAGGAAAGATGTGGAGGTATGGAATTTTATGTAAGCCTATGAATTATTCATTAGCAATCAGATCTTTCTGTGATTGTTCTTAGTAACAGGATTGTTCTTAGTAACAGGATTCAACATCAGTCTGTTTCACTGGTGAATCTCTTTCATATCTCACACAGAAGTACCTCTTAGATATTTGATATATTTCAACTGCTGCATGCTCATGCTATCCCGTAGTAACTTCAACTTCCTGTATTTACATAATGTCAAGACAACTGTCCTTTCCCAGTTTCTTTAATAGGCTTGAATGTAATGCATTTATCTCACAATATGGATGATGTCATGCAACTGCTAACGAATGTTCAAAAAGATCTGCCTTGAAGAGCCATTGTATGCTCAAGGAATTCTTAATTACATTTTCTTTACATACCAATTTAATTTTTGTAATTTTTATTTTTTTATTTTTTACTCTCAGTATTAAGAAAGTCCAGTTGCTTACAGCTAAAAGATTGTATGTATCTAGGGGCCTATATATGAAAGTCTGGGACCGTTTTCATAAATCTTCCCAGAGAAGTAGTGCTAGTCTGGGACCATGTCCTCTCTGTCCATGTAATGTTATTCTGATCTAAAAGGAAAAACTGATCCTAGATTAGCACTCCTACTCTGAGCTGATTTATGAATACAGGCCCTGGACACCAGTGGAGACTGGAGCCCATCCTCCTAACTTCTCCTTCCACCAGCCTCCACTGTAAGACACCAACTTCTGGTATATAGCATAAATTATGTAAAATGTCCAAAAACKTTGCTTTGTAATGAATAATACTGATGTAATTGGGTATATGGCAGGTCATTTGTAAATGAACCATTGTCAATGACAATGACCTAGATAGAATGTGAAAATGTACATACATGGTAACATTGAATAAGGAAAACAATGAATGTTAATTAATTTATGGTAGGCTAACCATTATAACGAGACATAAGGTTGAATAACWTTCTTCAATACTGCCACAAGCCTTTGAAATGACTGAAATTGTTACGCCTCGTTTGCTTTGTTACACCATGTGTCTGTTTTTGACTGTTCCTAAATCTGTAATTTATACAATTCTTGTTTGATGTTTAATATGTAACACCTGTAGTTTGAGTCAATCCGATCAGGTGCTGAATGTCGTGGTAGATTTTCATCCTTTTTGGTAAAATTTGATACCATTTGTTTTACAGCTTCTTTTTTATGTCAGTTTTCTATGTTTGTGAAAATGCGTTTTAGAAAAGTTAATAAACTTGTAAATTGAAGTAATCATTTGATAGGGTAATTATTCATGGATGTTTAAACATCAATCTAGGGCCCTGTGTTTTGGCTTATCATGTCACATGACCTAGATTTTAAACTTTATTTTAATCCTTTTCAAGAAATTAGAATTACACCAAGAATGAAAGCAATTGACTGAGGATGGTGCTAGACCACCTGACATAAAAAGAAAAGAGGACAGTTTGATGAAAAAGCTTTAAATAAAGGTTAAAATCCAGGTCAAGTGACATGATTGTCCAAATCACAAGGCCATAATAGCAAATGCCTTATACACAAAGATGATAGCCACAGTCTGTAACATTACCAGTGTAACACAGTGTATGTGGGCGTTGCCCTGCCCTTGCCCCAGTTCGAGTCCCTATTGCAGCTCACTTTCTCCTGCTACACTGATGGCAGTGGTGGGCTCACTCCAGTGGTCTCACGTGGAGTTGGGAAAGCGTGCTCTCTCTCTCTCTCCGCTTTTGTGGCTTGGTGAGGATTCTGCTTGAGAGAAAGGGAATACTGTAACACTGCATTTGTCAGCGTTGCGCTGTCTGTCCTAAGGCCTGTGCTTTTGTGGCAGTCTGTTTGACGCTCGTCTATGCACGGTAGGAGCCACAGTTTGATCCCCCGTTGCAGCTCTCCCTTTCTCAATTACACCAGTAATTTCCATTAGTCAAAATTACACCCAGATTGTAACTAATTTGTTTTAAGGCAATAGCCTAATAACCTGCAACATATTACCTGATTATAAAATTTAAAAAAAAATGTAGATTCAATTTTTTTCTTTTTTTAAAGGCCCTAATGTAATGTTGGTTTTTATGGAATGTAATTCCTAGAGCACTAAGCCTACCATTACAAATCAATGGGATGTAGGCTACACTTCCTTCAATGTTGTTTAGCCTACCCTTGTTGGTGGTCCACTCTTTGATGGTAAGAACATTATACAGTGTATATATAATTAGCTCATTAAGATAAATTAATATTTCACATACTCAGGAGGAAGAAGTAGGTACATGCACAGTGATCAGGTGCGATGTCCTTGCAGGTGCAGACTTWGTGATTTGGAGGCCACAGGCAGAGGCCAGTATTTTTAATGGGTTATATAGTAAAGATGTCATTTAACTTTACAAATGTATTACCTTTTAATGTGCCATGAACACGACCAATCATGATGTTTTTATCTGATTGTCAAACAAATCACTTAAAAAAGTAGGTTACCTTCGCATATTCATCCAAAAATAATTCCAGCATCTGAACAGTGCACTGTGCACTTTCCTTAAATTCATAAGTGGCTGAAACTATCTCACCAGAGAAAGCATCTGARCGAGCGAAACAGCTCCCCTCTGTCTTACTATATGTAGATAATGTATCTGATGCTGTCTGGCCAAAAAGAGTATGACATGCCATACATGGGCTACACATACATGTCCTCTGTCTCCACGGCGATGGCAGTATTATCAACAGTATTGTATTCCCATAGAGCCTTAGGTTCCGGGGCTGGGTTTCTACTAAGCTAGCCTTGTCGAGAACCAGGCTTCCCTAATACGGTAAGCCTGGGGAAGTTAATGGCAGAAAAATAGCTTGATATCAAATCAAAGTTTATTTGTCACGTGCGATGACTACAACAGGTGTTCACCTTACAGTGAAATGCATACTTGCAGGCTCTTACAGGCTCTAACCAACAGTGCAATTTCTAAGTTAAAAAAAAGGTATTAGGTGAACAATAGATACGTTTTTTTTTTTTAAAGTAAAAAACGACTGACAAATAACATTAGCGAGGTTATATACAGGCACTGGTTAGTCAGGCTGATTGAGAGAGTATGTACATGTAGGTATGGTTAAAGTGACTATGCATATATGATAAACAGAGAGTAGCAGTAGCGTAAAAGAGGGGTTGGTGGGTGGCGGGTGGTGGGACACAATGCAAATAGTCCGGGTAGCCAATGTGCGGGGGCACCGGTTGGTAGGGCTAATTGAGGTAGTATGCACATGAATGTATAGTTAAAGTGTTTATGCATATATGATAAACTGAGAGTAGCAGAAGCGTAAAAGAGGGGTGGGGGGAGGCACACAATACAAATAGTCCGGCTAGCCATTTGACTACCTGTTCAGGAGTCTTATGGCTTGGGCGTAAAAATTGTTGAGAAGCCTTTTGGTCCTAGACTTGGCACTCTGGTACYGCTTGCCATGCGGTAGTAGAGAGAACAGTCTATGACTAGGGTGGCTGGGGTCTTTGACAATTTTTAGGGCCTTCCTCTGACACCGTGGTGTAGAGGTCCTGGATGGCAGGCAGCTTAGCCCCAGTGATGTACTGGGCCGTACGCACTATCCTCTGTAGTGCCTTGCGGTCGGWGRCCGAGCAGTTGCCGTACCAGGCAGTGATGCAACCAGTCAGGATGCTCTCGATGTTGCAGCTGTATAACCTTTTGAGGATCTGAGGACCAATGCCAAATATTTTTTGTTTCCTGAGGGAAATAGGCTTTGTCGTGCCCTCTTCACGACTGTCTTGGTCTGTTTGGACCATTCTAGTTTGTTGCTGATGTGGACACCAAGGAACTTGAAGCTCTCCATCTGCTCCACTACAGCCCCATCAATGAGAATGGGGGCTTGCTCGGTCCTCCTTTTCCTGTAGTCCACAATCATCTCCTTAGTCTTAGTTACGTTAAGGGATAGGTTGTTATTCTGGCACCACTCGGCCAGGTCTCTGACCTCCTCCAACAACCATCTCTACAGTACTCCATTGTTGTCGGTGATCAGGCCTACCACTGTTGTGTCATCTGCAAACTTAATGATGGTGTTGGAGTCGTGCCTGGCCACGCAGTCGTGGGTGAACGGGGAGTACAGGAGGGGACTGAGCACGCACCCCTGAGGGGCTCCAGTGTTGAGGATCAGCGTGGCAGATGTGTTGCTACCTACCCTCACCACCTGGGGGGCGGCCCGTCAGGAAGTCCAGGATCCAGTTGCAGAGGGAGGTGTTTAGTCCCAGGATGCTTAGCTTAGTGATGAGCTTTGAGGATACTATGGTGTTGAACGCTGAGCTGTAGTCAATGAATGGCATTCTCACATAGGTTTTCCTTTTGTCCAGGTGGGAAAAGGTAGTGTGGAGTGCAATAGAGATTGCATCATCTGTGGATCTGTTTGGGCGGTATGCAAATTGGAGTGGGTCTAGGGTTTCTGGGATAATGGTGTTGATGTGTGCCATTACCAATCTTTCAAAGCACTTCATGGCTACGGACGTGAGTGCTATGGGTCTGTAGTCATGTAGGCTTGACTTGTAAATCACTTGTAAATMAGTGACGACTTGCTACACGTCAAACCAATCAAATGCCTTGCTTGGGCGGAGCTCCAATAGTGCTCACTAGATTAGTGTCGTAGGTGCAACAGTGCCTGACTATTCTTTTTAGATCTGGGTAAGGGTACCAAAACATTTCTGCAGCATCGAAGGTCCCCAAGAACACAGTGGCCTCCATGATTTTTAAATCTAAGAAGTTTGGAACCACCGAGGCTCTTCCTAGAGCTGGCTGCCCGGCCAAACTGAGCAATCGGGGGAGAAGGGCCTTGGTCAGGGAGGTGACCAAGAAACCAATGGTCACTCTGACAGAGCTCTAGAGTTCCTCTGTGGAGATGGGAGAAACTTCCAGAAGGACAACCATCTCTACAGTACTCCACCAATCAGGCCTTTATGGTAGCCTGGCCAGATGGAAGCCACTCCTCAGTAAAAGGCACGTCTGGAGGAAACCTGGCACCATCCTTACGGTGAAGCATGGTGGTGGCATCATCATGCTGTGGGGATGTTTTTCAGCGGCAGGGACTGGGAGACTGGTCAGGATCGAGGCAAAGATGAACGGAGCAAAGTACAGAGAGATCCTTGGTGAAAACCTACTCCAAAGTGCTCAGGACCTCAGACTGGGGGCGAGGTTCACCTTCCAACAGGACAACGACCTAAGGCACACAAGCTTGTAGCGTCGTACCCAAGAAGACTCAATGCTGTAATCGCTGCCAAAGGTGCTTCAACAAAGTACTGAGTAAAGGGTCTGAATAATTACGTAAATGTGATATTTCCATTTTTTTATTGTAATAAATTAGCTACAATTATTTGTCATTATGGGGTATTGTGTGTAGATTGATGAGGAAAAATAACAATTTCATCAATTTATAATAGGGGTCAGAATACTTTCCGAAGGCACTATATACAGTACCAGTCAAAAGTTTGGACACACCTACCCATTCAAGGGTTTTTCATTATTTGTACTATTTTCTACATTGTAGAATATAACAGTGAAGACATCAAAACTATGAAATAACATATGGAATCATGTAGTAACCAAAAAAGTGTTAAATAACTCAAAATATATTTTATATTTGAGATTCTTCAAAGTAGCCACCCTTTGCCTTGATGACAGCTTTCCACACTCTTGGCATTCTCTCAACCAGCGTCATGAGGTAGTCACCTGGAATGCATTTCAATGAACAATTAATTTGAGCCAATCAGTTGTGTTTTGACAAGGTAGGATTAGTATACAGAGATAGCCCTTTTTGGTAAAAGACCATGTCCATATTATGGCAAGAACAGCTAAAATAAGTATAGAGAAATGACAGTCCATCATTTCTTTAAGACATGAAGGTCAGTCAATCCGGAAAATTTCAAGAACTTTTAAAGTTTATTCAAGTATAGTCGCAAAAACCATCAAGCGCTATGATAAAACTGGCTCTCATGTGGACCACCACAGGAAAGGATGACCCAGAGTTACCTCTGCTGCAGAGGACAAGTTCATTAGAGTTACCAGCCTCAGAAATTGCAGTCCAAATAAATGCTTCTCAGAGTTCGTGTAACAGACACATCTCAACATCAACTGTTCAGAGGAGATTGTGTGAATCAGACCTTCATCGTCGAATTGCTGCAAAGAACCYACTACTAAAGGACACCAATAAGAAGAAGAGACTTGCTTGGGCCAAGAAACACGAGCAATGGACATTAGACTGTTGGAAATCTGTACTTTGGTCTGATGAGTCCAAATTTTAGATTTTTGCTTCTAACTGCCGTGTCTTTGTGAGACGCAGAGTAGGTGAACGGATGATCTCTGCATGTGTGGTTCCCACCCTGAAGCATGGAGTAGATGTTGTGGGGGGGCTTTGCTGGTGACACTGTTAGTGATTTATTTAGAATTCAAGGCTCACTTAACCAGCATGGCTACCACAGCATTCTGCAGTGATACGCCATCTGGTTTGCACTTAATGGGACTATCATTTGTTTTTCAACAGGACAATGTCCCAAAACACACCTCGAGGCTGTGTAAGGGCTAATTGACCAAGAAGGAGAGTGATGGAGTGATGCATAAGATGACCTGGCCTCCACAATCAACCGACCTCAACCCAATTGAGATTGTTTAGGATGAGTTGGACCGCAGAGTGAAGGAAAAGCAGCCAAAAAGTGCTCAGCATATGTGGGAACTCCTTCAAGACTGTTGGAAAAGCATTCAAGGTGAAGCTGGTTGAGAGAATCCCAAGAGTGTGCAAAGCTGTCATCAATGCAACTGGCTACTTGAAGAATCTAAAATCTAAAATATATTTTGATTTGTTTAACACTTTTTTGGTTACTACATGATTCCATATGTGCTATTTCATAGTTTTGTTTTTACTATTACTACAATGTAGAAAATAGTAAAAATAAAGAACAACCCTTGAATGTAAAGTACCCTAAGTRAAAAATACTTGAAAGTACTACTTGAGTAGTTTTTTGTACTTTACTTTACTATTTCTATTTTTGACAACTTTGATACTTAATTATATTTTAGCAATTACATTTACTTTTGATAATTAAGTATATTTAAAACCAAATACTTTTAGACTTTTACTCAAGTAKGATTTTACTGGGTGACTTTCACTTTTAATTGAGTAATTTTCTATTAAGGTATCTTTACTTTTACTCAAGTAGAACTATTGGGTACTTTTTCCACCACTGTCGGTTTCGTGAGAAACCGATTTTCATGATGTATCCTAATCCGCCAGTGCGAGGCACGCGTGGCGTCACTAGGGGTTTTCAACGGTTGCTGGCCTCGSTCATCATCTGGTTCGCAACGCCAACGGATGAACCTGTTAATTGCTAAACTAGCTAGCAATTTTTTAATGTGAAAAATAACAAGAAGGTGTGAATACAAAGGGCCCAATTCCAACAAACGTCCCGCCAGCAAGTGAGTCGAGCCACACAGCTAATATTTATTGTTGTAAAAAAAWATATATATTTTCGCGTCACCTTTGTTTGTAACATTAGCAACTAACTTATTATTAACGTTACATTAGCTAACGTTACTGTAGTTAACGTTAGCTGGGCCTGGGCTGTTTGTGATTTTTTAAATTTCTGTTGACGTTGAACACATTCATCACATATTTTCATACAGTTGGATAAAATATTGGTCTCTATGTGTTATCAGATAGCAAGCTAACATTACAGACAGTTTTCAATTTAATAACAGACAGGCCTATTTTACACAGTCATCCTCATGACAGCTGATTTCTCTCCCAGCAGTTTTCAGTGACAGTTTTATCCTGTAGCTACAGTAGCTACTGTTACCTGTCCTATGTTTGGTGTCAGTGTGAGATCAGTTTTATTGCAATAATAATCTATTATCATGCCCGTCTCCAATATTTTGTTTTCAAACATAATGCAGTCTTCTGATTCCTCCCTTCAGGTGCTGTTGTGGACTTCCCTCTCTTCCAGGAGGGAACAGATTGTTCTGCATAGTCTCAGCCGTCCACTGTGAATATTAAGCGAGAAGAGTTCTGACCTCTTTCAATGAGACATTGTGATGGAATGATAACAAATCTGACTGACTCCTCGCCTCTGTGTTTTTAAATATTTATTTTCCAATTCTGCCTCTCAACCACTAGAACTCCTTTACCCTTTCACCATCTGTCTCCTTGTTTTCATCTATTCTCTCCATCTCACTCTCCTCTGTCCCATTGGACTGTGATTGTCACCATGAAGCTACTTCTGTCTTCAGGCCTGTGTGGCATGACCCCTTACCAGGGCTCCATAGTAGGAGGACTCTATTTTTTGATGGTGGGCGTCATGCAAATGGTCTTTGAGTTTGGCCATCTGCGCACAGCCAAGGAGAGCACAAACAACATCACAGGCTCCCAGTTTCTGCCCCAGGTGTGCTTCGGTTACTACTACTCTCTGCTTATCCTGGGTGGCATCACCCTACTGCTGACCCTGTGCATGCTCGGAGCAGTTTGGGCCAACCAGCATGTGGGCATCCTGGGCTTTGCGGTYTGGCTGACGCTGTACGACGTGATGCTGTTGGTGGTCACTTGCCTGCTCCAGAGGCAGATGCAGGCACTGGGCTTGGAGCTGAGTGTACTAGAGTGGTACGGTGTGATATGCAGGGTCATGGGAGACCCCTTCTGGCTGGCCCTCGTAATCACACACGGTCTGGAAGTGCAGATTGAGAGGCATCGGCTTGGGACACGACAACGCAAAGGCGGGATTCCAAAGGAGGGGACACAGCTCAAACTGAAATTTAAGGCCTTTGACAGTAGTGTTTGAAATGGAGACCCTAATAGACACCGGTATGTGAACATGACAAACTGACTTCTTACAGTGCTTCCAGATGCTGGTTTATATTTCAGTCTTAACGCAATTTATTATTTTTGTTTCTCACAGGTCTCTTCAGATACGAAAATAAAAACGTTTTGGACTTTTACTTACATGCAGAAAGTATAATATGAGTATTTTTAATGTTGTTTTTTTGTTTTACTTTGATGTTCTCTGTGTTACGTATGTATCCTCCAAATCTAAAATAATACCCTGTTTTTCATTGCAATAATGCGTCTGTTCAGTCATTAATGTTTACTGTCTACTTTTTGTTTTGATTACATAATGATTACACAGTAATACGAATTTGTAGCTTCTTCTAGCTTAAAAGAATAATCGAACATATGGCTACCACTGGTCAAGTAAATATATGTTTATGGTATTTGTATCGCCCAAATGTGTTAAAGGTACTGTGTTCAGAAACCTAAGCAGACAGTTTTGGAAATTCAACAACATCTCTGCATACTTCCCTTTGAAAAGAGAACTGCTTCATTCATAAAAGCATTAGCTTCATGTTGATGTATTTGCATTACAAAAATGTAGCATTAAAACTCAACTTAATGTCTTGGAGGACATTGTAGCACTGAGCTGCATTGTGTGTGGGGCTTAACTCCCTGGTTCAATCAACCTACGTCTGTGTACACTTCAAATATGGAAACTAGTCAATGCCAAAGTTCAGTGAATGTATTACCAATTCCCCCAAAAGTACCAGACCTACCTGTTACTCCATATTGATGACTAGAACATGAAAGTAATTCAAAACTAAATGGACTTTCTAAAGATTCCCCCAGAGGGCAATACACAAAAGCCGCTACAGACATCCAACTAAAGGGGAGCTGAGGGAGCACTAAGAAATCTAGGTCATGTCACGTGACCTGTTGTCTGAATAACAATAGTGGATGGAGGCCCCAAAATAATATGCCCCACAGATCATCTTTGTTCGTTCATTTTCCTCTATCGTTTTAGTTACCGCCAGACCTAAATTAGGTTTGACAGCCATTGGGCCGAGCCTTTTGGTCCTTTAGGTCCGTATAAAAGCACACCAGTTGTAYTACCACTAGTGATGGGAGCAGGGGGGGTTTCAATACAGTTACATATCGTGATATTATTTTTGACGATATATCGTATCGCTTTGACAATATCCCAAGACTAATTTTGCACTAGTTGGTACCTAAGACCAAAACTCCAGTATTTTTCCTTCATAGCTTGTTCTCCATCTTCTTTTTAAATAAGGAGTCAATTTGTTTTCAGCACTTTTATTTCCATGGCTGATCAAAACTTGTTTTATCATGGCACTCTCTTGTCCCTCTGCAGCAGACATGGTGAGCAATATGTTTGGACCATAGAATCACCGTATTGAATCGCAATACATATAGAATCGTGAGAATCACAAAACATATCGTATCTGCAACGAAGTATCGTGATAATATAGTAACGTGAGGTCCCTGGCAATCCCCCCCCCCTAATAACCACCACAGTTGAATTTTGACCACCGATCTCATGTTATTCTGCTAGATATCCCTGACCATAACCTGTTGAAACCTGCACTCATTTCAATTCCATAACCATTCAATATGTTGTAAATTTTACTTTATACTGTTAAATTGTTAGTTTGCATTTGTCCTTTATATTGAGATTCAGGAGGCTTGATTTACCCAAGAATATATTTCTCCTCTGGCAGAGGGAGTTCTAGAAACAGTTACATCATCTACATAAGAATGTGGTGATGAGGACCATTATAAGAGATGTAGAGGGTAATTTTAAGTATTTGTCCAAATAGATAAATTGTGATTAAATTATTTGAAGCAGGTTAATGCTTGGTTGAAGCAAGCATTGCAGTGAAGGGTGTCAATCTAACCAGCACTCAACCCAATGCTATTTAATTATCATGTGGACTACTACCTACCTCTGTTTTATAATTACAACTATATTTCACATAATAGGCCGACTACTGTCACCTTTCGTTTGTTGTAGTTTGCAGTTGTAGGAGACTGCAAAACATCGTCGTTACGTCACTACCCGGGGTTTCCACACTCAACATCGCTAATGTTACAGAGAGAACTCGACGGCGTCATGGCGGAGACCGGCTGTAGTAGGACCCGCAGCTGAAATGTTATCTACAATCGCTGTAAATTAATCATATATTGTTTCGAATTCAAAACGGAAAATTAAAAGTGAAACATATTTTACACTTCTGGAGGAAGAAATCAAGAAACTTGGCTCGAATTCTAGTAAGATCAGTTGGGGCTGCTCTCCCCGGCCCGGGAGCTAGCTAGCAAGCTATCTTTAGCTGCTAGTTCGCTAGCCAAAGAAAATAAGAAAAAAGGACCACTGAAGTCGGACGGCAGAATCAGACTGGCAGTTCGCCGTAGCTTCAAGGTAGCCTAAAATACTAAACAAACCCCGATTTAATTAATTTTTTAGGCATTTATATCGGTATTATTGCTTAGTTTAGTTAAATAACTCCATAGAAAGCAAGGAGCCTGTCACCTAGCTAGATTTTGGGAAGTAAGCGACTGATAAACACTCTTGTTAGCTATTAGCAACGAGGGAGCTAGCTTGGGAGTGCGGGAAAAGGGTGATTATAAAACGTGATGAGTATGTGAATGTGTTTGAGGTCATGGGAATTTGCATATATTGATTAGAGCACTGTTAGAAACAATGGTACAATCACAATTGGCTACAAGTTTTATGTAAAAACCTACCTAACACTTTCCCCATGACCTGGTTTGTTAGATTAGCTAGCTTGTCAGCTAAGCTACAGTACCTAGCTAGTTTGTTTGCTAAAATGTGACTGTTAAGCTAGCTAGTAAGCTAACTAGGTCATTCAGTTGTCCACATATGAAAAAATAAAGGATAACTGGGTAAATATTTGCCACAAGTGGAAAATATTTTGTTAAACGTCCATAACTTGCTATTGTTAGCGAAATATTGTTTCACGTGGCTTAAGGTTAGTTGCTTTTTCCTCTTTCAAGGCCAGTGTGCTAGCTAGTTAGTGGTCTTGAGTTCAGTTTACTGTTTAGCTAGAACATCAGCTAGCAACTAGCTAGGTTAGCAAACAACTTTTCATGGCTAGAGAGGAAAAATATGGATTTAAATGTATTACGCTCATAGACGGATTGCTATATATTAGTTTATAGCTGGGCAGTTAGCATCAGTATGATTCCGCCAAAAGCTAGCAGCTGAAATGATGCGCTTAATGCTAAACATCTCAGAAATAAATCTGTCTTCTGCACACAGCCAGAGCTTGGTTTGCCATTGCTAGTTTACTGGCTTGCTGCGCAACTCTGTTTGTCGATGTATGCGAGAGAAGAATACTGTAGGCGTGGTACTATCTTGCTTCGGGCCTCCTGCGAAAGAGATCTGGAGTGCGGCGCATTGTCCAGGACAGTGCGCGAAACTCGCATGCTGTGCAGGCCTCACAACAGGCCTGTGCGGTCGGAAAAGCGCTGGCTTGGTAACTTACCGCTACCGTTTGCATTCAGACGTAGGAAGCTAGCTAATATGACAGGGATGAAAACAAACCAGCAGGATTTATGTGTTAGCTAATTTGCTCTATAGTTCAATGTAGCTAGCTACTAACTAGCTAACGTCATATAATGTTAAACAAGTTTAGAATAGCTGGATGGCTATAAACAACACACCGGGTTTATTGAATACTGTTTTTCTTGTAGCTATCTTACATGGGAAGCAGGGCAAACAGTCACTAGGAAGCAGTCAAACCATAATCAGGAAACGTTTATATCAATTTAAGGATAAAACATTGAATGTATTTGTTTAGCAAATTACTTGTTTCTCAGTTTGTACAWGGTTGTGAATCTAGAACAGTCACGTTATGAACCTAAAACACATGCAACTATTAAAAGTTACGAGGACTATTGACGAAATGCCTATCTCGTTTAAATACACTGAATGTACATACTTCAAAATGGTATTTTATTTTAAAATTTTTGCGGCTTTTGGTTTTACAGGTGAACTGCATCCAACACGTAAACCAGGGCAGCTTGGATTATAACATTTTCTCAGAAGCTCATATATCTGGGACTCGTAAGAGATGGCTGGACGAAGTGAAGACGAGGGTGTGAGCAACAGCAGTGGAGAGTCAAGGTAATGTGTCTCCATCTGTTTGGGGAATATGACAGTGCTGTGACCACCAACTGGTCCAGGGTGTATTCATTAGTGCAAACCATAGCTAAACAATTTGCAATGGAAACACAAGTTTCTTATTGGACACTTTCAGGTAGATCCGATTCCCAGTCCCATTTCAGCCCGCTTGCTTCTGTTTGGTTCCCAGAGAATAGAGAACATCCCTTGTTTGATCTTCATTGAGGACAAACTGTTACACTGGAGCTTGCTAACTGATGATTATATGTGTGTGCGCTTTTATTATATATATATATATATTAAATAAAACAACAATTTCAAAGATTTTACTGAGTTACAGTTCATATAAGGAAATCAAGAA
The DNA here is from genome assembly GCF_002910315.2 of Salvelinus sp. IW2-2015. NCBI lineage: Eukaryota > Metazoa > Chordata > Actinopteri > Salmoniformes > Salmonidae > Salvelinus > Salvelinus sp. IW2-2015. The sequence goes on along the minus strand of NC_036842.1, from coordinate 37,777,051 downwards.
ATGAGGTTCCATTCTATGGATTTCGCATGACTGGGCACGGGCGCAGCCATGGGTGGGCCTGGGAGGGCATAGGATCTTTTACTTCAGCTCATGAAACATGGGAGCAACACTACATGTTGCGTTTTATATTTTTGTTCTGTATATATACTGGATGCAAAGGTGTGTGTGTGTGTGTATGTGTGTGGACTAGCCGATATGTTGATGACAAGTTAGCGACAAAACAATCACTCTACTGGATGCTCCAAGTGAATAAGCAAGTTGTTTCGCATCCTTGTTGAAATGAACATAAAATGAGACCACTGTGTGCTTATAGATATTACCTGGAAGTTGGCAAACCATAGTTGTGTTATTTGTAATTTTTAATGCTGGCACTATATTACATTTTTTATTTAACCATTGTTTGACCAGGCAAGTCAATTAAGAACTATTTCTTATTTATAATGAGGGCAAATGCCTCCTGTGGGGACGGGGGTTAAAAACAATGCAAGACAAATCGGATAACACAGACAAGACATTGGCAAAAGCACAAATACAACAGCAAACAGTTTGTGTGTGTGTGAGACGTAAAACAACATGCTTCCTTACGACATAGCTTTTTGAGTCGTCATGCTTTTCTTGTYTCACATCGTCAGTGTCAATCCATTTGCGACCACTGTCTTGTAATGAATGTTTTTTGTTGTGATATCTCACACCCTGATGTTTGAGTTTTACTGCACAACGCAGTCACTAAAGCCAAAGTAATGAAGACAACAATAGTTTTTGTAGATACAGTATCAGTGTGGCTTGGTACTGTTCTTTATGTTATTTAGTCTTCCCCTTGTCTTGTTGATGCACAGAATCTGGTCAAATTCATACATGTAAAATATAGTGTATTAGATTCAGGCATGTCAAATATAATATTTTATAGGATATATATATATACATACACTACTGAACAAAAATAAACGCAACATGTAAAGTGTTGGTCCCATTTTTCATGAGCTGAAATAAAAGATCCCAGAAATGTTCCATACGCGCAGAAATATTATTTCTCTAAAATGTTGTGCACAACTGTTTACATCCCTGTTAGTGAGAATTTCTCCTTTGCCAAGATTATCCATCCACCTGACAGGCGTGGCATATCAAGAAGCTGATTAAACAGCTTGATCATTACACAGGTGCACCTTGTGCTGGGGACGAGGCCATTCTAAAATGAGCAGTTGTTCCACAACACAATGCTGCAGATGTCTCAAGTTTTGAAGGAGCATGCAATTGACATGGTGACTGCAGGAATGTCCACCAGAGCTGTTGCCAGATCATTTTTATGTTCATTTCCTTACCATAAGCCGCCKCCAATGTTTTAGAGAATTTGACAGTACGTCCAACTGACCTCACAACCGTACACRCGGTGTCGTATGGGCGAGCGGKTTGCTGATGTCAACGTTGTGAACAGTGCCCTATAATGGGGTTCTGGTATGGCATAAGCTACGAACACAATTGCATTTTGTTGATGTCAATTTGAATGCACCAATATACCGTGACGAGATTCCGAGGCACATTGTCGTGCCATTCATCTGATACAGTTACCTCATGTTTCAGCATGATAATGCACAGCTCAATGTCGCAAGGATCTGTACAGAATTCCTGGAAGCTGAAAATGTCCCAGTTCTCCCATGGCCTTTGTACTCACCAGACATGGGATGCTCTGGATCGACGTGTATGACAGCGTGTTCCAGTTTCCGCCAATATCCACCGCATTTAATCATAGCAAGGCGACTGGGAATATGGCAGAATACAAACAGTGTAGTTATTTCCTCCGCAAGGCAATCAAACAGGCAAAAGTGTAGTCGCAATTCAACGGATCAGACACGAGACGTATGTGGCAGGGTCAACAGATAATCACGGACTACAAAAGGAAAACCAGCCATGTCGCGGACAGTGTCTTGCTTCCGGGCAAGCTWAACACCTTCGCCCGCTTTGAGGATAACACAGTGCCACCGACGCGTCCTGGTATCAAGGACTGTGGGCTCTCCTCCGTGGCCAACGTGAGTAAGACATTTTAAGCGCGTTAACCCTCGCAAGGCTGCCGGCCCAGACGGCATCCCAAGCCGCGTCCTCAGAGCATGCACAGACTAGCTGGCTGGTGTGTTTACGGACATATTCAATCTCTCCCTATCCCAGTCAGCTGTCCCCACATGCTTCAAGATGGCCACCATTGTTCCTTTACCCAAGAAAGGGAACTGAACTAAATGACTATCGCCCTGTAGCACTCACTTCTGTCATCATGAAGTGCTTTGAGAGACTACTCAAGGATCATATATCACCTCTACCTTACTTGTCACCCTAGACCCACTTCAATTTGCTTGCTGCGCCAATAGATCCACGGACGATGCAATCACCATCACACTGCCCTATCCCATCTGGACAAGAGGAATACCTATGTAAGAATGCTGTTCATTGACTRTAGCTMAGCATTCAACTCCAAGCTCAACATTAAGCTTGAGGCCCTGGGTCTGAACCCCGCCCTGTGCAACTTGGTCCTGGACTTCCTGACAGCCGCCCCCAGGTGTTGAAGGTAGGAAACAACACCTCCACTTCGCTGATCCTCAACATGTGGGCCCCACAAGGGTGCGTGCTCAGCCCTCTCTACTCCATGTTCACCCATGACTGTGTGACCAAGAACGCCTCCAACTCAATCATCAAGTTTGCAGACGACACAACAGTAGTAGGCTTGATTACCAACAATGACGAGACAGCCATCAGGGAGGAGGTAAGGGCTCTGGGAGTGGTGCCAGGAAAATAACCTCTCACTCAACATCGTCAAAGCAAAGGAGATGATTGTGGACTTCAGGAAACAGCAGAGGGAGCACCCCACTATCCACATCAACGGGACCGCAGTGGAGAAGGTGGAAAGTTTTAAGTTCCTCGGCATACACATCACTGACAAATTGAGATGGTCCACCCATACAGACAGTGTGGTGAAGAAGGCGCAATAGCGCCTGTTCAACCTCAGGAGGCTGAAGAAATTTGTCTTGGCACCTAAAGCCCTCACAAACTTTTACAGGTGCACAATTGAGAGCATCCTGTCGGGCTGTATCGCCGACTGGTACGACAACTGCACCGCCTGCAACCGCACGGCTCTCTAGAGTCTGCCCAACGCATCACCAGGGGCATACTACCTGTCCTCCAGGACACCTACAGGACCCGATGTCAAGGACATCAACCACTTGAGCCACTGCCTGTTCACCCTGCTATCATCCAGAAGGCATGCTCAGTACAGGTGCATCAAAGCTGGGACTGAAAAACATCTATCTCAAGGCCATCAGACTGCTATAGAGGTCGACTGATTTAATTGGAATGGTCGATTTTCAAGTTTTCATAACAATCGGTAATCGACATTTTTGGACGCCGATTACATTGCAATCCACAAGGAGACTGCGTTGGCAGGCTGACCACCTGTTACTCGAGTGCAGCAAGGAGGCACGGTAAGTTGCTAGCTAGCATTAAAGTTATCTCATAAAAAAACAATCTTAACATAATCACTAGTTAACTACACTTGGTTGATATTACTAGGTGAACTAGCTTGTCCTGCGTTGCATATAATCAATGCGGTGCCTGTTAATTTATCATCTAATCACAGCCTACTTCGCCAAACGGGTGATGATTTAACAAAAGCGCATTCGCGAAAAAAGCACAATCGTTGCACCAATGTACCTAACCATGAACATCAATGCCTTTCTTAAAATCAATACAGAAGTATATATTTTTTAAACTTGCATATTTAGTTAAAAGAAATGCATGTTAGCAGGCAATATTAACTAGGGAAATTGTGTCACTTCTCTTGCGTTCAGTGCAAGCAGAGTCAGGGTATATGCAGCAGTTTGGGCTGCCTCACACAGTTCGTTGCGAACTGTGTGAAATCAATTTCTTCCTAACAAAGAACGTACTTATTTTGCCATAATTTTACATAATTATGACATAACGCTGAAGGTTGTGCAATGTAACAGCAATATTTAGACTTAGGGTTGCCACATGGGAATATTGAAGACTCATGTTAAAACGAACCACCAGCTTTAATATGTTCTCATGTTCTGAGCAAGGAACTTAAACGTTAGCTTTTTTTACATGGCACATATTGCACTTTTACTTTCTTCTCCAACAATGTTTGCATTATTTAAACCAAATTGAACATGTTTCATTATTTATTTGAGACTAAATTGATTTTGTCTTTTAAGTTAAGAAAAGTGTTCATTCAGCGTTGTAATTGTCATTATTACAAATGTGTATATATATATAAAAATCGGCCAATTTAATCGGTATCATTTTTTGGGTGTCCTCCAATAATCGGTATTGGTGTTGAAAAATCATATTCGGTCGCCCTCTAGACTGTTAATTAGCCATCACTAGCACATTAGAGGATGCTGCCTGTATACATTGTCTTGAAATCACTGGTCACTTTAATAATGGAACACTAGCCACTTTAATAATGTTTACATATCTTGCTTTACTCATCTCATGTATATACTGTTTTCTATACTATTCTCTACTGTATCTTAGTCTGTGCCGCTCTGACATTGCTCATCCATATATTTATATATTATTAATTACATTCCTTTACTTAGATTYGTGTGTATTGGGTATATGTTGTGAAATTGTTCGTCTATTTTTTTTAAATTGAACCTTAAATTAACCAGGCAAGTCAGTTAAGAACAAATTCTTATTTACAATGACGGCCTACCCTGTCCAAACCCGGACAACACTGGGCCAAAAGGTTGGATATTAGTGCACTGTCGGAGTTAGAAACACGCATTTCACTACACCAGCAATAACATCTGCTAAACACGTGTATGTGACCAATAAAATTGGATTTGACTTCACACAGTCATTGAAGAGGAGTGGGGCAACATTCCACAGGTCACAATCAACAGCCTGATCAACTCTATGCAAAGGAGATGTATCGCGCTGCATGAGGCAAATGGTGGTCATATCAGATACTGCCTGGTTTTCTGATCCACTCCCCTACCTTATTTTATCTTATTATTTTTACGTAWYTGTGACCAACAGATGCATATCTGTATTCCCAGTCATGTGAAATCCATAGATTAATGMCGAATTCATTTATTTCAATTGACTGATTTTCTTATTTGAACTGTAACTCAGTAAAATCTTTGAAATTGTTGCATTTATATTTTTGTTCAGCACAGTATTGTTTTTGTTAACCAAAATATGGCATAGTGATTTATTTACATGCTCATGTAGAGAGTACAGATATGTTTTGCATCACCATTAACATGTTATTTAGCTTCTACCTAGTCCTTACCAACGGCCTCCATGAGCACCACATATGCTTTATGTTGTTGTTTTGAGGCAGAGTGAGATATGCACATTCGCACGCAGGAAGGCAGTGTGCTCACAACTGAGTCATCTAAAATGAAAACTCTTTAGACATGGCTCTAGGATTTCCTAAGAGTTCTGTGTGTTTAGTTATCAGTGCTAGACTTGGGCAGGAACACACCTAGAATTGTCTACTGCTTAAGTACGGGCACCTCTTAGAAGGCATACATTTTTATTTAATAAATATTGCAGAGTTCTGGCACCTAAATGTAAATGGTACAGGCACCCAAAATGACTACAGAGTCCAGACACCTATTTCAGTCTACTTCAAGTATAGGTTATCGTGTTGATCTTAGTCTAAGAAATAATTTGTTTGCTTACAGCAACTCGGACGATGAGTCCGGGTCGGGCTCTGGATCAGGCTCCAGCTCCAGTTCCAGCTCCAGTAGCAGCTCAGGAAGCGGCTCAGGAAGCGGCTCAGACTCCGGCAGCCAGTCCGATTCCGACTCTGGGAAATCCAAGGAGAAGAACGAACCAGAAAACAAAGCCAAGATCGACGGAGCTGAGGTAGGAACACCGACATTCAACTAAAACTAYGTGAAATGTAATTTTGAAATTAGCACAAACATGATCTTGTCAGGTTGAAGTGAAAGAGTAGAGGTTGGATAGTTCAAACAAGATAAGCGATCTAATCWAAAGATCTGAGTTCTGGGGCTGTATGTGTCAAGCATCTCAGAGTAAAAGAGCTGATTCAGTATCAAGTCTCTCCTTACCATGTCATCTTATTCATTGCAATCTAAAAGGCCAAATTGAACCTAAATCAGACCATTGATACATACGACCCTGGTCAACAGCCCCATTTTGTATTTCTGTTGAACAAGAACTGTCTTGTCCACGGGGGAACTGTCCTTGACTTGTAGCTGACGCTCCTATCTTTATCTCAGTTCTGGAAGTCCAACCCCAGTATCCTAGCAGTTCAAAGGTCAGCTATGCTCAGGAAACAGCAACTCCAGCAGCAACAACAACAACAGAGCTCTTCAAACAGTGGATCGGTGGGTGGCGTTATTAATCATTCTAATTCCATCGTTATTCAAAGTGTGTTCTAAGGCTCAAATTCAGTGAAGATGGGAGATTTTTTAATCTTTAAAATTTGAATAACATTTCACTCAGATTTATAGCCTGGTGTTTGGTGGTAGTTAGTTCTGTCATTCATTGATTTGGTAATATATAGGTTATAACGCACAACATTACACCCAGGTAGGCTAGAACATGTTATTTGGGACTTCTTTTCTAATCTGTTTTCCATTTGATGTTTTTTAGGATTCGTCGAGCAGTGAGGATTCAGATGACGACTCGAGTGGAAAGAGAAGAAAGTGAGTTGTACTCCCTGACACCGTTCAGTGGTGATATCAAACACACTGACTGTGGGCTATACTGTGGGCTATACTGTGGGCTATACTGTGGGCTATACTGTGGKCTATAMTGTTGGTATAATGCTCCCTCTAGATCGGGTTCTGGATCGTCCTCCGGGTCTGGGTCGGGTTCTGGAAGTGGTTCCGGTTCTGACTCGTCAGCACAGGAACAGGAGCACAGTGAAGAGTCGGATGATTACGAGCCCAGTCACAAAGTCAAAAGCAGGAAGCTTCCAACCAAGTAAGAGTGTTTTTCCCCCTCGAAAGCTGTTGTATGCCAACAGATTACTATTTATCTTATCGAGACACCTAATTTTTGCCCTTTCACTGTGGAAATAGTTCATTTTCAAAGTTTATACCTATTAGGTCCATTGATCCCATAGATCAGTTTGATTTTAGCCCTAGTATCAGCATGGTAACAGTTTCTGGATCCAAACCAATCCTTTTAGAATGGATGCTCAGCCACCACAATTCATCAATTGACGGTCAATGCACTCTGGCTATAAAGATGTGCTATGTTGTTGAGGCAGCTAGCACGTAAGCAGTTCACTGCACCTTTTAGACCTGCTGTAATCTGTGTATGTGACAAATATAATTTGATTTGAAGATCAAATGACCTTTAAGGGTCAAGGAGAGTAAACACCCTTTCRGTCATTGACTAGAACTCTCACAGAACGACATTTCTGCTCATATGTTGGGTCCGTATGTTGCAGCACCACTGTCTGGTACTTCGTAACTCTCCTGTTCTCAAAGCAGTTGTCCAGAACTCACCGTAACGTGTCTGTCTGCTCTCTCTCCCTTCAGGGCCAACGCCAGAAACGGGAAGAAGAGCAATGTGCAGAGGAAAAAGCCCTCTGCGGGCTCATCCTCGGACGACGACTACGACGGCAAGAAGTCGTCGTCGAACCAGGGGCCCAGGCGCCAGGCCACGCAGAACGTCAGCTACAAGGAGGACGAGGAGCAGAAGACTGACTCTGACGACYTGGTGGAGGTGTGCGGGGAGGATGTGCCTCCGCCAGACGAGGATGAGTTTGAGACCCTGGAGCGCGTGATGGAGACGCGGATAGGGAGGAGAGGAGGTAAAGGGGAAAAACCAGAAGTCAATGTACCCACTCAACTAAGTTGATAGTTGCCATGACGCCCTGGTAGCAACYTAGACAGAGGTCCTGTACATTTTTACATATTTAGTTATTTATTGTGTTCTTTTCATTGTTTTTAAAAATCATTTTCATATTAAGTTTTTGTTGCATATATCTGGTGTTTTTGAGCCACGGATTTGCAGATTGACTGACCGGTCAACTCTTTTTGTCTTGGCTGGCTAGGTTGAACATGTTTTGTYTTAAAAAATGCATCTGGACAGAGTACCMGCTTTTTTTATTTCACCTGGCTGCTTGTAGCGTGAGAGGAACGGGAGAAAGTGGTGAGGCAGAGTGCTCGTAGTGAGGATGACTGGCTACTACTCTGWTCTTTGTGTAGTGAGCTTTCTGGCACTCAGAGCTGCTGAGGCATCCCTKCATCAGAGTGGAAGAGAAGTCCAGTGACTATAAGACTCAGGCTGGTACCCAGACTTGCCCTGTACCAGATCAAAAGAGTAATTTACCATCCTCTGACCTGCTCACTACTCTGACACCATGAACTGACCCTCTCCACCTGCAGAGGAAGCAGCTTTCAAAGACATAGTCTCTTTTAGTTGGCCTGACCTGGCATGATATATTGCGTGCTTGTTTGTTAGTTTTTTGATAAAAAATAAATAAATAAAAATTAATATTCCCATACTAAACACTGGTTGTTATTCCCCCCCCCCCACAGCGACGGGAGGCACCACCACAGTGTACGCAGTGGAGGCGGACGGAGACCCCAACGCCAACTTCAACACCAACAAGGAGGCGGGCGAGCAGCAGTACCTGTTCAAGTGGAAAGGCTGGTCCCATATCCACAACACCTGGGAGACGGAGGAGACGCTGAAGCTGCAGAACGTTAAGGGCATGAAGAAACTAGACAACTTCAAGAAGAAGGAATCGGACAAGAAGAAATGGTAAGATAATTAACCCGCGAGGGGAAAACAGATGTGTACGTTTCAATTGTAATGTGGCCTTGGCTATTGGTTGAAAGATGTGTTTTTGAGTTCCAGGTTTTTTTACTATAATGTTTTCCTTCTCCAGGATAAAATGTTCTTCACCAGAGGATGTGGAATACTTCAACTGTCAACAGGAACTCATGGACGACTTACACTCACAATATCAGCTGGTGGAGAGGATAATTGGTGAGATGTCCTACTGCCGAGGCATTCCTTCCATTGTTTACGGTTTGGGGCTGGGACATAGGATTCAAATGTTTAGAGCAGACTACACTACTTTATGCAGAGTCAGTCTTGTGGTAGTTCTATAAATAACATTCTTAAAGTATTGCCTAAACATTTTGTTTTGTTTGGGAATTGCACCTTTTTAACATGTATTCTGTTTTAATGTCACCCAGGGCATTCAAATCAGAAGTCGGCGGCGGGTTTTCCGGACTACCTGTGCAAGTGGCARGGCCTGTCGTACTCCGAGTGCAGCTGGGAGGACGGAGCCCTCATCTCCAGAAAGTACCAGAAGAGCATAGATGACTATATGCGCAGAAACCAGTCCAAGACCATTCCCTCCAGAGACTGCAAGGTAAGGAGTAGGGTRATATTGCCCCTAGACCAGGTATAGGCGACTAGATTCAGCCGCGGGCAGATTTGTCGGGGCTGGAACATAACTATAATAATTTCTACACTGCAAATTGACCACAACTAAGCCCCAAAATAAATTGTACTTAGAAAATAACAATTTCATACACTTAGACGGTAACGGTATAGGCCGTCATTGTAAATAAGAATTTGTTCTTAACGGACTTGCCTAGGTAAATAAAAGACACAATCTCGTGTGTATATATATATATATTTTGGGCTGTTCTTGAGTACAGATTTCCTTTTAGCCTAATTCCTGGTTATTTGTCTTTTTTATTTAACTTAACCAATTTCCTCCACTTATAGCCCCTCGTGGTCTGTCCTTGCGTAGCACATCGGATTGGATTGGAGAGGGGAAGTCAGCAATGTTGTCATTTTTCTGTTGCCTATCCATTCCCTTTAAAAGCTGAGGACCTGGCAAGGACCCAGTTGTAGAGACTTGGGATCGTTTTAGGAACCGGGCAGTAGTTTGAGTCGTTGACTTAGAGCGGTCGTCCCATTTTTGGAATGACAGAACTGTCTGACTCGTTGCAATAACTTGTTTTAATTTTTAACTTCAAACTCACTCACGCTTTCTCCTGTCTCCCCGTCAGGTGTTGAAACAGAGGCCGAGGTTTATTCCCATGAAGAAACAGCCGTCCTATATCGGTGGAGAAGGACTGCAGCTCCGAGACTACCAGTTGGACAGCTTGAACTGGATGGCTCACTCATGGTGCAAGTATGTCATAGACTTCTTCAGCTTCCGTTGTTGTTATCACCATGGTTGTTGTATTCCAATTTTTTGCAGAATAATTTTTGTATATATATATATTTTTTTTGCTAAACTCAGCGTTTGGGTGTTTCATAATTAATATACTGTTCGAAGCCCAGACATCCTGAATTTTATTTCGATTTCACTTTTCCCCATCTGAAACCAGACAATAAAATCACTTAGAATAACTTTACTGAAGATTTAAAAAAAAAAATACAATATTTTTTTGAATAAGGAGCAACACATTTTTTGTATAATTATTTTTTAATTAAAAAAAAGAGTTTGCATCATCCCGTCGGTGCCCCTAACACTTTTCTCACCATCCTCTCCTCTTTCCCCAGGGGGAACAGTTGCATCCTGGCAGACGAGATGGGCCTGGGAAAAACCATCCAGACCATCTCCTTCCTCAACTACCAGTTCCATGAACACCAGCTGTATGGACCATTCCTGCTGGTGGTGCCCCTGTCCACGCTCGTCTCCTGGCAGAGAGAGATCCAACTGTGGGCCCCCCTCATGAACGTGGTGGTCTACCTGGGTGACATTAGCAGCCGGGGCATGGTAGGCTACAGCCGTAGTGATGGATATGATAGAAGACATGGGAGTTTTGGGTATGATGGATGGCATGGTAGTTTTGGGTATGATGGATGACATGGTAGTTTTGGGTATAATGGATGACATGGGAGTTTTGGGTATAATGGATGGCATGGGAGTTTTGGGTATAATGGATGACTTGGGAGTTATGGGTATGATGGATGACATGGGAGTTATGGGTATGATGGGAGTTATGGGTATGGATGACATGGGAGTTTTGGGTATGATGGATGACATGGGAGTTTTGGGTATAATGGATGCACATGGGAGTTTTGGTATAATGGATGACATGGGAGTTTTGGGTATAATGGATGACATGGGAATGTTTGGGTATATTGGATGACATGGGAGTTTTGGTGTATAATGGATGACATGGGAGTTTGGGTATTATATGGATGACATGGGAGTTTTGTAGGGTATGGGATGGATGACATGGGAGTTTTGGGTATAATGGATGGCATTTGCATGGGAGTTTTGGGTCATAATGGATGGCATGGGAGTTTTGGGTATAATGGATGCATGGGAGTTTTGGGTATCAAATGGATGGCATGGGAGTTTTGGGTATAATGGATGGCATGGGAGTTATGGGTATAATGGATGGCATGGGAGTTATGGGTATAATGGATGGCATGGGAGTTATGGGTATAATGGATGGCATGGTAGTTTTGGGTATAATGGATGGCATGGTAGTTTTGGGTATAATGGTAGGCTACAGCAGTAGTGATGGATTTTCTAAGAATATTTTGAAGATAAATACACAACGGATAGATTGAGAGGACTAGAGTACTAATGGTCAATAGCGAATTGTAAATAGGAGTTGGGTTTCAGTTCAACATATGTTCAGAATCGGTGGAATGTCACTGCTGAACTCAGGGCAACGTGCGCCACGTTTTCATTGAGTCGGGGGCAGGATACTTGTTATTTGGCCATTGGCCAAGTTGTACTGCAAACACTTCTGATTGGTCAAACCCAGGCTATGGTGGGGGGGGTTATAAATAGCATCCTGTTCCTTTGTTCGGGGGGGGAAAGCTGAGGACGGGAGACAGAACATCTACCTCCCAAGCATAACATCTTGATTTGTCCTTCTCAAATAAACCTGTTTTTTGCCTCTGATTTGCATTGGAGTTTGTTATTGAGAATAGCATACATTTCTAACAATATGATAGATGACATGATAGGCTACAGCCTCAGTAATGGATATGATGGGGGTATATATTAATATTCCCCATTTAGATTATTTATGATTCAGAACAGATGAGAGGGTTTTTCAAACTGCTGATATTGCATAGGGGCTCCCGAGTGGTGCAGCGGTCTAAGACACTTTATTTATTTAACCTTTATTTAACTGTATCACAACCGGCCGTGATTGGGGGTCCCATAGAGCTGCACACAATTGGCCCAGCATTGTCCGGTTTAGGGTTTGGCCGGGGTAGGCCGTCATTGTAAATAAGAAGTTGTTGTTAACTGACTTGRCTAGTAAAATAAAGGTTAAATAATAGGGGKTTTTGGTACTTGATATTTGAGGAGTGTTTTACAATGAAGTTACTATTTATAGATTGAGACACTTTTTCTATGAGTTGACGCTGCAGTTAATTATGAATTCCTCCTTTGTTACTTTTTAGATCAGAACACATGAATGGATGCACGTTCAGAACAAGAGACTCAAGTTTAACATCCTGCTAACAACATATGAAATTCTCCTAAAAGATAAGGTAAGATCACATTTCTTAGATCTTTGTGAGTTTAAAGATTTTCCTCTCGAAGAACAATAAACGTCATTAATCAATTAATGATTTACACAATAATACCTGAGCTAAACTGCACACACAGAGGACAAAAAATGSTATCCGCGAGTTCATCTGATTCTGGGGAAGTAGATCAAGTGCTTCTTTGCCAAAATCATGAAGTATCCCTTTTAATATAGTCATTTAGCTTTTGCCCAAGAGATTTACGTGTCAACATTAACATGGAAGACCCAACCCTGGTGTGGCCATCGCCATGTGCTAACCCAGTGAGCCATTGGCACCACATTGTGTAACTACCACTTTGTGTCCACTATGCAGGGATTCCTGGGGAACGTGCCATGGGCCTTCATCGGCGTGGATGAGGCCCACCGGCTGAAGAACGATGACTCGCTCCTTTATAAGACCATGATGGACTTCAAGTCCAACCACCGGCTGCTCATCACCGGCACGCCGCTGCAGAACTCACTCAAAGAGCTCTGGTCACTGCTGCACTTCATCATGCCCGAAAAGTAGGTCACCTAGCCGGTGTGTATGTGGTGGGGGAAGGGGGGGGGGGGTGTTGACTGTCCTATTTTGATTTAATTGTGTGTGTGTGAAGACTAGCTGTCCTATATGAGTTAACGGAGTGGCTGCGTATCCGATGGTGCTCGTTTAGTAAAGTTAGATCAAAGCTGAATCAATGTCTGAAAATATCACAATGATCACAGTATTCTACATAACAGAACCGTGTATATAATAGCATAGTATAACGCTACTGTAAGACGACAACACAGCATTTTTCTTTCATGTGGMCAAAACTCAACTGCGAACTGCACTAAGCAAAATACACTGGTATGCTATGCTACAGTTTTAACACCATCTGCTCTAAAATTAGTTCACTTGCAATCATTCCAAGCAAAACTGTAGGCTCCTCCCATGCAACACTGTAGGCTCCTCCCATGCAACACTGTAGGCTCCTCCCATGCAACACTGTAGGCTCCTCCCATGCAACACTGTAGGCTCCTCCCACGCAACACTGTAGGCTCCTCCCAAGCAACACTGTAGGCTCCTCCCACGCAACACTGTAGGCTCCTCCCACGCAACACTGTAGGCTCCTCCCACGCAACACTGTGGGCTCCTCCAAGCAACACTGTGGGCTCCTCCAAGCAACACTGTGGGCTCCTCCAAGCAACACTGTGGGCTCCCTCCAAGCAACACTGTGGCTCCTCCAAGCAACACTGTGGGCTCCTCAAGCAACACTGTGGGCTCCTCCAAGCAACACTTGTGGGCTCCTGCCAAGCAACACTGTGGGCTCCTTCCAAACAACACTGTAGGCTCCTTCCAAACATTGTCCAGCGCCCCTGGAGCAATTGGGTTTAAGTGCCTTGCACTTACGGTCACATCGACAGATTTGGCACCTTTTCGGCTCTGTGATTCGAACCAGTGACTTTTCAGTTAGTGGCCCAAYGCTCTGTGTGAAGACTAACTGTCCTATATGAGTTAATTGTGTGTCTATCAGAGAACTGTCCTCTGTAATATCATGGGGTGACTGGGAATTAAGGTACCAAGCTGGTTGAAATATGTTTTGTTCTGTTTCATTGTCCTTGTTCTGGAGCTTTTGGTCCTCAGAGCATTGCTGATGTCTGGCCTTCTGCCCGTGTTTGTGTTTTCAGGTTCCACTCGTGGGAGATATTTGAGGAGGAACATGGGAAGGGTAGGGACTCTGGCTACACCAGTCTACACAAGGAGCTGGAGCCCTTCCTGCTGCGTAGAGTCAAGAAGGATGTGGAGAAGTCTCTTCCTGCTAAAGTGGAGCAGATCCTCAGAGTGGAGATGAGCGCCATTCAGAARCAGTACTACAAGTAAGACAGATGAATACTACTCWTTCAGAAACGGTACTACTRGTAAGAAAAGATATGCATTCTTTTCAGAAACAGTACTATGAGCAAGAACAGAGAATTAGTACTCATTCAGAAACCGTACTATAAGTCAGAACAGATAGATACTACTAGGGTTGGGTACGGTTAAGCGAATCTCCGGATATCTGAACGGATGTTAGTATTCGTTAACTTGAGTGGGTAACATTTTGAGAACCAAAATGTAGGCCTATTTTAACAAAAAAGCTGTCTAAATTAAATTACTATTTATTCAGAAACAGTACTACAAGTAAGAACAGATGGATATTAGAGTTGGTGATTTGAACAAAAATCCAAATTGGGCAAATATATATTTTTTGCGATTACGATAAATAATTTTTGGGAGAGATGCTAGAGCTGGGCGATGTGGACCAAAAGACATATTGTGGAACTATTTTGTTCGATAACAACATACATTTTACTTTACACTAGACCATATTTTTTCTTCTGTGTAAAATAACATAATTTAGATGGTAGACTGATTATTATTTTTTTTACTACTTCATACTTTATCCAGGAAGCATGATTGATATTTTTTAAGTGCAACTTGTCAAAATGGGATCCAGAATGATCAGATTTATTTGTCTCTTCAGAGAATTTCCACATCTTTGTGCACATTGTCCTACAGGCTATATTATTCACCACATGAGGAAGTGGGAACTCAAAACACTTAGCTAGATTGCTATCTCTAAATATGAKATTGTTGCTAGATAGTCATGTAGGCTAATTGATTAATCTATTAGTAAATGTAGGCTAATGTCCTACAATAGCTTTCCAACACTAGGACTAGGTTACTTGATGTAGGCCTGTTCACTGCAAATGGAGCCCTGCGCTCCCTGGGCACACCTACTCCGGTTGTAAAATTGTGTCATGAACTCAATATTTAAAGGTGAGAAACAAGCTGTGACTCTCCTCTCTGTAACTACAACCGTAGTGTCTTTGAAAACTGTATTTTTCCTGCAATTCTTGGGAATGGACATATGCTTGTGCTTCTGTTTTATTTGCTTCTCTCCCTCCTCCGTGCGCACGGTGGAAGTCAGCAGCCAATAGCGAAACGGGGGGACAGGCAAACACTTTCATAGCAGGAATCAACATGATGATATTACTGTTGACCAAATAATGGTTCTAGAACAATCTACAGRAATGTTGTGTAGAAAAAAMCACAGAAAGTTGTTGACGTAAGCAAAATGTCGACGAATGTTGACGTAAGCAAAATGTCGACGAATGTTGACGTAAGCAAAATGCTTGTGTAAGAGGAAGGCAACGTTGCTGTCTGTAATTTTTGGTTTATCGTTCAACTAGATACTACTCATTCTGAACAGAACTACAAGTAACATAACTCAACTCTCTGCATCATTGCCCTCTGCCATATCCTGCAATGCAAATGACCAGAAGCATGAAACCAATAGAAACTAACATGGGAGCAGAATAGATCAATGTTTATGCACATCAAGGACATCTCCAGATATTCAGTTCCACAGCTTAGACCCAGTTGGCCTCATTTAACACAATATATTGATCAATTACATCAAAGGAATCTCTCTGGTATAACATTTTAGGAAGATTTGAACACTTCTTAGATCCACCTCTGGAGGGTGCGCCTGTGCTGGTGCTTCAGCATCTTTCTGGCTGTACAGTCGGAGGTGTTTTAGTCATTGGCGTTGTAGAGCAGTCTACCTGCCTCCCCAGCCCTCCTCCTGCACTGGCAACTCTCAGTTATACTGTTGGGAATCAACCAGTGCAGCTTGGCTGGGGGGGTGGACAACACACCCCTTTTTTAGTTCCACTGGGACTTTGGGGGCTTCATCAGGAGTGTGCAATGTTCCAAAAGATATCAATGATGTACTTCACCTTTTATATAAATAAACCAGTYAGCCACCTCGCCTCAATATACTTGTAAACTGGCATATGGCTCCATAACACAGAGGGGCTATTTCCCAGACAGAAATGAGGCCTAATCTTGGACTAATTTGCACTTTTAAACTGGACTAAGGAAAATTGAACTTCTCAAACATGGTATAAAATAGATCTTAATTAATTTGGATGGAAATTAGGCCAAGTCTAGGTATTTAAGTGCGGGTATAAACTAAACCTAGGATGTAGGTGTAACATTTACATTTACATTTAAGTCATTTAGCAGACGCTCTTATCCAGAGCGACTTACAAATTGGAAAGTTCATACATGTTCATACATAACTTCCGGTTTCCTGTTTATCCTGACTGAGTTGAAAGTTAATTTGGAGTGCTCCTTTTCCAAATGAGTTAATCCAGAAATGAATACAAATTGTATTAAATACATTGCAAATGGTAGTAATCATGCTGTATTGGGGGTTTTATTTTTATTTTTTAACTACTAAGCGTGTGTGTTGGGTGAAACAGGTGGATCTTGACGAGGAACTACAAGGCCCTGAGTAAAGGTACCAAAGGTAGCACRTCTGGCTTCCTTAACATCATGATGGAGCTGAAGAAGTGCTGCAACCACTGCTATCTCATCAAGCCCCCCGAGGACAGCGAGTTCTACAACAAACAGGAGGCCTTACAGGTGAGTGGGGGGGGGGGGATAAATGTACATGCAAACTTTAACTTTTCATTTGTGTGACACTCTTTACTCACTCAATTGTCAAACCTTGGCATTAAGGCATTCTGGAGGGGCGAGAGCACGTCCACTGACTTGAAGCCTAAATTGAGTTTTAAATGTGGGAAAGTAGCTGCATCTCACAGTCTTGGGTTTTGAAAAATTATATTATGCTAGCAGATTCATTACTTACCAACAACTGCTGGACATTCCAATAACACTACATCACGTTTTCCTAACAACACTAGCCACGCAGGGAGCAGGCCTGCCCCGCAAGTGCAAGGGGGGGTTGCCTAGCAACACGTGCCTCTGAGGGAGTTGACAACGTGATTATTWWTTTTTTTATCTGTTCAGGCCGAACAGCTAGCACRACAGCTAAAATGCCCTTGAAAAAATATGATTTCAGCTAATAGGAACAACAATCTAATAAAATATCTACATTCACTAATCATAAACTATTTTCATATAATAAAAATGTTGGCACATTTGTGGGCAATATTTTTTACATTGCCTTAAAGAGTGAGAGCTGTGTAAACCTCAACTCAAMAAAAAAAAATGCTGAATGTGTGTGTTTCAGCCACAAGCCACTCATCAGTGTTAGTTGACATGTTTTGGCTGTTACATTGGTGCTACTCTTGTGTTACACAACTCTTTTATAAGTTTGCTCATGGACTGTGGTGAGAGGCCTATGTTTAGTTACCGTTGGCCTCTTTAATAAGAAGGTGATGCTGAGTTTTGTTCAATATCCATATTTCAGGATATTTATTATTTATATTGAATTCTTTCCAGAGTTCGCATGGATGCACACTAATCTCTCCCCCTGCCCCTCGCCCTCTCCCCCTGCAGCACCTAATCCGGAGCAGCGGGAAGCTGGTGCTGCTGGACAAGCTGCTGCTGCGTCTGCGGGAGCGTGGCCACCGTGTGCTCATCTTCTCTCAGATGGTCCGGATGCTGGACATCCTGGCCGAGTACCTGAAGAGCCGCCAGTTCCTCTTCCAGGTCAGCAGCTCACTGGCTCCTTATGTACAGATCTAGGATCAGCTTCTACTCTCCTAATCCTAAACTTAACCCATTAGTGAGAGAAATTGTAAACTGACCCAAGATCAGTGTTTAAGGGCGACTTCACCACATTCCTCTTCCTATCCCCTTCCCATATACTGGTGTATCGTAGATCTCCAGGAAGAAGTTTGGGCAGCCCTGCTTTAAGTAATGTGTGGGTTGAATCCTCCCTAAAGAAATCTGTTCACAACATTTTTTTGCAAATCTTGTATTKGCTTAAGGCACGATGGCTTACTAAAAATGGTAAATAAGGTGCTTTCCTAGTCAGGATTCAGCTCAGTGGTCATCTAAGCAAAGTACCTAGAAGGTCCTAAAGTTACCATACTTAAACCCCTAAAGATAAGCAAAATAYAAAAACATTTAAACGTTGAAGAACATTGAGAGTTTGCTGGGACGWGGACTAAAATGTGTCTCGTCTTTGTAGAGATTGGACGGCTCCATCAAGGGAGAGATGAGGAAACAGGCGCTGGACCATTTCAACGCTGAGGGCTCTGAGGTAAGTGTGGAATGAATGCACCATAATATCTACTACTGCGCTAACAGCCAGGGTTGGGGACAAATCAGATTACTTCCTGAATCGACTGAGTTGAAAACCTYAACCCTGCTAATTTTACTCAATAGTTTTACTCAATAATTCACTGATGGAGTGAATATATAATTGGAAATCTACTGTAATAAACCATCTTACACCCCACGTTATTACATCTCACTTCCTACCGTCCAGGATTTCTGCTTCTTGTTGTCAACACGGGCGGGCGGTCTGGGCATCAACCTGGCGTCGGCTGACACRGTGGTCATATTTGACTCGGACTGGAACCCACAGAATGACCTGCAGGCCCAGGCCAGAGCCCACAGGATTGGCCAGAAGAGACAGGTATGCAACCAATTACTTTGTGAAGTTGACTTGCGGTCAAGTTCAACGTCAAGTTTTGTTACCAAATGACAAAGCAGCTAAGAAACCAAAATGGCGTTGATTAATACAGGTTTTAGAGCCTTGTGCTATTGGTCATTGGTCTGTCTTACCATCTATGTGTAGTGTAGAGGTCAACCGATTATGATTTTATTGGAGGACCAAAAAAAAGCTGATACCGATTAAATTGGCCGATTTTTATTTTATTATATATATATATTTTAATATATATATTTGTAATAATGACAATTACAACAATACTGAATGAACACTTATTTTAACTTAATATAATATGTAAATAAAATCAATTTAGTTTAAGTTCCTTGCTCAGAACATGAGAACATATGAAAGCTGATGGTTCAATATTCCCAGTTCTTCAATATTCCCACTTAAGAAGTTTTAGGTTGTAGTTATAGGAATTATAGGACTATTTCTCTCTATACCGTTTGTATTTCATATACCTTTGACTATTGGATGTTCTGAAAGGCATTATAGTATTGCCAGCCTAATCTCAGGAGTTGATAGGCTGATTGTCAAGTTCTATTGATACCCAATGACCGCAGGCACGAGACCAAGATACATGGTCATATGAGTCCAGTACATGTTGTATTGAATAGTTCTGTAAAGGTGTTAATCTCCTCTGATTTTGTAACTCACCCTATATCCTAAACAAACATGCTTTCCCAGTGGGAACAGAAAGTCTAAAATAAAGCATTACGTAGTTGTGGACATCCAACATGAAACCTGTATGTCTCCCAGGTGAACATCTACCGCCTGGTGACTAAGAGCTCGGTGGAGGAGGAGATCATTGAGCGGGCCAAGAAGAAGATGGTGCTGGACCATCTAGTCATCCAGAGGATGGACACCACGGGCAAGACGGTTCTCCACACCGGCACCGCCCCGTCCAGGTACACAAATACACACTGAAGAACAAACACTCGCGGCTCTAGTACCTTACATACAGACAAACTCACGCGAGAACTCATGCAAGAGTCCACAAACTCTTCCGAGAACACATGCAAGAGTCCACAATCTTCGCGACGGAACTCAACACTGCAAGAGTCCACAAAACTCTTCGCGAGAACACATGCAAGATTCCACAAACTCTTCGCGAGAACACATGCAAGAGTCCACAAACTCTTCGCGAGAACAATGCAAGAGTCCACAAACTCTTCGCGAAACACATGCAAGAGTCCACAAACTCTTCGCTGAGAACACATGCAAGAGTCCAACAAACTCTTCCGACGAACCACATGCAAGAGTCCACAAAACTCTTCGCAGAACACATGCAAGAGTCCTTCAGGGAGGTTCAGCCTTCGCGCTTAGATAATCACGCAGCCACAAACTCTCGCTCGGGAGGTCACACATCCGCAAGAGCTCCACAAACTTCCCACTCTTGAGAAACCGACCATGCAAGAGTCCACAAACTCTTCGCGCGAGACACATGCAAGAGTCCAACAAACTCCGCAGAACACATGCAAGAGTCCACAAACTCTCCGCAGAACACATGCAAGAGTCCACAAACTCACGCGAGAACACATGCAAGATCCACAAAACTTCACGCAGAAACACATGCAAAGACGTCACAAACTCCGCGCGATACACATGCAAGAGTCCACACACACTCACGCGAGAACACATGCAAGAGTCCACAAATCTTCCGCGAGAACACATGCAAAGAGTCCCACAAAAACTCACGCGAGAACACATGCTAAGAGTCCACAAACTCCCGCGAGAACACATGCCAAGAGTCCACAAACTCTACGCGAGAACACACCTGCAAGAGTCCACCAAACTCACGCGAGAACACATGCAAGAGTCACCAACTCCGCGAGAACACAGCAAGAGTCCACCAACTCTGCGAGAACACATGCAAGAGTCCACAACTCACGCGAGAACACATGCAAGCGCACTTACTCTACACATTTTTAAAATTTTGTTATTTAGCAGACTCTCTTATCCAGAGCGACTTACAGGAGCATTGGGCTTAAGTCCTTGCTCAAGGGAACGTCACAGAAATTTACTAGTCGGCTTGCGGATTCAACCGGCGACCTTTCGCGTTACTGGCCCAACACTCTTAACACTGGCTAATGCTGCTTACACGGCATACGACAACACCAGCCAGTTACACCTTACCTCTCAACTTACATCAACAAAATGCCATTCTTCCTCAGTGTGTTAGTCTCTTACAACACCACACCTATAGCCTACCTCAGATGATTAGTCTCTTAGAAACAGCACACCTATTAGCTACCCTCTAGAATGCTTAGTTCTTACATAACAGCATCCCTATAGCTACCTAAGATGCTGTACTCTTACGTAACAACACCCTATAGCTCCCTTAGATGCTTAGTTCTCTTACAAACACACACCCTATACTGCTAATCTAGATGC
Source organism: Salvelinus sp. IW2-2015 (assembly GCF_002910315.2). Classification (NCBI taxonomy): domain Eukaryota; kingdom Metazoa; phylum Chordata; class Actinopteri; order Salmoniformes; family Salmonidae; genus Salvelinus; species Salvelinus sp. IW2-2015. The sequence continues at coordinate 37,755,696 of NC_036842.1, read as the reverse complement.
TTATACAAACACACACACCCATAGCTTCCCTCCAGATGCTTACCCAAAACACACACCCTATACGACCCTCTCAGATGCTTAAAACTCACAAACCCACACACCCCTATAGCTACCCTCTAGATGGCTTCACTCACCACATCACTACCCTATAGCATACCTCTAGATGCCTTAACGTCACCACCCCAATTACACACCCTAATTGAGCTACCCTCTAGATGCTTACTCAACCAACACACACCCTATACTTACCCTCTAGATGCCGTACTCACAAACACACACCCTATAGCTACCCTTTAGATGCGTACTCACAAAACACACCACCCTATACGCTACCTCTAGATGCTTATCACAAACACCACACCTATAGCTACCCTCTAGATGCTTACTCAAAAACACACACCCTATAGCTACCCCCTCTAGATGCCTTACTCACACACACCACCTATAGCTACCCTCAGATGCTTACTTCACAAATACACACCCTATAGCTACCCTCTAGAATCAGGGGTGTTCAACTCATTCCACGGAGCCTATGTCTGCAGGTTTTTTGGTTTTTCTTTTTCAATAACCTAGACAACCAGGTGTGGAGGAGTTGCCTAACTAATTAGTGACTGTTAATTCATCAAGCTCAATGTACAAGGGAGGAGCGGAAAAACCCGCCAAACACTCGGCCCCCCGTGGAATGGTGTGCACACCTTGTCTAATGCCTTATCACAAACACACACCTATGAGCTACCGCTAGATGCTTACTACAAACACACACCCTATACGCTACCCTTTAGATGCTTACTCACAAACACACACCCTATAGCCTACCCTCTAGATGCTTACTCACAAACACACACCCTATAGCTTACCCTTTAGATGCTTACTCACAAACACACACCTATAGCTACCCTCTAGATGCTTACTCACAAACACACACCCTATAGCTACCCTTTAGATGCTTACTCACAAACACACACCCATAGCTACCCTCTAGATGCTTACTCACAAACACACACCCTATAGCTACCCTCTAGATGGCTTACCCTCCACAAATACACACCCTATAGCTACCCTCTAGATGCTTACTCACAAACACAACACCCTATAGCTACCCTTTAGATGCGTACTCACAAACACACACCCTATAGCTACCCCTTTAGATGCGTACTCACAAACACCACACCCTATAGCTACCCTCTAGATGCTTACTCACAAACACCACACCCTATAGCTACCCTCTAGATGCTTTACTCACAAACACACACCCTATAGCTACCCTCTAGATGCTTACTCACACACACACCCTATAGCTACCCTCTAGATGCTACTCACAAATACACACCCTTAGCTACCCTCTAGATGCCTTACTCACAAACACACACCCTATAGCTACCCTCTTAGATGCGTTACTCACCAAACACACACCCTATAGCTACCCTTAATGCGTACTCACAAACACCACACCCTATAGCTACCCTCTAGATTGCTTACTCACAAACACAACCCTATACTACCCTCTAGATGCTCTACTCACAAACCACACACCCTATAGCTTACCCTTAGATGCTTACTCACAAAACACACACACCCTATAGCTACCCTCTAGATGCTTACCTCACAAAACACACACCCTATAGCTACCCTCCTTAGATGCTTACTCACAAACACACACACCTATAGCTACCCTCCAGATGCTTACTCACAAATACACACCCTATAGCTTACCCTCTAGATGCTTACTCACAAATACACACCCTATACCTACCCTTTAGATGCTTACTACAAACACACACCCTATAGCTACCCTCTAGATGCTTACTCACAAAACACACACCCTATAGCTACCCTCTAGATGCTTACTCACCAAATACCACACACCATCCTTCTGAGTGTTCACGTCATGCACACACCCTTGTAAGGTTTTTTGTGTTCTCATTTGGAACTTCCATCACTTGCAGTGCCACTCCGTTCAAACAAGGAGAGCTGTCGGCCATTTTGAAGTTTGGTGCCGAGAGCTGTTCAAGGAGCAGGAGGGGAGGAGCAGGAGCCTCAGGTTTGTCACTCACCTCATCACTATCACGATACTATGTTACACTTTTTTTTGTGACAAAAAAGGACACAAAGCAGACTAAACTTTAAAAACCTGCTAATTTAAGAGTTATATATTGGGGAGGGGGAAACAAATGTGACTGGATGGAAAAATAAGGCTGTTTTGTTTTCAACAAAGATATGAATTATGCTTCATGTTTTTTTACTTGCCATGATACTAATGAGTATATCGCGATACTGATATCCTGACAACCCTAATCCTTATCATTGTTAGGTCCAAACTGGGGTACTTTGCAGTTCCTATTAATCTCTCTGTTGCATTTATTCTGGTTCGACCTATATTGTCCCTGTGTGTCTGATGTTGGTTGACAAATTCAGGTTCCCCGCTGTGGATCGATAAAGTTAATATGTTTTTCATAAACTGACTGTTTTCGTTTCCCTCTGCAGAAGATGGACATCGACGATATCCTGAAGAGAGCCGAGACCAGAGACAATGATCCCGGCCCCTCCACTGTTGGAGAGGAGCTACTCTCACAGTTCAAGGTATATATCACGTTCATCGCAAGTAAGGCTTTTTAAAAATAACCACTAATGGAAAGAACGGCACTAGTAAGAATGAAAAGAAGTTACAATAGTGTTTTTTTTTTTAAAAACAATTTTATGTAAACGTAAAGGGCAACAATTTCTTGGACACCGATTAAGTTTAGTCCTGGACAAAAAACATTTTTTATATGGATATTCTCCATTTACCATGCTATTTCTAGTCCAGGACTAGGCTAAATCGGTTCCGCGGAAAACAGGCCCTAATAAGAGTAAAACAAATAAAATGAATAAGTCAATCCGCTGAGCTTCTATGACCTCTCGACCTATCTCTGACCCCTCCCTGCCAGGTGGCCAACTTCTCCATGATGGAGGAGGAGGAGATCGTCATGGATTCTGAGCGCCACCATCGGGGCTGGGACGACATCATCCCCGAGGAGCAGCGGCGGCGGATGGAGGAGGAGGAGAGGCAGAAAGAGCTGGAGGAGATCTACCTGCTGCCCCGCATGAGGAACTGTGCCAAACAGGTTAGCTAGRGGGGCACTCCCTCCTCTCTCTCACACACACACAGCAGTACTCTCCAATGGAGAGATTTGGTTTGTCAATTAATCAAAACAGGAATGCCAGATTTGTCTAAATGTTTCTGTCTTAGCATTGTAATAGACYGGTATCTTTTTTTGTCTTCTAAATTAATATGTTGTGCCGAACAGTCCTGTCCCTGTCAGTGGATGATGTGCTGCGGGTTCCATTGAAACCCTCAGAGAACATGGTTCTTATTATAATAATACATTGTTGTTTGATATATGGTTCCAGGTCAACTTTAACGGCAGTGAGAGCCGGCGTAGTAGAAACAGACGGTATTCCGGCTCCGACAGCGACTCCGTCTCGGATCGCAAGAGGCCCAAGAAACGAGGACGGCCTCGGACCATTCCACGAGAGAACATCAAGGGCTTCAGCGATGCTGAGATACGAAGGTAATCACTACACATGAGATGCATCCCAAATGGCATCCGATTCCCTTTACTATGGGGATTTGGGGAACATTTTGGGAYACGTGATGTCTTCTATCCTGTGGGAATAAGTCCCTGAAAAGTCCCCCCTCCCAATACCTTTTGGGGATTTAGMAAATACACTCACTTCCATTACCTCGACTGCGCCTCACAACTTTGTMTTTTTCTACATAGATTTATCAAGAGCTACAAAAAGTTTGGTGGACCACTTGAAAGGTAAGGCAAAAACCTCAATGTTGTTTCAATTATTTGACAACTTTTGTCAACATGCTATTTGACCAACCAAAAATCAACCTCTCTCAGACTGGATGCTATCGCCCGTGATGCCGAACTAGTGGACAAGTCTGAACATGACCTGAAGCGTCTGGCGGAGACGGTTCACAACGGCTGTCTGAAGACTCTCCGGGAGAACCCCTGTGGACCAGAGAAGACGTCAGGTACTTTCAGTGTTTGACTTGTACTGAAATAGGTGCCGATACTAATTTTGGGTGCCATTACTGTTTTATATTTAGGTGCAGGAGCTCCACAATACATTTGAGCTAATATTCTATAAAAGGAACAGGACCTCAAACAGTTTAGAATTTGAGGTGCTGGTACTCACCTCCGGTTAGCACCTGCCCAAGTCGAACACGGGGTACTTTACACCGTTTGTCTTTTGTGTCTGTCCCTATCCATCCTTCCATCCCAATATATTCATCTCTCTCTCTCTAGTCCATCTCTATCCATCCATCTCTATCCATCCATCTCTGTCCTGCTAATTCAAGTCAAAATCCACTGTTAAGTTGCTCAATAAGTGGTTGTGTTGTTATGCCCCTGGTTACTGGTTTTAAACCTCTCTCTGCCTCACCACCAGGAGGCAGAAGAGGGAAAGTGAAAGGCCCTACGTTCAGGATCTCGGGCGTCCAAGTGAACGCCAAGCTGGTGATCTCCCACGAGGAGGAGCTGGCGCCGCTCCACAAAGCCATTCCTGCTGACCCTGATGAGAGGAAGAGGTCTGTCTACATTCGGTCTCATACCTCAAACTTGGGTTACGTCCCAAATGGCTCCCTTATTCCCTATTTAGTGCACTTTTGACCAGGGTCCATTTGGAACAAAGCCATGCTGCTTTTACTCAACTCCTCCATCACACAACAGTTAATTGTTTCAATTTTTACACTCGCATAGCAGCCAATACAAGCGGAAATCCCTTGACATAACAAATAACATAGGCCCATCTAAATCCACACCATGTATTAAATARCATAAGCCCATCTAAATCCACACCATGTATTAAATAACATAGGCCCATCTAAATCCACACCATGTATTAAATAACATAGGCCCATCTAAATCCACACCATGTATTAAATAACATAGGCCCATCTAAATCCTGTATTAAATAGCATAGGCACATCTAAATCCTGTATTAAATAGCATARGCCCATCWAAACCATGTATTAAATAGCATAGGCCAGGGGTCTTCAACATTTTCTTGCCCAGGGACCCACTTCCTGGCAAACTGGTGAACCAGGAACCCTCACCATACATTAGCAAAAATAAATGCCTATTGACTGGGTCGCCTATTGACTGTTTTTTTCCCAAAGTCTACTATATTTCAGATTCTCCAGTGAGTCTAATCAGCTTCGATTAGTATAATTTGCTCGATATTAGGAGTTGTCATTAGAAATAACATTATTTTCTAATGTAGGTATGTGATTTTTTTTTTAAGTGGTTTATTCTGTTGCTAACTATAATCATGAACATTTCAATACAAATAGATAAAAAAAAAATTGTATTTAATATTTTTGCGGACCCCCTGCACTACCTATGTCTCTGCGAATCCCTGGTTGAAAACCCCTGGCATAGGCCTATCTAAATCCACAACATTTATTTATTCATTAAAGGACAGACATGACTTTCACAATGTTGTAAGAACTATGAAACCAATCTGTACTTACAATGTAAATATATGATTGTTACATACCTAGTTTTAGGACCAATTAATTTGAAATKAGACTTTCTACTCTTACTGAATCCAAACCCTTCTCTTTTCTTAGGTACACAATTCCATGCCACTCCAAGGCAGCACACTTTGACATTGATTGGGGCAAGGAGGACGACTCTAGCCTGCTCATAGGAATCTACGAGTATGGTTACGGCAGCTGGGAAATGATTAAAATGGACCCTGAYCTCAACCTGACACACAAGGTGAGTCTGAAGAAATTACATTTGTGCACCACAGTTTATATAATACTCTAAAAACTACTACTACTAYTTTGAAYGTTGCCTCTATCAATGTCCGGTTTACAATCGCCWATATCAGCAGACGTCACATTTCTCTAGGCTATTATCGTAATTAACAATAACAGTTACATGTCATCGATAAGCGGTCTGTAATTTTTGGGTTCATTGTCCCGACTCTAAGAAGACACGGTCTCACTTTAGAACGAGGAACTGTCGTAGCCAAGGTTACGGTAAGAGCTTTTGTGTTATAGTTGTATTCATTTACGCATCTGTTCCTTTGTGTGAACCAGCTCCTACCAGACGACCCTGACAAGAAGCCACAGGCCAAGCAACTGCAGACGAGAGCAGACTATCTTATCAAATTACTGAGCAAGGACCTGGCCAAAAAGGAAGCACAGAGGCAAGCAGGGACGGTACGTGTCCATGACTGGCTGGATCACACTCTTCACACACTTATGGTGCCACGCCCACTTGACCCAGTTCCTGATCGAACTTAATTGTTTTCCTCCTTCCAGCCCATTCACAAACAAGAAAATATGAATTACTTTTGTCAAAACTATTTAAATGTGCCCAAAAAAATTAAAGATGTGTTAGTTACTTTGTAGAGAAAAATATATTTTTTAAATGTATGCTTGTTTTTACTTAGTATAAGCACTCGGAAGCCCACGTTYGTTAGCATTCTCATAGCTTTTGACTGGCGTCATTAGCATATTAGACTGTATCAAATGGTCGTAATCCATACAGGCTGCATCCCTTTTTTTAAATCAAAGTTCAATGCTTAAAATGGTAAATTTTAGACACAACATCAATGACCGAAACATTTTATGTAGATAACATTAGGATAATTGCTAGCTGTTGTGCCACAAAGCTAACGATGCCAGTCAAAGCCTAAGAGAATGCTAACTAATGTGGGCTTCCGGAGTGCCTCAACATCGAACAAACATACCTTTCAAGTTATGTGCACGTTATTTAAGTTTTGACAAATTAAATTCCTTTTTAACAATATTTTTGCTTGTTTGTGAATGGACCGGAAAGGAGGAAACAATTTGTTGCAATTGTTATGTGCCCTTGTTGCCAGGCTTCATAAGGTGAATACATAGTCTGTGTGCTTTACTGCATCTCCTTTTCCATTGGCAGTTCCTCTGTAATAAGATKATGAATTCCTCTGTCTGCATTCCTAGCTATATGCAGGGGTGAGGAGTTGTGGCGTGTTTAATTTAGTCTCAAATTTACACCTTAAAGAAGTCTACAATTAAAGTTAGTCTGCGATTCTAAAAACAAAGCGGCCGCCTTGCCACTTGTTTTGGTAAGCAGATGAGAGATGAAAGCGAGGGAATTGAAGCTTTTTAAATTCATAGACTATGCTCAAGATACAATAACTGACGGTCCAGTCCAACGAGCTGCACGGTACAAGACGATGCTCTCCAACGGAGTTACCTGCGCTTCTGCACTGGTGCGCTTCACTCTGCGGCAATGTGATAGCTGCAAGACAAACAGTGGAGAAGTGTAGCCTTGTGCTTCACGTTCTTAGTTGTAGCGAAAGTCGGCCAATATTCTGTTTGACTTTGTGCATCGCTGACTATCAAGTCCAAAAATGTATGTACTAATCCCAGACTAGCTTTAGGGAATGTTGTTGATCTTGTGGATGCTGCCGTTTGATCAGAGCAGAGACCTCTTTTGGTCTCTTTGTCATGTCTGGTCTGTATGACAGAATGTCAGTTCCTCCTAATAATGTGATGAGTTGAGCGGTTTTAGTTGGTGTCAAACAAGAAGTTAGTCATGAAAAACTGGCTGCAGTTTTATCGTCTCGTACTGGCATCCTGCAACGTCAACAACGTGTCAAGTGTCTCTGAAAAGGCWACGGTGGGAAAAAAGAAAATAAATATATAAATAGAATTACATATTTTATATATGTATGGACCAATGATTGAGCTGGCTTTGGCCATTAGAGAATCCAAATCCAAGTGTGGCAAATATAATCACCAGGAGGATGATTAATCACTCACTTTAAACATCCAATTGTGACATTGAAAGTCCAAAACCCAGCACACATTCTATTTCAAGGGCCCATGTGTTTTTTCAATTAGTTGTAAAGAATTATTAAGTCCCTTTTTGTTGTTGTTGTAGGCCAATTGGCGGAAGAGGAAACCGAGGAGTAAGAAGACCAAAGCTGTGAAGCCAGCCAAGGTGGACGAAGTGGCGAAGAGTCCGTCCTCTACGCCCCACTCAGACAAGTCCTCAGAGGACGAGATTGAGGAGGAAAAGGTATGTGGAACGATCAGCTTCCTCTTCCCMCCCAATCCTAAACCTTAACCATTAGTGGCGAGAACGCCAAACTGAACAGAGATCAGCATCTATGGGGAAACTTTACCCTATTCCAACTATGATCRGAGACTCCTTATGGCTGTGGATAGTAGGCAAGGGATCCCTTAATGAAATAACAATGAGTAACAGATCAAATTAACCCCAGTAATCAGTCAGCCGACCTCAATGAATGGGCCCAGTCTGAAAATAACCTTGGATACATCAGTTGTCAAGGGAGAGAGAACTGGGCCTACAGTACTGTGGTACGTTAAGCTTATTGCCTGCTCTGTATAGCAGTGTGATTAAACCCATGTGCCCACAAGCATACTTACAGAATTCAGTTAAGGTAATCTTGCATCGAGGCTGTCAAGCTATTCTAACCATCTCTCCACCTTCCAGGAGGTGGTCCCGGTAAAGCTGCCACCTAGAAGGGGCCGAGCGGAACGCGTGGTGGTGAAGGAGGAGCCTGAGCCAGAGGAGGAGCCTGAGCCGCCTGAGGAGAAGGAGCCCAAAGAAAGGGAGATGAAGAAAGAGGTTAAAAAGGAGAAGAAAGAAGAGAGCCGCGAGGTGAAAGAGAAGGACCTGAAAGAGAAGAAAGAAACCAAGCCCGTGGATCCAGTACATGAACAGGAAGAGGTCACAGGGGAGAAGGTAAGATGGTTTTGACTAGATGGGATACAGCTTTTGTAAGATTAGATTGTTTGTAGCAGGTTAGGAAAATTAATGTAGCAGGTTAGGAAAATTAATGTAGCAGGTTCGGAAAATTGGTTTAATGTTTGGGAAGGGTTTAGGCTTAACTAAAATGCATTTGACGTTAATTTGACAGTGTTTCCCCTTGGGGTTTTTTCAGTAGCGGTGGCTAGGGGGGGTAGTGGGCGTTACCAATTACAAAAATGTTGAAGTCCTACTCTTGACTGCATAGACAATGTTGCTGTTTTAAAGCAAATGTCCTGCAATTCTACACATTTTGTCATGGACTTTGACATGTTTGCGATCTGAGTGACTCAAACATATTATAATAAAAATCAATGGGGGGGGGGGCCGTCACTTTTATTTACATTTTTGATTCTCCCTGACTGTCTAGTTTTTATTTTGGTGATTGTTAATTCTCAAAGATGATCTTATTTAAAAATATATAACTCCATTATCTTTTCTACTTACTTTATCTGGTTTTGGTCATTTTAAGTTAAAAAAAATGATATATATTGGAGTGGCGGCAACAATTTTAACAGTCCGCTGCTGCTAAATGAATATAGAGGAAACACTGTGACAAAAGCTGTATCCCTTCTAGACATGACCAGGTAAGACTTCACCACATTGTGAATAGTTGGAAGGAACTGAAAAACTTGAAGTGCAGTTCGTTGCACTGCAAATATGAATAATGTATTAGCACTTAAGTCAAGGTTGGTCACTTGTCTTTTTCCGTGTGTGGTTTTAACACATTTTTGTGCACTATTAGTCATTTATTGTGTTAAGCATGTAGGATCTTTGGTGTCTTATTTACAAGGTTTATAATGTCTCCGCGTAGCATCTTAACAATTGTCACTTATTAATTGTGACTGTTTTTTTCCTGCAGCCGAGCGAGGTGAAGACTGAGGTACGGGAGAAGGTGAAGAAAACTTCAGACACTCCGGTCCACATCACAGCAGGGGGAGAGAACATCTCGGAGGAGTCGGAGGAACTGGACCAGAAGACCTTCAGTGTGGTAAGTCACACTGAGTTGGACAAAGTCTCAGTGATGCAAATAAGTCAGCTCAGTGAGTCGGGACGTCTAGCAAAATACTGTCTTACCAATTATGGCCCTCCGTTAACTGTCTATGTCCTGTCTGTGTCCCTCAGTGTAAGGAGAGGATGCGACCGGTCAAGGCGGCCCTGAAGCAGCTGGACCGTCCGGAGAAGGGCCTGTCGGAACGCGAGCAGCTGGAGCACACGCGCCAGTGCCTCATCAAGATCGGAGACCACATCACAGAGTGTCTGAAGGAGTACTCCAACCCCGAGCAGATCAAACAGTGGAGAAAGTAATGCGCCCAATATATTTTTCACATTCAGCRTTTTGTTACAATCAATTTGCTTATTTTTAAGATCAAGCTCTCTGAAATACTCTACATGCTACTGTTATTTAGCCGTGGTATATAAGCAATAAGGCATGAAAGGGTGTGGTATATGGCTGTTCCTGGATACAGGCCTTAGCCGTGGTATATTGGCCATATACCCACAAACACCAAAGGTGCTTTATTGCTATTATCAACTGGTTACCAATGTAATTAGAGCAGTAAAAATACATGCTTTGTCATACCTGCAGTATACAGTCTGATATACCATGTCTGTCAGCCAATCAGCATTCAGGGCATGAACCACCCAGTTTATCATGTCTGATATACCATGATTGTTGAATACTCGTTCTGATTGGCTTGAAGGGCATTCTAGAGGGTGCATTATTTCCCTATGACACACAGCATATTTGCACGGTACAATTCAATAGCTGTAGTTCATTCTTACATGTTTGAGCTGCTTTTGAACGYAAAAGTCGAATTGAAAACATTAYTGGCATTGTKGAATTCGATTTCCATAATGGCAAACTAGGACTGATTTGGTCTGTTTGGTTACCAAGGCAACTCCTGTAGCTGTCTAGTGAACTTGCTAGCTACTTCAGTGGATGTTGAACACATTTCAGCGGTAATTGTGTTAAATTATGGCCAAARRGGGATCATWAACTTGGGGCMCTATGCGTTCTAGCGTGTTGTGGARCACACCTTCCACGTCGTGCATTATTTTCCAGAAAACGCATAGCCCCTCGTTGATTATCCCTTACAGATTCACACAGGCTGGAATGCTGTTTATAAATACAAAMAACATTAAAGATCATCCCATAGGATGATAGGACAGGCATGGCCCTGGCAAACTGACGGAATGTTAATTTCCTGATTTTAGAAGTTTTGTAACGTTTCATAACACTGGGGTTATGAAACGGAGCTCAGGGCATGTCGTTTTATGTCCTTTAGCAATCGAACTGAGCTGGTTATGTACATTTACCATTGACTGCATTCATACCATTACTTTGTTATGGGGCTCGTTGTATCAATGACCAGTGTTGACTTAAATCACTTTTTTCCCCTTGTCTCCAGAAACCTGTGGATATTTGTTTCAAAATTTACAGAATTTGATGCAAGAAAATTGCATAAACTGTATAAGCACGCAATCAAGAAAAGACAAGAGAATGCTCAGGTATGTATAAGCCCTGATGAAAGAGTTGCTGTTCCAGCGTGTCGGAGATATGAAAATACAATTGACTCACTTCATAAAGGTTTAACTGGGTAATAAAGTGATAAAAAATATAGATTGCATTTCTTATCTTTCAAATAGAATTTTAATGGCATCGTGTTATGATGATCTGTTTTACAGGCAGCAGATGGGATCACTAGCACTGTAAATACCCATGGCTTTAAACATGCAGGTATGAACTTAAACCTTTTTTTTTTTAAAGTCTGTCTTCATTTTGTTTGTTCACCATCTTGGACTAGTTTCTTTTTTGGGGGGGGGGGGTTGTCTTAATGACCACGTTAAATGAAGGATACATAAAACAAATATTAATGAACAATGAGAAAAGCAAGTSTGTGTGGCCTTATTAATCCCGGTTCTTCTTCCTCTCCTCTTGGCCCAGACATCGAGAGGCTAAAAGACAACTCTCACCACGACGACAGCAGCAGGGACAGCTACAGCTCTGAAAGGCACCACTCGTCGTCGCGCTACCACGAGGACCGYGACAGCCGGGACAGGCACACCTCCGACCCCTACAGCAGGATGTCGGGGAGCGGGGGGGACTCCAGGAAGAGACCCTACTCGTCCTTCAGCAATGGCAAAGACCACAGAGACCACTACAGGTCAGACCGGCAGGACAGCAGGTAAGACCAACTATATACTCTTTTAAAGGCTTCCCCCTTTTTGTTGTAGATGGTTCATTTCAAGTTGGTGCCAATTCAGAGCATTTTCATTATTGTTCTACTGATTAGGTTTTTGGGCGTTAGTTCTAGAATCTAGTGCAACTCGATGCTTAATAAATTGGTCCCATTGTGGATCAAACAATTCTGTAACTAATCATTTCTGTATATTGGTTTTCTGTGCTGGTCAGTCTTGCTCACAGTGTCCTCTTCATCAGATACTACAGCGACAGTAAGCACAGGAAGGTGGACGAGCACCGGTCAGGCCGAGACGGACGGATGGACAGCAAGGAGCGCTCCCACTCTGACCACCGCTCCCATTCCGAACACCACTCGGGCTCCGACTACTCATCGGGCCACCACAAGTCGTCATCGCGAGGTGACTCTTACCGCTACCATGCAGACTGGCAGATGGACCAACGGGCATCGGCCAGCGGTCCCCGTTCGCCGCGTGACCAACGCTCGCCACGCGACCAACGATCGCCCTATGACGGACGCTCGCCGTTAGGCCACCGGTCGCCCTTCGAGTACTCGTCAGACCACAAGAGCACGCCAGAGCAGATCTGGAGCAGCCGCAAGACATAACCGCCAGCGTCGGCCTGGGCTGGAGGAGCTAGCCTAGCGGGGAGAGTATCAGCCATAGACACGCGTTGAACACAGGAAATGCCTTATGGGGACTGTGGAAGAAAACAAAGCTGTACTACGCACTGTATCTGTGGTGTCCTATCTCCAACGGTGGACCACGTCCCAGGAACGATGGCGGTGGGAGCGGGTTGGCAGACAAATTGCATATTTTTGTATTTAAGAGTTAAAAGCTGTGCCATCAGTGTCGCAGCATAGTTTCTTTTATTATTTTTATAAAATGGACGCCTTTTTTTACTCCAACGGACACAAATACCCTCGAGTGCTGTCTCACCAACCCACGACACTGGATCCTGCTATTGACTGTTTGTCTCTCTCACGTTTTAATGTGGTTTTCACGTTTATTTAAAGAAGTGTTTAAATCAAGAAGAAAAGTAACGTTTATGTATTTCTCTCATAATCATGCTAAGAGTGGATGTAAGGGTTTCGTCAAAAAGCAGTCTGAATGACTTGGGCTCACCTTCCAAAGTACCTCGTTTACAGTGTTTCTAGTGACCACCTTGACGATCTGTTTTTCTTTTTTGCATCATGCTTTAATTATTTAATTTCTGTCTCCGCTGTAAAATAACCAGGATTTTTTTTGTGAGCAATTTAAAATGTCCCTTTTCACGAATTATACTACTGTAAATTATTGTAAAATAGTAAATCAATGGGCTTTTTTCTTCTCAGGCTCTTTTTGGGTTTGTTATTACAACTCTTACCTTTCCCCATCAACTCAGGCTTTTTTGTCCGTTTTAAWTGTCAGTTTCGTACAACACTTAAATTTAATGATAAATGCTATTCAGAATAACTTGGTAAACGGGGAAATATTCTATTAGTTAATTATTCCCCTAGAGCAGGGGTACTCAACTCTTACCCTACTAGGTCCAGAGCCTGCTGGCTTTCTGTTCTACCTGATAATTAATTGCACCCACCTGGTGTCCCAGGTCTAAATCAGTCCCTGATTAGAGGAGAAGAATGAAAAAAAGCAGTGAGCTAGCTTGGAGGTCCAGAGTTGAGTTTGAGGGCTCTAGAGCGACTTCTTCGTTTATTTGTTTCTTTTGTGAATTCTGTTGTGAATACATGTCGGAATAGACGAGTTGAAAGCTCAAGTTTTACTACAACATGTCGTGGAAAACCAGGAGGGGTCTATCAAATACAAGCGCCTGTAAGATCTCAAATAAACTAGTCTTTTTACAGAAATCATTTTTTCTTTTTTTTAACATAGGCAATAATGTCAAATCTTCTATGCAGCCAAGTGTATTTCTGGTGAACAGCCTAACTGAGTGAAGCTGCTGTTACAGTTCAGTTGTACATAGATTTTTTCTCTATATTTCAAAATGAATTTACACTGAAAATGCATGGATTTTTAAGATCATTGTTTTATATAGTTTATAAAGTCATTAAACTCAATCACTGTACTCACTTGTAATCTGGAATGGTCTTCGTGTTGGTGCAGATGTCGGAATTCTGGATTGTCTCCGGTGACAGTGGTCCCCAGTTTTTACAATGGATTAAACTATGACCCAGAATCCATCTTTCCCTCAACCGATTTAARAGACAATGGACCAGGACAGCATAAAAGCTGTGGTTATGCTATCACTAGCTACAGGAGGCATGCCTGTAAGTTTTAAATAGATCATTCACCCAAATAAGAAATTACTTTTTTGTTAACTTACTATGAGAAAATACAATTCACAAGTTGGGGTTGTTTACCTAGCTACTGTCATCAACAGTTAACTTKTAGCATTTTCTAACTGATAAACAATAGAGGTCAAAGTACCTGATATTAGCATGTTTCAATTTCATGCACAGGAGGTTGGTGGCACCTTTTAATTGGCGAGAACGGCATGGTTTCCAGATGTTTGATGCCATTCCATTTGCTCCGTTCCGGCCATTGAGCCGTTCTCCTCTGCCGCCTCCACTGTGTTATCCTCCCAAAGTGTTAAATGGATTACAGTGCGTTCGGAAAGTATTCAAACCTCTTCACTTCCACATTATGTTACGGCCTTAATCTAAAATGGATTACATTTTTTCCCCTCATCACACACAATACCCATTTAACATAACATAAYATTTTTCCCTAACRACAAAGCAAAAACAGGTTTTTAGAATGTTGCATATGTATTAAAAATAAAAAACATACCTTATTAGTATTCAGACCCTTTGGAGTTAACCTGTGGTGAATTCAATTGATTGGACATGATTTGGAAAGGCACACACCTGTCTATATAAGGTCCCACAATTGACGGTGCATGTCAGAGCAAAAACCAAGGCATTAGGATGAAGGAATTGTCCGTAGAGCTCCGAGACAGGATTGTGTCGAGGCATAGATCTGGGGAAGGGTACAAACATTTCTGCAACATTGAAGGTCCCCAAGAACACAGTGGCCTCCATCATTCTTAAATGGAAGAATTTTGGAACCACCAAGACTCTTCCTASAGCTGGCTGCCCAGTCAAACYGAGCAATCGGAGGAGAAGGGCCTTGTTCAAGTAGGTTACCAAGAACCCGATGGTCACTTACAGAGCTCCAGAATTCCTTTGTGGAGATGGGAGAAACTTCCAGAAAGACCAACATTTCTGCAGCCCTCCACCAATCAGGCATTTATTGTAGAGTGGCCAGAAGGAAGCCACTCCTCAGTAAAAGGTACATGACAGCCCACGGAGTTTTCCAAAAGGCACCTAAAAGACTTTGACCATGAGAAACAAGATTCTCTGGTCTGATGAAACCAAGATTGAACTCTTTGGCCTGAATGTCAAGCATCACGGTCTACGGTGAAGCATGGTGGTGGCAGCATCATGCTGTGAGGGTGTTTTTCAGAGGCAGGGACTGGGAGACTTCTCARGATTKAGGGAAAGAYGAACGGCGCAAAGTATAGAGATCCTTGATGAAAACCTGCTCAGGGCCTCAGACTGGGGCGAAGGTTGACCTTCCAACAGGACAACGACCCTAAATACACAGCCAAGACAACGCAGGAGCGGCTTCGGGACAAGTCTCTTAATGTCCTTCAGTGGCCCAGCCAGAGCCCAAACTGCTTTAACGAAACAGTGACTCACTCAATACGGAAGTGGTCAGATGACGCAGATTCTAAACTACAGGACTGTTTAGCTAGCATAGACTGGAATATGTTCTGGGATTTGTCCGATGGCATTGAGGAGTTTACCACAGCTGTCACCGGCTTCATTAATAAGTGCATCAACRACGTTCTCCCCACAGTGACTACGCACATATCCCATCCAGAATCCATGGATTACAGGCAGCATCCGCACAGAGCAAAAGGCTAGAGCTGCCTCTTTCAAGGAGCGAGACACTAATCCGGACGCTTAAGAAATCCTGCTTCGACCTCTGATGAGCCATCAAATAGGCAAAGCTTCAACACAGGACTAAGATCGAATCCTAGAAATGATAGCTTTGATGCTCTTCGGTGTGGAAGTGCTTCAAACTATCACKGATTACAAAGGGAAACCCAGCTGCGAGCTTACCAGACTAGCTAAATGCCTTCTATGCCTGCTTTGAGGCAAGCAACACTGAACCATGCATGAGTGCACTAGCTGTTCCGGACTGTGATCACGCTCACCATAGCCAATGTAAGACCTTTTAAACAGGTTAACATTCACAAGGCACCAAGGCCAACCAGATTACCAGGAAGCGTACTCCGAGCATGCGCTGACCAGCTGGCAAGTGTCTTCACTGACATTTGAAACCTCTCCCTGACCCAGTCTGTAATACCAACATGTTTCAAGCAGACCACCATAGTCCCTGTGCCCAAGAACGCCTAGGTAATCCGTGTCAACTGAACAAAAATATAAATACAACATGTAAAATGTTGGTCCCATGTTTCATGAGCTGAAAACAAAGATCCCAGAAATGTTTCATACGCACAAAAAAGTTTATTTCTCTAAAATGTTGTGCACAACTGTTTATATCCCTGTTAGTGAGCATTTCTCCTTTGCCAAGATAATCCATCCACCTGGCAGGTGTAGAATATCAAGAAGTTGATTTACACAGGTGCACCTTGTGCTGGGGACAATAAAAGGCCACTCTAAAATGTGCAGTTTTGTCATACAACACAATGCCACAGATGTTAAGTTTTTAGGGAGTGCAATTTTCATGCTGGCTGCAGGAATGTCCACCAGAGCTTTTGGCAGAGAATTKAATGTTAATTTCTCTACCATAAGCCTGGATCCTGGACTTTCTGACAGGCTTCCCCCAGGTGGTGATGGTAGGCAACAACACATCCACCATGCTGAGCCTCAACACGGGGGCCCCTGAGGCGTGTGTGCTTACTCCCCTCCTGTACTCCCTGTTCACGCACAATTCCAACACCATGAAGTAGCTGACAACACGACGGTGGTAGGCCTGATCCGATGAGACAGCCTGTAGGGAGGTCAGTGACCTGGCAATGTGGTGCCAGGACAACAACCTCAACCTCAACATCAGCAAGACAAAGGAGCTGATCGTGGACTACAGGAAACGGAGTGGCGAACATGCCCCCATTCACAGCGAAGGGGCTGTAGTGGAGCGAGAGTTCCTGTCCACATCACTAAGGATCGATCATGGTCCACATGTAACAGTATAACTTTAAACCGTCCCCTCGCCCCGACACGGGCGCGAACCAGGGACCCTCTGCACACATCAACAACTGACACCCACGAAGCGTCGTTACCCATCGCTCCACAAAAGCCGCGGCCCTTGCAGAGCAAGGAGCAACACTACTTCTAGGTTTCAGAGCAAGTGACGTAACTGATTGAAACGCTACTAGCGCGTACCCGCTAACTAGCTAGCCATTTCACATCCGTTACACTCACCCACCTTTCAACCTCCTCCTTTTCCGCAGCAACCAGTGATCCGGGTCAACAGCATCAATGTAACAGTAGAACTCTAAGCCTGTCTCTTATACACATCTAGATGTGTATAAGAGACAGGCAGAGCAAGGAGCAACACTACTTCTAGGTTTCAGAGCAAGTGACGTAACTGATTGAAACGCTACTAGCGCGTACCCGCTAACTAGCTAGCCATTTCACATCCGTTACACACACACACCAACAGTCTTGATGACAACGCCTCTTACCCCGCTGAAACGATCATGGGCCCTCAGATCCTCAAAAAGTTCTAAAGCTGCACCACAGAGCATCTTGACTGGMTGCATCACCGCTTGGTATGGCAATTGCTTGGCATCTGACCGCAAGGCACTACAGAGGGTAGTGCGTACCAGTGGAGGCTGCTGAAGGGAGGACGGCTCACAATAATGGCTGGAATGGCATCGAAACCATGTGTTGAACGAATTTGATACCATTCCACTGATTCCACTCCAGCCATTACCATGAGCCCATCCTCCCCAATTAASGTGCCAACGACCTCCTGTGGTGCGTACGGCCCATTACATAACTGGGGCAGAACTCCCTGCCATCCAGGACTTCTATATCAGGCGGTGTCAGAGGAAGGCCCTAAAAATTGTCAGACTCCAAGTCATAGACTGTATTCTCTGCTACCACACATCAAGTGGTACTGATGCATCAAGTCTGGAAACAACAGGATCCTGAACAGCTTCTACCCTCAAGCCATAAGACTGCTAAATAGTTAACCCKGACTATCAAATCAAATCAAGCTTTATTTATACAGCACATTTCAGACATGGAATGCAATGTAATGTGCTTCACAGGAAACAAAAATAATAAAAACAATGAAAATAAAAACATTTACTACACAACAACCATAAGAGGATAAACTTAAGAAYAACAAAAACTGAACGACTAAAAGGAAAAGCAAAGCTAAGGTGTGTTTTAAGATCTCTTTTAAATATGTCCACAGTTTCAGCCCCCCTCAGGTTCTCTGGCAGGCTRTTCCAGWKGCTGGAGGCATAGTAACTAAAGGCTGCCTCTCCATGCCTCTTGGTCCTAGGCTTTTGGATAGTTAAAAGGCCAGTGCCAGAGGACCTGAGGGTACATAACTTAAAAGAATGTCTGACATATATTGGGGTGCACAATCGTGGATTGATTTAAAAACCAATAGAAGAATCTTAAAATGAATTCTAAAACTCCAGACAGCCAGTGCAGATCTTAAAACCAGAGTAATGTGTTCTCTCTGCCTGGTCTTGGTCAGTACCCATGCTGCAGCATTCTGCTTTGCACTTGACTAATGGCTTTCTTGGATAGACCAGATGGGAGAGCATTAAAGTAGTCAAGCCTGCTTGTAATAAAAGCATGGATGAGTCTCTCTGTATCAGCCTGAGAGAGAAACGKCYGCACCTTGGCAATGTTCCTCAGGTGGTAAGAAGCTATATTGGTCACATTCCTAATGTGTGATTCAAAATTGAGGTCAGATTCTAAAATAATACCTCGKTTTTTTACSTGGTGTTTTATCTTTATTGCCCATGAATTCAWATGTGCMGTCAGATTTYTTCTGTGCTTTGGCTCCAACAATAAGTCCCTCTGCATTAACCCTTTTAGMACCATTTTCTTTTTGACTCATCATATACTGTTTATCTCTCCTGTTGCCTAGTCACTTTACCCCTAGTTATATGCATTCAGAAAGTATTCAGACCCCTTGACTTTTTCCACATTTTGTTATGTTACAGCTTTATTCTAAAATGTATTAAATTCCTGATCAATCTACACACAATACCCCATAATGACAAAGCAAAAACAGGTTTTTATTTGTTTTTGCAAATGTATATTTTTATTTTATTTRCATAGAGTACCAGTCAACAGTTTGGAAACACTTACTCATTCAAGGGTTTTTCTTAATTTTTTACTATTTTCTACATTCTAAAATAATAGTGAAGACATCAAAACTATGAAATAACACATATGGAATCATGTAGTAACCAAAAAAGTGTATATTTTGTATTTTAAATTCTTCAAAGTAGCCCCCCTTTGCCTTGATGACAGCTTTGCACACTCTTGGCATTCTCTCAGCCAGCTTCACCGGGAATGTTTTCCAACAGTCTTGAAGGAGTTCCCACATATGCTGAGCACTTGGGCTGCTTTCCTTCACTCTGGCGGTCCAACTCATCCCAAACCATATCAATTGGGTTGAGGTGGGTGATTGTGCAGGCCAGTCATCTGATGTAGCACTCCATCACCTCCTTCTTGTCAATAGCCCTTGCCTGCCTGGAGGTGTGTTGGTTCACTGTCCGTTGAAAACAAATGATAGTCCCACTAAGCTCAAAACAGATGGGATGACGTATCGCTGCAGAATGATGTGGTAGCCATGCTGGTTAAGTGTGCCTTGAATTCTAAATAAATCACAGACAGTGTCACCAGGCAAAGCACCCCCAAACTATCACACCTCATCCTCCATGCTTCACGGTGGGAACACACATGCAGAGATCATCCGTTCACCAGCTCTGTGTATCACTTAGACTCAGCGGTTGGAACCAAAGGACAGATTTCCACCGTTCTAATGTCCATTGCTCGTGTTTCTTGGCCAAGCAAATATCTTCTTCTTATTGGTGTCATTTAGTAGTGGTTTCTTGGCAGCAATTCACACTGAAGCCTGATCACACAGTCTCCTCTGAACAGTTGATGTTGAGATGTGTCTGTTACTTAAACTCTGTGAAGCATTTATTTGGCTGCAATTTCTGAGGCTGGTAACTCTAATGAACTTATCCTCTGCAAGCAGAGGTAAACTCTGGGTCTCCTTTCCTGTGGGTGTCCTCATCATCATAGCGCTTTATGGTTTTTGCGACTGCACTTGAAGAAACTTTCAGTTCTTTAAAATTTTCCAGATTGACGGACCTTCATGTCTTAAAGTCATGATGGACTGTCGTTTCTCTTTGCTTATTTGAGCTGTCTTTGCCATAATATGGACTTGGTCATTTAGCAAATAGCGATATCTTCTTATACCACCCCTAACTTGTCACAACACAACTGATTGGCTCAAACGCATTAAGAAGAAATAAATTGCAGAGTGTGCAAAGCTGTCAAGGCAAAAATGTGGCTACTTTGAAGAATCTCAAGTATATAAAATATATTTTGATTACACTTTTTTTGGTTACTATTATTCTACAATGTAGAAAATAGTAAAAATTAAGAAAAATCCTGGAATGAGAAGGTGTGTCCAAACTTTTGACTGGTACTGTATGTAAATGTGATATATTTCAGCTTTTTATTTTTAATACATTTGCTCCAAAAAACTTTTTGTTTTGTCATTATGGGATACTGTGTGTAGGTTGATGGGGGAGATGAATCCATTTTAGAATAATGCTGTAATGTGAAAAAGTCAAGGGGTCAGAATACTTTCCAAATGCACTGTAGATTACAGATGGATTCAATTGTCATTTTTTGGCTAACGATCTAAACAAAATACTGTGTCAGTGTCAGAAAAATTATATTTGTAAAACAATTAAGAAAAATAAAACACTAATATCTAATTTACATAAGCATTCACCCCTGAGTCAATAGATGTTAGAATCACCTTTGGCAACGATTACAGCTGTGAGTCTTTCTGGGAAAGTGTCKTTGMGCTTTCCACACCTRGATTGTSCAACATATGCCCATTATTGTTTTTAMAATTATTCAARCTCTGTCAAGTTGGTTTTTGATCATTGCTAGACAAACATTTTCAGGTCTTGCCATAGATTTTCAAGCAGATTTCAGTCAAAACTGTAACTCGGTCACTCAGGAACATTCACTGTCTTCTTGGTAATCAACTCCAGTGTAGATTTGGCCTTGTTTTAGGTTATTGTCCTGCTGAAAGGTGAATTCAWCTCCCAGTGTCTGGTGGAAAGCAGACTGAACCAGGTTTTCMRCTAGGATTTTGCCTGTGCTTAGCTCCATTCTGTTTCCTTCTTATCCTGAAAAATGCCCGTCATTAACGATTRCAARCATACCCATAACATGATGCAACTACCACTATGCTTGAAAATTTGCAGTATTACTTTTATCTTGCTGCACACATGATGCATATTTTGGAATATGTTTTATTCTGTACAGGCTTCTTTCTTTTCACTGTGTCAATTAGGTTAGTATTGTGGAGTAACTACAATGCTGTTGATCCATCCTCAGTTTTCTATCACAGCTATTAAACTCTAACAGTTTTAAAGTCATCATTGTCCTCATGGTGAAATCCCTGAGCGGTTTCCTTCCTCTCCGGCAACTGAATTAGGAAGGACGCCTGTATCTTTGTAGTGACGGTGTATTGATACACCATCCAAAGTGTAATTAATAACTTCACCATGCTGAAAGGGATATTCAATGTCTGCAACTTATTATATGACTTGTTAAGCAAATCTTTACTCCAGAACTTATTTAGGCTTTCCAGAACATTGGGGTTGAATACTTATTGACTCAAGACATTTCAGCTTTTCATTTTAAATTCATTTGTAAAAATTCCACTTTGACATTGGGGTATTGTGTGAAGGCCAGTGCCAGAAAATGTACATTTAATCCATAAAAAAAATGCAGGCTGTACCACAATAAGAGATGGAAAAAGTCAAGGGGTGTGATACAGTGGCTTCAGAAAGTATCTACCTCAATTACCTCGTACCCCTGCACATGGGCTCGGTACTGGTGCCTGTGTATTTATCGTTACTCATTGTGTATTTATTTTTACGTGTTATAACTTTTCTATTTTCTTTCTCTCTACATTGTTGGGAAGGGCCTGCAAGGAAGCATTTCACTGTTAGTCTACACCTGTTCATTACGAAGCATGTGACGAATAACATTTTGATAGAATTGTAAAGGTMATTTCCGATTGAGCCGACATATGCAGCGTTTACCGTGAATGCAGCCTCCACTAAAGCGGGAACACTTCCTTAAAATGTCAATCACGCTGTAAAGATCCATTTCTGCGACGCCGATTGAATAGAGCCCTTTTAATCTGTGGTCCGGGAAGCGGCTCATCAATGTGTGAACTGTTTTTTGGAACGAGGGACGACGTGCTAGGATGGAGCTGCTATTCAATGGAAACGTGACACACCCAGGATGTTTTGACACAGGTGGAGTAGCTCAGATCAAATGTAATATAACTTTACACTATTGAACATTGCCCTCACACTGTTAATGTATTTTTTGTTTATGTAGAATAGGTTGCCTGCCACCACTTAGCATTGATCTCTTGTCCACAGATATGCCATTCAACAGACTAGTCCTGGCTATATGGTCATTTTCATACAGTACATTCTATGTGGACAAGAATGACGCAACTTTTATTCAAGCATCTCTCCATCACAGTATGAGACCAATAAAAAACACAAGTGTGCGGACAGAAATTCCAGCGACATTGAACATCTATAGAAATGACTGATGCATAAATCTGTATGTGTAACAGTATAACTTTAAACCGTCCCCTCGCCCCGACACGGGCGCGACAAGGGACCCTCTGCACACATCAACAACGGTCGCCCACGAAGCATCGTTACCCATCGCTCCACAAAGGCCGCGGCCCTTGCAGAGCAAGGGGCAACACTACATCTAGGTTTCAGAGCAAGCGACATTGAACATCTATAGAAATGACTGATGCATAAATCTGTATGTGTATGTGTAACAGTATAACTTTAAACCGTCCCCTCGCCCCGACACGGGCGCGACAAGGGACCCTCTGCACACATCAACAACTGACACCCACGAAGCGTCGTTACCCATCGCTCCACAAAAGCCGCGGCTCTTGCAGAGCAAGGGGCAACACTACATCTAGGTTTCAGAGCAAGTGACGTAACTGATTGAAACGCTACTAGCGCGTACCCGCTAACTAGCTAGCCATTTCACATCCGTTACATATGTATAAAATACTGACATGAAAATGTAAATAAAGGCTTGTAAATATATACTTACCATCTACATATGTATYTTATACAGAGATTAAAACATATATAATGCCATTAAATAGCAAAGTCCTGAAGCTTGCTGTTTGCAGCCAGTGCACCTGCGTAGCAACCCTGTCCTGATCTCTAGGCTCCTGGTCCATTTACATGTTGTAGTCATTGTTGGATTACTTTACACACCAATCTATGGTCAGGATGTCTCCTCTTGCAGGTATTCCACCAGGTAAGGGTCCTCTTTTTTTAGGGCCTGGTAGAGCTGTTCCTGGGCACGAGGTCCCTTCCTCMTAATCATGTCCAGAAGGGCCTTGTTCCTCTGGATCCGTGAACTTATGTTGTCAATCTTCTCTCGCTCCACATCGTTCAGTACTTTACAGTCCTGAAGCTTGAGGAGTATGGGCTGCAATTCACCCATGCGTTCCTCCAGTTTCACTCTGTGTTTTATTATGAAGTCCTCTCCTGAGAGAGTAGGAGGATTGGCAGGAGGGGCTACAGGGAGAGGGCCGGACACTTAGAGGGAGAAAATACTATCTTTAAAATACAGTTTAGGATGATAAAATCAAGATGTATGCTAAACATCGAAGATAAATTATGACCTCAAGTCAATATTATTTTTACTACACAGGAGCACTACGAATCAGATTTCTTTACTTCCATAATGTCTTTGTTTATCATTGCGATATCATTAAATTGTTATGTTTATAATGGTAAATCTCAGTGGAATATCAAGTTACCTGTAGAGATGATTTCTGTTGGTGAAACTGCGAATGAGAAAAGAAGACCGGTGATATAAGACTGCGTCCATTATAACCAAAACTTATGATATAAAGATGTACTAATTCAATAACAACAACTGCAATACTAGTACAGCAACTTTGTGTTACCTGGAAGCCAGACAAGTCTATCCCACACAGACTCTACACCATTATTTTCTTTCAGGAGAAGATCAACTTGTTCAACAACAGTTTGTAAGAACAACTGAAATGTTGGGATGTAGTTTTCGTAGTTTTCGTAGTTTTCAAATGCTGCATCCTGGTGTAAAATACAGTTCGTCAGTTATATCATTTTAATGTGCAAATACATTTTCATTCTCATATCAGATATCACCTTTGGTCTTATTTGATGTTCATCTGTAAGATCAGTGGAGAGGGTGTATTCTTGCTTTGGGATTAGTTGGCAGTGAGCGTTAGTTTCAATGTAGGTTTCTTGGTCTCCATTTCTTCTCTTCCATTCCTCCTGTACCTTTGAATGTTTTCAGAAAAGCCCATTTTGTTATCCAATGTTTAAACTATAACACATTATCCAAGTATTAATGTTACCAAAACATGCAAATTCCAGCCAAAGTATTGTTTGACATCTCTGATCTATTCACCTACCTCCCTGATCATAACATTTCTGGGAAGCAACAACACATTAAGGATGGACCTCTTCTTAGGGACAACTGGGAGTTTGTAGAATAACAAGACAAGTGCACGTATAGGGACAGTGGGTGAGTCATCTTCCCTGACGATGCCATAAGCAGAGAATCCATTGATGTTTAATATGACATGTGTGTCGGTTATCTGAACGTCACAGATAAACTCCAAACTGTCATCCATCACATGGGCTACAGACAGGAAGTCACATCCACCCKCTGGGAAAGAAAAAGAACATGTGGAGCTTATTTCTCTGACTTGATTATCAATGATGAGTAATGATAACAGCTAAATGATGAGATATCAAAAMATTATTACAATAGGCTCATTCGGAATGACAGTTGTCTTGAAGCACTATGTCTTTCATGAAATCGTCACTCACTAGAATGAAGCTCACAGTGWGGGAGTTGTAGTTGACAGATAGACCCTTTAAGGCATGTGAATTTGAACAGGGGTCCCGCAGGCCTCTTGCCTCTCTGTGCTAGAAGCCTCCTGTCCCAGGGGACTGTCCAATAGAGCACTTCCCCCTCCCCCTCCATCCCAAACCCAAGGCCGGTTACACCACTTGGGAACAGACCTGCACTGGGGCACTTGAACCTGTTTAGAGCATATGACAATGACGTGGCATCATGATATGTTCATTTTACATTCTTTAAAAAAGTATCAATTTCAACATGTTATCCTCTCGAATGAATGGAAAAGAAGAACAAGTTACCGGTATGCTCCCCTGCTCTCCTCATATGTCTCTGTTACCAAGTTATCAGGAGACGTCTAAAATTTAAAAAACAATACCAGTAGATATTGAACCCATAGACAAAATATATGTTTTATAACTTCTCTCTTTCTTTCTTGTCAGTGAGAATCTTGTATTACCTGCAGAAGGTCAGTCAGACGCATGACTTGGTCGACCTTTCCTAATACATTCCTTAATAATTGCTCCTTGGTATCAGTTAAGCTTTGAGACAGATCCTCGATCTCCTCTTCCTTTGATCGTTCGCTARATAAAGGACGACTGGGAAGGCATGACAGGGCATGGTCTACAGAGGGAGATTTTGGGTTACAGGAAGAGAGGAGAATCTACAAACAGATAGCAAAGAGTGCAAATTGTATTTAGTTAGTTATTAGTCTACAACTGAGGTAGCAGGACGATGACATGAGTAACATCGCATTTCCTCTAAATCTATKACTGAGGAGGGGAGGGGTGGGAGAAATAACAAACACTGTAGTTACCCTCTATAGAAGTGTTACCTGTGCTTCTGATATACATCATCAAGGAGGAACTTGGAGCACAAACATTATATATTCATTAACATTCTATAATGAGACAAGTCAAGAAGCTCAGGCACTCTTTGTTTGAACACACTGACTAAGAACCTGCACTTACCTCTGCTGTGTTCTCTCTTTAATTCATCGGCAATATTATGCAGATTCATCTCCCTCAGGATCTTCAGTGTGAACTTCACAGCTCCCTCAGGGCCGAAGATCTGCACCATCTTATCAACTTTGACCCCTATGTTGGCGTACCTTAGCTGGCTATCTGGGATTGGAGGAAAGCCGGCCAGCAGGCTGCCAGATAGGAAAAACATAAATGTACTCCACATTTTTTTGCTCAGCTTCATCAGAGTGACCTGCAGCAGATCTGTAACAGTCAGCGTTGTGGGTTGTGGGTCCCGTTGTGGGTCCCAAAGATGATGTGTGACTGCTCGGTGACACATTCCATGCTGTTTTACTCCCTGTAGTATCACAAGAGACACAGAGAAAAGAAGTATCAACAATAACAACAATTTAATAACAGGTAAATGGGAGTGGGAAAGGCAACATTTGGTAGTCAACCACACACAAAAGCAGCACCATTTTAAAATGTCATACACACCTAGCGACTTCATGTTTTCATATAATTTTACCTTGAACATAAAACATAAATCCAGTGATGTAACATGAGCAGTGCTATAGTAGCCTAGCGGTTGGAGCGTTGAGCCAGTAACCGTAAGGTCGCCGCTCTGCCCTTGAGCAAGATAGTTAAAAAACTTCTTCGGGATCGGTGTCCCTTCCACGGGACGGTTGAGCTAACGTAGGCTAATGCAATTAGCATGAGGTTGTAAGTAACAGGAAAATGTCCCAGGACATAGACATATCTGATATTGGGAGAAAGCTTAAATTCTTGTTAATCTAACTGCACTGTCCAATTTACAGTGGCTATTACAGTGAAAGAATACCATGCTATTGTTTGAGGAGAGTGCACAATTTTGAACATGATAAGTTAGGCACATTTGGGCAGTCTTGATACATTTAACAGAAATRCAATTGTTCATTGGATCAGTCTAAAACTTTGCCCATACACTGATGCCATCTAGTGGCCAAAATCTAAATTGCACCTGGGCTGGAATAATACATTATGGCCTTTCTCTTGCATTTCAAAGATGGTACAAAAAAAATACAATTGAACGGTTGTTTTTTTCTTTGTATTATCTTTTACCAGATCTATTGTGTTATATTCCACTACATTCCTTTCACATTTCCATAAACTTCAAAGTGTTTCCTTTCAAATGGTACCAAGCATATGCATATCCTTGCTTCAGGGCCTGAGCTACAGGTAGGTAGATTTGGGTATGTCATTTTAGGCAAAATTTGAAAAAAAACTGTCTAATTAGTAAAACACAAGTCTCAACGTCAACAGTGAAGAGGCGACTCTGGGATGCAGGCCTTCTAGGCAGAGTTCCTCTGTCCAGTGTCTGTGTTCTTTTGCCCATCTTAATCTTTTATTTTTATTGGCCAGTCTGAGATATGGCTTTTTCTTTGCAACTCTGCCAAGAAGGTCAGCATCTCAGAGTCGCCTCTTCACTGTTGACGTTGAGACTGGTGTTTTGCAGGTACTATTTAATGAAGCTGCCAGATGAGGATTTGTGTGGCGTCTGCTTCTCAAACTAGACACTCTAATGTACTTGTCCTCTTGCTCAGCTGTGCACCGGGGCCTCCCACTCTTTCTATTCTGGTTAGAGACAGTTTGTGCTGTTCTGCGAAGGGAGTTGTACACAGCGTTGTACGAGATCTTCAGTTTCTTGGCAATTTCTCACATGGAATAGCCTTCATTTCTCAGAACAAGAATAGACTGACGAGTTTCAGAAGAAAGGTCTTTGTTTCTGGTCATTTTGAGCCTGTAATCGAACCCACAAATGCTGATGCTCCAGATACTCAACTAGTCTAAAGAAGGCCAGTTTTATTGCTTCGTTAATTCAAAACAACAGTTTTCAGCTGTGCTAACATAATTGCAAAAGGGTTTTCTAATGATCAATTACCCTTTTAACATGATAAACTTGGATTAGCTAACACAATGTGCCATTGGAACACAGGAGTGATGGTTACTGATAATGGGCCTCTATACGCCTATGTAGATATTCCATTAAAAAAAATAAACAATCAGCCGTTTCCAGCTACAATAGTCATTTACAACATTAACAATGTCTGCATTGTATTTCTCATCAATATCATGTTATTTT
Source organism: Salvelinus sp. IW2-2015 (assembly GCF_002910315.2). NCBI lineage: Eukaryota > Metazoa > Chordata > Actinopteri > Salmoniformes > Salmonidae > Salvelinus > Salvelinus sp. IW2-2015. The sequence goes on along the minus strand of NC_036842.1, from coordinate 37,727,348 downwards.
AAATGGACMAARAAAATTGCTTTTCTTTCAAAAACAAGGACATTTCTAAGTGACCCCAAACTTTTGAACGGTAGTGTATGTACGATAAGTCCACTCTCTTTGTCTCTCCCGCTCTTTATCTTTCCCCATCCCCTTTCCATTGTGTAACAAGCCATGAAATCGGGTTAGTCCGCAAGGGACTTTTCATTGCATTATGTTAGAAATCAATAACCTATACCATSTGTGTGTGTTTATGTATTTCTTTGTGATTATTTAGTTAATTATTTTTTTACTAAGACAGTTTGTGTATCGCTGATTCATCACTTAGGTTAGGGTTCGTGCAGATTTACGAAGTCAATGACRTTTAGAATGAGACTGATATAAGGAAATTATTGATGACTGTTATGATATCAATATATTTTTGAGTTAATTCGGGAAATGGTAACTCATTAAATAAACTTTCCCGTGGTGCCCCAAATTCCTAGTGAGTTAATTGTTACATGATTCATTTAWTTGAGTAATAATTAAACGTAGTAGGTAATTATTCGATGAATAGCAGTCRTCACATTAATATAGTCACATCACGACACCCCTAACAACAACTACTCCCTGGGCGCTGTGGATGTCGATTAAGGCAGCCCCCCGCACCGCTCTGATTCAGAGGGGTTCGGTTAAATGCAGAAGACACATTCAGGTTGTGCAACTAACTAGGTGTTTTGATGTTTTATGTTTCTCGCTCCTGCTTATGAGGAAAGGAGTGATTATTTTTTTAATTAAATCGACCACAATTGCAAACTTCCATATTTTTCGATTGTTCCCTCCTTACTGTTTGTAATCTTTCATGACACCCTATGCCAAATGTTGCTTGCTGGTGACAATGTCCTCATAATGCACAGATTGTTTTGTCTTGCTGTATTACCTAGTCTGTAATTATTCCTTAACTTCTCAGCGAGATCAAACCACTTCATCATCTTCAGGATCACCACTGTGATCTTCACAGCATATTCGGGGCTGTAGCTCTGCACCATCTTATCCACTGTGACCTTTGTGTCAGCGTTCTCCAGTTGGTTCCATGGGATGGGGGGAAATATGGACCGCAGGCAGTGAGCCAGGTGACTCAAAAATCTCTTAAACTCTTCTGCATTTAGCATCTCTAGAGTAGCGAGGAGCAGATCTGGAACAGATGGCATTGTGGGGCACATTTCAGTGGCTTTGCTGCTCAACTGCTTTTTGTCCAAGGCACTCAAAGAACTGCTAATCAAGCTGATGTATTCTCCTTTGTCACCAGAAACTCTGCGAGACGAGGATGGTGTTCTGACTTGAAGATCGTTTAATGAGAGACTGCGTTTCAGCATCCCTTTTAGTTGAGGTTTGATATTGGGGTAAGGGCCTTCTGTGAGCAAGAAAGAGAGTGAAAACAGGTTATCGTTTTGCAGTAGATGTCTTCTTACTGAATAATAAGTGTTGAACTATTGAAGAGTTTAATTCCAAAACGCTAGATATCCATTTTCAGAAATGTTGTTAAATTAGCTTTTATTGTTAAAATAAATTCTGAAAGAAATTGGTGTGTTTTTTTCACTATGTAATCATTGCATGGGGTTGTTCAATGACAGATTAAACAAATAGATGTCTATCACTTGATGGTTTCATTTCAGATAGACAAATAATCATGTTATTTTGCAAAATGCTACATATCTGCCTCACTCAGAGAAATAAGTAGTTCTGCTAGGTTTTACACATTCAAATACAACAAATACCTAAACATTTTATAAAGAAATGTACAAATGATACATTGTGACAAATAATAATTAAATAATTCAAAACATTTACATTTTAGTCACTTAGCAGATGCTCTTATCCAGAGCGAATTATAGTAAGTGCATTTATCTCAAGATAGCTAGGTGAGACAACCACATCACAGTCAAATATACAGGATACAAACATTCCACAATGGATATATAGTGTTTTGCAAAAACACATCTAAAATCTAAAATAAAAATCTGAGAACAGTAATATTTTACACACACATGAAGATACCCATATGCAATCATTTCTGATTACTTTTTAAAATTTTAATTGTGGATATAGCGTTTTGGAAATAAAGTTAAATTATTTGTCATACTTTTTCAGCAGTTGAAAATAAAACTGAATGACAGACATAATTGTATGTTAGCATAGATCTCATGCACTTCACCTGCTCCTCTCTCAGGAATGCTTATGTGCGGTGGAGCTGAAGTGGCGGTAATGTCTATGACATCCCAGTTCTCATATATATGTTCTCCTTCAGGAATGATGTGAGGTTGTGGTGACCCCACATCGCACATGGAGACATATTCTTCACCTGCACCTTCTTCAATGTCATCGTAGGTCTCCTGGTCTTCACTTGCTCCAGGGGTAGTCAGTAAGCCTTTAGAGCATGGAATAACTTGTTTGTAGTTTATCTCTAACTTTTTTGCAAGATCAAACTGTTTTAAATTCCTCAGGATCCTCAGTGTGACCTTCACAGCATCCTCAGGGCCTAAGGTCTGCACCATCTCATCCACTGTGTCCTGCCTGTCAGGGTCATCCAGCTGGCTCTCTGGAATGGGGGGAAATATGGGCAGCAGGCTAGTCAAGAACCGCCGAAATTGCTCCAGGTTTCCTCCTCCCTCAGTCAACTCCTCCAGAGTGGCCAGCAGCAGTAGCTCCTTAGCAGGCAGCATTATGGTTCCCTAAAACAACCAAACAGGTGAGTTGTCTATGACATGTAAACTAGAAACGGATATAATTTGAGCAAAGAACATGAACACATCTGTATCGTTAGTAGAATATACTAGAATCTTTCAACTGGTCTCAATATCAAATTTCATCATTAGACAGATTAATTTGGGAACTGCCAACACACACACACACTCACATTTTGCATACAGTCTCTTACGTTTTAGATTTTAGTCATAGCAGACGCTCTTATCCAGAGCGACTTATTAAGATAGCTACAGATGTAGGATCTTCATTTGACCAGTTTCTCACAGCAGGAAAATAATCCTGCAGCAACATGAAATGTGAATGATTGTGTGGAGTGTAATTAATTTACATTTGTGTAGGGGTTGATAAATTTGTTATTAGGGCAAATCAAGTGGAACATGTAAAGTGAAAATTACAAACAGAAGCTTAAACCTTGAATCCACTAAGTTTGCATTTTCTGCTGTGCAGGAAATTTCCTGCAACAATAGGGTAATGCAATTAAGATCCTACATCTGTTAGGTGAGACATCACAGTCCTAGTAAGTAAAATGTTCCTCAATAAAGAAGTTATCAGCAAAGTCAGCTCTAGTAGGAAAAGACAAGTGCAGGTTTTTTTTTTTTGCTCTGCACTTTTAAAAGGTCCAGTATGTAGCTTTGAGGGCGACCGGCCAAATGTTATAGATCTATCATTCTCATATGCAGTAGATTCATTATATGTGCACAATTTCTATGCATCCCATCCTTAAAGGCCCACCTCAGAGGAAGTTGCCGCACCTATTTCRGAGAAGGGGCTAGCTGCATCCCAATATGGCGACCTGAGTATGGGCGAGTGGGTGTGTCAAAAGTGGGCGTGTGGAAAAGAGTGGGTGTGTCAATGGGAAAGCAGTGGGCAAGTGGAAAAGAGTGGGTGTGTCAATGGGAAAGCAGTGGGCGTGTCAATGGGAAAGCAGTGGG
>NC_036842.1:37658299-37723672 GCF_002910315.2 Salvelinus sp. IW2-2015 | reverse complement strand
GGGCGTGTCAATGGGAAAGCAGTGGGCGTGTCAATGGGAAAGCAGTGGGCGTGTCAATGGGAAAGCAGTGGGCGTGTCAATGGGAAAGCAGTGGGTGTGTCAATGGGAAAGCAGTGGGTGTGTCAAAAGCATTCTGCTTTTACGGTTTTGATTGAGCAGTTTTTCCTCTTCCATTTCTTACCATGCAATACATTGAGCTACCATGCTGATGTTTTTAAACCAGAGGATGAGTCTGAGTCGTATTTCACTGTTAGTTTTACACAAATAATTGTACATTTTAAGTTATAAAACTGACGATTGTTTATCTGTGACTTGAGTATTGATGAGGGSTGTACTGTTGCTTCATGCGTTGTATGCGTGTGATCAAGTATGACTTTCACCCTGATATTGGCTACTAGATAGCTACTTCCCATGCAGTTGCCRGACAGTAGCACTTGTCAAGCGGGAGCAGAGGGCACTGTGATCCGGTGTTGTTGCCGTTCAGCCCTTCCCATTGAATAGTAGACTGTACAGTGCATTCGGAAAGTATTCAGACCCCTTGACTTTTTCCACATTTTGTTACGTTACTGACTTATTCAAAAATGGATTCAATTTTTTTYCCCCCTSATCAATCTACACACAATACCCCATAATGACAAAGCTAAAACAGATTTTTTTTCTAATTTATTACAAATWWAAAAAAACATACAATATTTACATAAATATTCAAACTCTTTGCTATGATACTCGAAATTGAGCTCAGGTGCATCCTGTTTCCATTGATCATCCTTGCGATGTTTCTACAACTTCATTGGAGTCCACCTGTGSTAAATTCAATTGATTGGACATGATTTAGAAAAGGGACACACCTGTCTATATAAGGTCCCACAGTTGACAGTGTATGTCTGAGCAAAAACCAAGCCATGAGGTCGAAGGAATTGTCCGTAGAGCTCAGAGACAGGATTGTGTGAAGGCACAGATCTGGGGAAGGGTACCAAAAAATGTCTGCATCATTGAAGGTCCCCWAGAATACAGTGGCCTCCTTCAGTCTTAAATGTAAGACGTTTGGAACCACCAAGACTCTTCCTAGAACTAGACAAGTATTCAGACCATTTAGTCGGTACTCAATTAAATTTAGCACAKGTAGGCTCCAATCAAGTTGTAGAAACATCAAGRATGATCAATGGAAACAGGATACACCTGAGCTCAATTTTGAGTCTGATAGCAAAGGGTCTGAATACTTATGTAAATAAGCTATTTCTGTTTTTTTATAAATGTGCAAACATTTCTAAAAACCCTGTTTTTGCTTTGTCATTATGGGTTATTGTATGTAGATTGATGGGGGGGGGAAAGTAATTTAATACATTTTAGAATAAGTCTAACGTAACAAAATGTGGAAAAAGTCGAGGGGTCTGAATATTTTCCGAATGCACTGTATGTATCAAGGTGACATCTAGATGGTTATCAATATTAGTTATTTATTGTGTAAGCTGCTGTAAATTGCTACATTAGCTACCGATGGCGACACGACCTTGATACCCAGTAGGACGCACTTCAAGTAGGAAGCACTTCAAGTCGGCAGGCACAACACCGGAGCACTGGTCGCCAGCTTACTATCGACTCGTGGTGCAGCCCAATCAGCCACGCAAAACGCTTGAGTGGGAACAAATCTGCCCATTTTGCTGATAAGCTTTCCATACACTCACTCGCCTATACTCCGGGCTGCAGCTACCCATACCTGCTACCCTATATATACAAAAGTATGTGGACATCCCTTCAAATTAGTGGATTCAGCAATTTGGCCACATCCGTTTTTGACAGGTGTATAAACTCGAGCACACAGCCATGCAATCTCCATAGATTGGCCTTACTGAAGAGCTCAGTGACTTTCAACGTGGCRCCGTCATAGGATGCTTTCCTTTCCAACAAGTCAGTTCATAAAATGTCTGCCCTGCTAGAGCTGCCCCGGTCAACTGTAAGTGCTGTTATTGTGTGGTGGAAATGTCTAGGAGCAACTATGACTCAGCAGCGAAGTGGTAAGCCACACAAGCTCACATAACAGGACTGCCAAGTGCTGAAGCGCGTAAAAATCCTACAACACTCACTACCAAGTTCCAAACTGCCTCGGGGAGCAAAGTCAGCACAAAAATTATTAGTCGGGAGCTTCATGAAATAGGTTTCCATGGCTGAGCAGCCGGACAGAAGCCTAAGATCACCATGCAAAATTCCAAGCGTTGAGTAGCACTTGTAGCCATTGGACTCTGGAACAGTGGAAACACATTCTCTGGAGTGAAGAATCACGCTTCACCATCTGGCAGTCCGACGGACTAATCTGGGTTTGGCGGATGCCAGGAAAACGCTACCTGCCCCAATGCATAGTGCCAACTRTAAAGTTTGGTGGAGGAGGAAAAATGGTCTGGGGCTGTTTTTCATGGTTTGGGCTAGGCCCCATAGTTCCAGTGAAGGGAAATCATAACGCTTCCGCATACAATGACTATAGCTCCCTTCAGTGACCACGAGCACAACCGTTCCTTGATTTTAACTGGCGGCTTTATTCTGTAGATTTAGTCAGAATTATCACCTTCCGTGAGAACTATAAAGTAAATGAAAAATACAGTTAAGCACACTCTTACAACCTTATCTTACGAGTGACTTATTAGCTTGGTACAACTCTGAAGTGCTTACATACAAAAACAGTTTTAGCTGCGCCTTAAACAGTATTAGATTAAACACATGAATAAAGGAAAAATACCTCATTGGCTGCTTATTACAGAAGGGAGGAAATCAAGCTTCACACTTATTATTCCTGACATGAATTCACGCTCATCCTTAATTATTATAACGTTACCATCCTAACATATACGCTTCAAACTTTATGAACTACACCCGATGACATGAAAACTTAGCTAACACAGCGCGGGATTGCCTTCCCTCCAAAAGTGTGTTGCTACAATAAGGATCCCCGTTACAACAGTTATTAGCTACGTAGTTCGCTTCTCTTATCATTTCCCCGCACAGCGGACACGTAAACAATTCAAACACAAAACAACGACATAACCTGTAAGTCTAACTGGCAGTTACAATGACATTCTAACGATTCTGTGCTTCCAATGTTGTGGCAACAGTTTGAGGATGCCTTTCTGTTTCAGCATGACAATGCCCCCGTGCACAAAGCGAGGTCCATACAAAAATGGTTTGTCGAGATCGGTGTGGAAGAACTTGACTGGCCTGCACAAACCCCTGACCTCAACCCCATCGAACACTTTTGGGATAAATTGGAACGCCGACTGCGAGCCACAATGCTTGTACGGCTCCGGTTAACTTGAATAAAGAGGAACTTAAGTTTTAAAGAACAGTTGTTTTCTTTACTATTTTTTAGACAAGAAGATACAACATGGTACCAAGAGTGACACTACTCGCCTTTGACTCACCCATCGAGTTTTGGTCGAAAATGCTGAACTGCGCCAAGAGGCTTCACGTCAACTAGCTAACTAGCCACTGGGCTAATGAGACTGGGGTAAAGATAACCACTCCGGAGCATGCAGTGCATGTAGCTAGTCATTTTAAGCTAGCCACAATAAGGATTAGACACAATAGTGGAATTTTTAGTTTGCCTTCAAAATAAAAGTATGTAATTGACAGTGATACAAATGAATACAAATAGTAGAATTATGAGTCGGATAAATGCCATAAATACAGGTCAAATTAGACCAAAGAGCCAATATGGGTTGAGGAAAAAGAGGTATTGAAACAATGGGGCAAAGTAGGAATAGATCTCTGTTCTCTTGAGGGCAAGAACTATGTTCTACTGATGGACTATTGCTCTCATTGCCCAGAGAGCTTTGCTGAAGGACACTACTGCTAGTCAGGTGATAACTCACATTAAGTCATTCTTTGCTCGTCATGGGGTCGCAGAGGTAGTCCKTACGGACAACGCCTCACAGTTGAGCTTTCAGGGATTTTACTAAACTGTACGGGTTCAAGCGCGTCACATCCAGCCCACTGTGCCAACAGTCTAATCATGGGTTAGTCAAGAACAGTGAACCTACTGCTTCAGAAAGCTCTCAACTCAAGACAGATCAATATCTAGCTTTGTTAAACTACAGGGCTACGCCACTAAAACATGGTATGTCTCCTGCAGAGCTGTTGTTCAACAGGTAACTTAACACTAGGTTGCCAGTACTCCTAGAAACAGAGAAGGATGACAAGGTCTTTCTTAACAAACGGAGAGAAAAGAGTGAACGGATAAGGTACTATGACAAAGGGTCCAAAGTGCACTCAGTCCAAATGATAGGGTGAAAATGCATGATGGTAAAACAGAGCGTTGAGGCCTGTGTGGTGAAAACAGTGGCAACCAGGTCATGATGTAATGACACCTGAGGGAGTTACACACAGGAGAAACGGGAGACAATTGAGAGTACAGGTCAGACAACTTCAAGCCCAGACACTCCTGTGTCAAATCCACCAGGGCAGCCTGTTGAAATGAGACTGTCAGGTAGAGAATTAAAAGCACCTCAGAGGCTGATTGAGGAAGTATACATGTGTTATTGAAATGCAGTATTCACTATGCAAAGAAGTGTAGCCAGGATTTATAAAGAATTGTTATTGTTTTATCTTAAGGGAAACGGGATATCTTGATAAGACGGAAGTGGCATATTGTATCTCAGGCCACTTGACCACTTTGGGGACGCACCGCCCGAGTGGAAGAGCGGGACATCCCAGCTCAAAGCACGAGCCTTGTACGGCTCCGGTTTACTTGAATAAAGATTTTATGTTTTAAAGAGCAGTTGTGTGAAGGATGGTTTTGTTCTCTTTTTAACAAAAATATATGCCTTATAGAAATAGGACATGTTAATCACAAAACATAGAGTGACTGCAGAAAAGCTGTTGTTAATCTAGGGTGTCAACTGTGCAAACCACAAGGTTGAGGAATGTGTAGGAAAAATGCTCTGCTTTACCCTGCGTGGTGATACAGTGAACCCGTATATACGAAAATTGCATTTACCACCTGTGTTAAATAAAAATACTTAAAGTATAKTCAGTGACTCTGAATCACATTTTATCCTGATACCAGATTTGATTGACGCAACCTTTTACAGTTGTTTTCTTTACTATTTCATAGACCAGAATGAACTAGTTTTAGACAATCAGCATTCAGGGCTCAAAACAACCAGTTTATAACAAATAAGGCACTGATTGACAGCTGTCAATGTAACTAGATAGCATACTAACCTTACATAGCTAATGAAAGATATATGAGCACCATTTCAGTTAAGACAGGCATACTGTAAATCAGGTGAAAATAATTATTTCAGAAAAAGACTACCTCTCATGAGACTAGTCCGTCCCAGCTTACACCGTGCCTATACGATGAGTTGAGTATTGAGGTTTGTCTGACTCTCCTTGCCTTTTGATAATTCCAGTGAAACTGTCGGATTCCAGACGTCATTAATATTTGGACATGCATACGGACAATATGAAATAGCTATATTCTTTGTTATCTCTTATCATTTCAGCCAGCTAGATATCAATGTATTATCTAAATTGCGGCCGCGAATCTGCCATAGAAATATAAACAATATAAACTCCGGTTATATGGTTAGCCTAACTATTGAAGCAATGGGCGAGTTCGATTTGCATGGCCCGGTGCCCCTGTTGTGTAAAGCCATATTTTTTTTATCAATGAAATGGTCAAAAATGAGCAATCCCTGCACCGAGTCATGCAAAAAAAACATATTTTAATTTGCTCCATGGCTCAAGCAGCCAGAGACGGAAGAGGAAGCACCATTCGCTGTTTTTTGTCAATGTGAGACACAAATGTAGACCGGAACCATTTCTTTCTCTATGATAAAACGTCTGAGTGAACTATCGTCATTTATCGACCATCTTTGCTGTGGCCAAAATTATATATTATATTGCCCAGTCCAGGCGCGATTCGCAGGTGTATTTGATTAATAAACAATGCCATGCTGGTGTGTGGTACCATTCAAATAAAACCCAGCCCTGAAACGTAGGCCAAAAATAATTTACATGTCATTGGTACGAATTCGCAGTCCTAAATATGATCATACTTTGACTTACATCGTTTAACTAGACAAGCCAGTTAAGAACAAATTCTTATTTACAATGACGACCTACCGGGGAACAGTGGGTTAACTGCCTTGTTCAGGAGCAGAACTATAGATTTTACCTTGTCAGCTCGAGGATTCGATCCAGAAACCTTTCGGTTGAACATCATGGGTTAGCTCTGGCCATCGTCTTTCATCTCGGAAAAAGTGGATTTCTACTGGTGTGGGTGTTTAAGACTTGTTTTTGCGTCTTTTTACTTTTGGTTTTGTACACCAACAACCTCTTAAGGATCCGCCCCTTTTTTTCAATTTCCACCTAAAATGACATACCCAAATCTAACTGCCTGTATCTCAGGCCCTGAAGCAAGGATATGCATATTCTTGGTACCATTTACATTGACATTTACATTTAAGTCATTTGAAAGGAAACACTTTGAAGTTTGTGGAAATGTTAAAGGAATGCAGGAGAATATAACACAATAGATCTGGTAGAAGATAATACAAAGAAAAAAACAACCGTTATTTTGTATTTTTTGTACCATCATCTTTGAAATGCAAGAGAAAAGCCATAATGTGTTATTCCAGCCCAGGTGCAATTTAGAGTTTGGCCACTAGATGGCAGCAGCGTATGTGCAACGTTTTAGACTGATCCAATGAACCATTGCATTTATGTTAAAAATGTTGTATCGAGACTGCCCAAATGTGCCTAATTTGTTTATTAATAACTTTTCATGTTCAACATTGTGCACTCTCCTCAAACAATACAATTTTATTATTTCACTGTAATAGCTACTGTAAATTGGACAGTGCAGTTAGATTAACAAGAATTTAAGCTTTCTACCTATATCAGATATGTCTATGTCCTGGGAAATGTTCTTGTTACTTACAACCTCATGCTAATCGCATTACCCTACATTAGCTCAACCGTTCCATGGACGTGACACTGATCCCGAATAAGTTTTTTTATACAGCTGAACACACGCAATTTGGTTATTTTAAAGCTATTTCACAGATGTTTAGATTGTATCTTACAATGATTCTCTATTATGTATGTAAGTCATTGTTCTCCACACTAGGGAAATGTAACTCCTCTTAAATTCAAAGACAGTGCTCTAGATGTAAGGACTRACAATCTTTGATATTGAATAAATAGTTATAACCATATTTTGAAGGTATCGAGGGGTTGGTTGTTAAGCAACAAAACTGACACCTGCAACTATGGGACAAAATAGATGGGATTGGCTTAGGTTGTTGACAAATATAAACTATATCGTCTCCAAATGTTTATTGAAATCATACATTTGCACAAATACACCGTTGCAGCTGTTGGTTAGCTAGCTAGCTAATTTTAGCCATATAAGCATTTCACATGAAATCAGTCAAAACACATCAAAACAAAACATGGGTATCAATAACAAGATACAACGAGCTGAAATGAGCCACCTACGATTCCCCACATGGCAGCTTCTTGTCATTATTGCTAGCTGTCTGACTGTTCAGAATCATAACAAAGCAAGGCTTCTGGCCTCATTGATGCATCACACATTTTTTTTCTTCACATTTATTTAACCAGGTAGGCCAGTTGAGAACAAGTTCTCATTTACAACTGCGACCTGGCCAAGATAAAGCAAAGCAGTGCGTCAAAAACAACACAGAGTTACACATAGGATAAACAAACGTACAGTCAAATACACAATAGAAAAATCTGTATACAGTGTGTGCAAATGAAGTAAGGAGGTAAGGCAATAAATAGGCCAATAGTGGCGAAGTAATTACAATTTAGGAATTTACACTGGAGTGATATATGTGCAGATGCGGGTGTGCAAGTAGAAATACTGGTGTGCAGAAAAGCAAAAACAAATATGGGGATGAGGTAGGTAGTTGGTTAGATAGGCTGTTTACAGATGGGCTGTGTACAGCTGCAGCGATCGGTAAGCTGCTCTGACAGCTGATGCTTAAAGTTAGTGAGGGAGATTATAAGTCTCCAACTTCAGTGATTTTTGCAATTCGTTCCAGTTATAGGCAGCAGAGAACTGGAAGGAAAGGCAGTCAAAGAAGGTGTTGGCTTTGGGGATGACCAGTGAAATATACCTGCTGGAGTGCGTGATATGGGTGGGTGCTGCTATGGTGACCAGTGAGCTGAGATAAGGCGGAGCTTTACCTAGCAAAGACTTATAAGATGACCTGGAGCCAGTGGGTTTGGCGACGAATATGTAGCGAGGACCAGCCAACGAGAGCATACAGGTCGCAGTGGTGGGTAGTATATGGGGCTTTGGTGACAAAACGGATGGCACTGTGATAGACTGCATCCAATCATTTTTGTGATGTTTGCAATCTTGTTATTTGTAAACAACAGGATATTAAAAACGTATATTTCGGGTTATGATGAAGATGGACAACTGAGTGCATGAGGCAGGAACTGAAATAACATGCACCATCTAACTGCTTCACATGTAACAGCTTCCCAAATCAGACTAGCTTTAAAATAAAATGTAGTGCCTTGGCATTTGACTACTAATGAAATAAACTGATACATTTTATACTTGTGAAGGTTATTGTAAAACATTGAAATCAAAAATATTTTTTTCATCATTGTTGGCTGACTTTGACTGTATTTGTATTTATTATGGATCCCCATTGGCTGCTGCCTTAGCAGCAGATACTCTTCTTGGGGTCCAGCAAAATTAAGGCAGTTTATACAATTTTACAAAATATACAATACATTCACAGATTTCACAACACACTGTGTGCCCTCAGTCCCCTGCTCCACCACTACCACGTATCTACAGTACTAAATCCACGTGTATGTATAGTGCGTATGTTTTTGTGTGTGTGTGTGTGTGTATGCATGTGTCTGTGCCTATGTTTGTGTTGCTTCACAGTCCCCGCTGTTACATCAGGTGTATACGGTCAAGCTGCTCAATAGGATTGAGATCCGGTGACTGTGCTGGCCCCATTATCGACAATACCAGCTGACTGCTTCTTCCCTAAATAGTTCTTGCATAGTTTGGAGCTGTGCTTTGGGTCATTGTCCTGTTGTAGGAGGAAATTGGCTCCAATTAAGCACCATCCACAGGGTATGGCATGCCGTTGCAAAATGGAAGGATGGCCTTCCTTCTTCAAGATCCCTTTTACCCTGTACAAATCTCCCACTTTATCACCACCAAAGCACCCCCAGACCATCACATTGCCTCCACCATGCTTGACAGATGGCGTCAAGAACTCCTCCAGCATATTTAATTTTTTTCTGAGTCTCACGAATGTTCTTCTTTGTGATCTGAACACCTCAAACTTAGATTCGTCTATCCATAACACTTTTTTCCCCCAATCTTCCTCTGTCCAGTGTCTGTGTTCTTTTGCCCATCTTAATCTTTTCTTTTTGTTGGCCAGTCTGAGATATGGCTTTTTCTTTGCAACTCTGCCTAGAAGGCCGGCATCCCGGAGTCGCCTCTTCACTATTGACACTGAGACTGGTGTTTTGCAGGTACTATTTAATGAAGCTGCCAGTTGAGGACTTGTGAGGTGTCTTTTTCTCAAACTAGACACTCTAATGTACTTGTCCTCTTGCTCAGTTGTGCACCGGGGCCTGCCACTCTTTCTATTCTGGTTAGAGCCAGTTTGCGCTGTTCTGTGAAGGGAGTAGCACACAGCGTTGTACGAGATCTTCAGTTTCTTGCCCATTTCTCACATCGAATAGCTTTCATTTCTCAAAACAAGAATAGACTGACGAGTTTCAGAAGAAAGCCTTTGTTTCTGGCCATTTTGAGCCTGTAATCGAACCCACAAATGCTGATGCTCCAGATACTCAACTAGTCTAAAGAAGGCCAGTTTTATTGCTTCTTTAATCAGAACAACAGTTTTCAGCTGTGCTAACATAATTGCAAAAGGGCTTTCTAATGATCAATTAGCCTTTTTAAAATGATAAACTTGGATTAGCTAACACAACGTGCCATTGGAACACAGGAGTGATGGTTACTGATAATGGGCCTCTGTACGCCTATGTCGATATTCCATAAAAAATCTGCCATTTCCAGCTACAATAGTCATTTACAACATTAACAATATCTACACTGTATTTCTGATCAATTTGATGTTATTTTAAAGCAATGTTTTGTCCATGTCTTTCAAAAACAAGGATATTTCTAAGTGACCCATAAGTTTTGAACGGTAGTGTACATCAAATGATGTACATCAAATGATATTCGTATCTGTGGATTAACTTATTTCTACCCGTGCCTTTTTTAAGGTTTTCAAATTGCCTTGATGTGAAAATGTATCACAAGACTACAGACAAAACCAACATTATTAAGGGGAACTGCACCCCTGATTTGGCCTTGTTTTTTTTGTCTTGCTCCTCAAGAAATGCTGGCGGCCATGACAGAAGCCAAATGTGAGTTGGCATGGGGGTGTGGTTTCCCCCAGCTCAATCACAACAAACAAGCAAGGTTGCATTCAATAACTACAGGCACATGTATGGTGAGATGCTGAAGGAAGCTTTGAAGAGGTAAGTAGCCTACAGAGTAATATGAGAAGAATGCAATTGATGAATTAATGTAGATCAAATAAAATAAAAACATTATTTGTCACATGCTTTGTAAACAACAGGTGTAGACTAACAGTGAAATTCTTGCTTATGGGACATTCCTAAAAATGCAAAGAAAAATAACACAAGGAATAAATACACATTGAGTAATATTTAACAAGATATTCTAAACTGTGTTTTTATAACTTTTAAATGTAGTATCAGGTATAATAAACATCCCTTTACATGATACTGTAGAAACAGTGTTCTGCTAATAGAATGTCCCATATACAACAGGAGTTCCCTGATCCTGGTGCAGAATACAAAGGACCTGTGTTCTAATACTCACACTGTATACTACATATTAATGAGCATATACTACATACTATTAGTTCATTTTAGTATACGAACAGTATGCTTTCAGTTGAGCGTACTATCGCTTCGTATGTCTACCGGAAGTTGATGCTGTTGCTCTGCCACCTCTTGCTTGCTAGTTGACATAACACATTTACTAGYTRGACATGTTACGACTTCGGGTGTGTTCTCAAACTCAATATGGAGTGCGCTCGTAAATTCAGAGTGTTGTCAGATTGTCCGTTTGTAAATTCAGAGCGTTTCACGCTCGGACCGAAGAGTAATTTACGGTTGATTTGAGCGTTCTGACCTTACAACTGCAGTCAAGCACCCAAGCTAACGTTGGCTAGCTACTTCCAGACACAAATTAGACCACTCTGACTATTTTACTCGCCCTAGCCGTTTAATTACGTTTTTTTTTGTTGCGACGTTTACTGACACGGCCATATTCAACGGTGTTGAGCACTGTAAATTCATTATTCTGCGCTCTGAAATCGGAGTAGATAGCCAGAGCAAATTTACGAAAGCACCCGAATGTCCATTGAGAACGCACGACTAAGTTATACCATTTAGCTAAGAATGACGGGAATAATCAAGTCAATAAACGTTGGGTAGTTAGACAGCCTATAGTTAATATACTGGCAAGTTTGATGTATAAGTAGCCAACTAACATACCGGTAAAACTGCTGTAATGATACTCTGTGGTTCTTAAGGACAGCGTAGCTGACAAATTGTCACCAACATAACGTGTAAGGTAACTTATTTGAAAAGTAATTACTTTATTACATTGCAAAACATTTTCTTAACATTTGTCATAATTGGTTAAAGCAATGAATTTGTATCCGTTCTCGTTGTACTTCGACTACATATTTTCTGCCAATTTCTTCAAATCTGGAAACGATGTGAAGTCAAGCCAATTTTCTGAAGATTTGCATTATGGGCCGTAAAGTACGGAAATAGTGTCCACTGCGTGTATACTTAATATTTTGTCGATTTAGTACGACATCCGGGAACTTTTGGCATACTAACTATATATCCATACTATGACCAATACGCATACTATTTACTCAATTCACGTCACAAATAGCGCGGTTAGTATGAGTATTCGAACACAGCTAGGGTTTCTCCCTCCCCATGTTGACTAATACTGTACTATTCAATTCAATAAAAATAAAAGACAATACAAGTAAAAGTTGTGTCTAGTCAAATGTTTATGCTGAGTGCCAGGTCTCTCTCCATTCAGACCTCAATATCAAGCCCGTCTGTCAGTCTGGACTTAATCACATCTTTCAAGTCTCCATGTGCTGGCTCCATGTTCTGTTACCGAAAGGCAGTTAGTACCTGTTTTGTGTCAGATATTACCTATCCTATGTTTAAGTTTGAACAGGTCAGATAAACCCTACCCAATTATGGTATCCCCATCAAATGACTGAGGCTGCCGTCTGAAACACACACACACACACACACACACACACACACACACACACACACACACACACACAACCATACAAGCCAGACACACACACACACACACAACACGAGAGAGCAATGTCTATTACCAATGGAAATTAGGGATAGGTGATGTCTCTCACACAAACATATACTATGTTGAAGTTTTAACAAGTTAGGCTACCAGACTAAATACTGTTCTCCCCATCAATGACTGTTGGTGAACAGGCAAGAGGTGAGGCTGGAGGTGAGGTCTTTGCCAGAGCCCCATTGATGGGCATGGCAACGTAGATCACCTCTGGCCCCTCAACAAAGATACTTGTTGGTCACACAGAGAGAGAGCATTGACTACATTATCAATGTATCAATATCATGATTAGCTTGGTGGAACCAACCTGATTTGCTACATTCATTTTCTATCTCACTTCAGATATCATCAAATGTGAAGTGAAATAGAATGGTGAACACAGCGATCAGGGTGGGTTATGCCCTGGACATTATATGCACCTAAGAAGTAGACAATGAACAACAAATAATGTATTACACATGACCAAAAGAATGTGGACATTCCAAAATCATAGGCATCAATATGGAGTTGGTCCCCCCCTTTGCTGCTATAACAGCCTCCACTCTTATGGGAAGGCTTTCCATTAGATGTTGGAACATTGCTGTGGAGACTTGCTTCCATTCAGCCACAAGAGCATTGGTGAGGTTGGGCACTGATGTTGGGTGATTAGGCCTGGCTCGCCGTTGGCGTTCCAATTTATCCAAAAGGTGTTTGATGGCGTTGAGATCAGGGCACGGTGCAGACCAGTCATGTTCTTCCACACCGATCTCAACAAACCATTTCTGTATGGACCTCGCTTTGTCATGCTGAAACAGGAAAGGGCCTTCCCCAAACTGTTGCCACAAAGTTGGAAGCACAGAATCGTCTAGAATGTGATTGTATGCTGTAGTGTTAAGATTTCCCTTCACCGGAACTAAGGGACCTAACCCGAACCATAAAAACAGCCACAGCCAATGTTTGACTATGGAGATTGCATGGCTGTGTGCTCGATTGTATACACCTGTCAGCAACGGGTGTGGCTGAAATAGACAAATCCACTAATTTGAAGGAGTGTACACATACTTTTGTGTATATATATATATATATATATATATATATATATAGTGTACATGTGTCACGACATTGATTATAGCTCAGTTCATTCTCTCAGCAATGAGTGGTACATGGGTAAAGGAAATTGTGGTTTTGACTTGCAAATCTCTCTTCCCCCACCATCAACACCAACATCTCTGTGTAACCGCTCTCATATGGCTCATCGACAAAGGACACGGTGCTGTTCTCGTTCACGGTTTATTCTGCAAATACATACACAACACTGTAAACTGCAAACTCACCACACAATCTCCATCAAGGTTTAACAAACCTTTTGACCGGATGCTGCGTGATCATGCTTACATATACAGTGGCAATAAAAAGTATGTGAACAATTTGGAATTACCTGGATTTCTGCATAAATTAGTTATCAAATTTTATCTGATTTTAGTCACAGCAATAGACAAACACAGTGTGCTTAAACTAATAACACACCAATTGTTGTATTTTTCTTGTCTATATTGAATACATCATTTAAACATTCACAGTGTAGGTTGGAAAAAGTATGTGAACCCCTAGGCTAATGACTTTTCCAAAAGCTAATTGGAGTCAGGAGTCAGCTAACCTGGAGTCCAATCAATGAGACGAGATTGGAGATGTTGGTTAGAGCKGCCCTGCCCTATAAAACACACTCTCAAAATTTGAGTTTGTTATTCACAAGAAGCATTGCCTGATGTGAACCATGCCTCGAACAAAAGAGATCTCAGAAGACCTAAGAATTGTTAACTTATATAAAGCTGGAAGGGGTTACAAAAGTATCTCTAAAAGGCTTGATGTTCGTCAGTCTGCGGTAAGACAAATTGTCTATAAATGGAGAAAGTTCAGCACTGTTGCTACTCTCCCAAGGAGTGGCCGTTCGGCAAAGATGACTGCAAGAGCACAGCGCAGAATGCTCAATGAGGTTAAGAAGAATCCTAGAGTGTCAGCTAAAGACTTACAGAAATCTCTGGAACATGCTAACATCTCTGTTGACGAGTCTAAGATACGTAAAACACTAAACAAGAATGGTGTTCATGGGAGGACACCCCAGAAGAAGCCACTGCTGCCCCCCAAAAAACAGTGCTAGACATCTGAAGTTCGCAAAAGAGCACCTGGATATTCCACAGCGCTTCTGGCAAAATATTCTGAGGACAGAAAAACTAAAGTTGAGTTGTTTGGAAGGAACACAAAACACTATGTGTGGTGGGGRAAAAAAGGCACAGCACACCAACATCAAAACCCCATCCCAACTATAAAGTATGGTGGAGGGAGCATTTTGGTTTGGGGCTGCTTTTCAGCCTCAGGGCCTGGACAGCTTGCTATCATGGACGGAAAATGAATTCCCAAGTTTATCAAGACATTTTGCAGGAGAATGTAAGGCTATCTGTCCACCGATTGAAGCTCAACTGAAGTTGGGTGATGCAACAGGACCACGACCCAAAACACAGAAGTAAATCAACAACAGAATGGCTTCAACAGAAGAAAATACGCCTTCTGGAGAGGCCCAGTCAGAGTCCTGACCTCAACCCGATTTAAAATGCTGTGGTATGACCTCGAGCGGTTCACACCAGACATCCTAAGAATATTGCTGAACTGAAACAGTTCTGTAAAGATGAATGGCCTAAAATTCCTCCTGACCGTTGAGCAGGTCTGATCCGCAACTACAGAAAACATTTGGTTGAGTTATTGCTGCCAAAGGAGGGTCAACCAGTTATTAAATCCAAGGGTTCACATACTTTTCCCACCCTACACTGTGAATGTTCACACGGTGTGTTCAATAAAGACACGAAAACACATTGTGTGTTATTAGTTTAAGCAGACTGTTTGTCTATTGTTGTGACTTAGATCAAATTAAGATCAAATTKTATGACCAATTTATGCAGAAATCCAGGTAATGACCAAAGGGTTCACATACTTTTTCTTGCCACTGTGTGTGTGTGTATGTGTGTGTGTATATATATACACAGTACCAGTCAAGAGTTTGGACACACATACTCATTCAAGTTTTTTTTCTTTATTTTTACTGTTTTCTACATTGTAGAATAATAGTGAAGACATCAAAACTATGAAATAACACGTATGGAATCATGTAGTAACCAAAGACGTGTTAAACAAAACAAAATATACTTGAGATACTTCAAAGTAGCCACCCTTTGCCTTGATGACAGCTTTGCACACGCTTGGCATTCTCTCAACCAGCTTCACCTGGAATGCTTTTCCAACAGTCTTGAAGGAGTTCCCACATATGCTGAGCACTTGTTGGCTGCTTTTCCTTCACTCTGCGGTCCAACTCATCCCAAACCATCTCAATTGGGTTGAGGTCGGGTGATTGTGGAGGCCAGGTAATCTGTTGCAGCACTCCATCACTCTCCTTCTTGGTCAAATAGCCCTTACACAGCCTGGAGGTGTGTTGAGTCATTGTCCTGTTGGAAAATAAATGATAGTCCCTCTAAGCGCAAATCAGAATGCTGTGGTAGCCATTCTGGTTAAGTGTGCCTTGAATTCTAAATAAATCACTGATACTGTCACAAGCATAGCACCCCCACACCACCTCCTCCATGCTTCACGGTGGGAACCACACATGCAGAGATCAGCCGTTCACCTACTCTATGTCTCACAAAGACAGCGGTTGAAACCAAAAATATTAAATTTGGACACATCAGACCAAAGGACAGATTTCCACCGGTCTAATGTCCATCGCTCGTGTTTCTTGGCCTAAGCAAGTCTCTTCTTATTATTGGTGTCCTTTTTAGTAGTGGTTTCTTTGCAGCAGTTTGACCATGAAGGCCTGATTCACGCAGTCTCCTCTGAACAGTTGATGTTGAAATGTGTCTATTACTTGAACTCTGTGAAGCATTTATTTATATATTTGGTCTTCAATCTAATGAACRTATCCTCTGCAGCAGAGGTAACTCTGGGTCTTCCTTTCCTGTGGAGGTCCTCATGAGAGCCATTTTCATCATAGTGCTTTATGGTTTTTGCGACTGCACTTGAATAAACTTTAAAAGTTCTTTACATTTTCTGGATTGACTGACTTAGTAAAAATGTAATGATGGACTGTMATTTCTCTTTGCTTATTTGAGCTGTTCTTGCCATAATATGGACTTGGTCTTTTACCAAATAGGGCTGTCTTCTGTATACCACCCCTACCTTGTCACAACACAAGTTATTGGCTCAAACGCATTAAAAGGAAAGAAATTCCACAAATGTACTTTTAACAAGGCACACCTGTTAATTGAAATGCATTCCAGGTGACTACCTCATAAAGCTGGCTGAGAGAATGCCAAGTGTGCAAAGCTGTCATCAAAGCAAAGGGTGGTTACTTTGAAGAATCTCAAATATTAAATATTTAGATTTGTTTAACACTTCTTTTGTTAGAACATGATTCCATCTGTTATTTCATAGTTTTGATGTCTTCACTATTATTACACAATGTAGAAAATAGTAAAAAATAAAGGAAAAACCCTTGAATGAGTAGGTGTGTCCAAACTTTTGACTGGCACTGTATATATACACACACGGGATGCAGTTACTCAAATAACACAGCAAGTGGCTCTACAACTATAAATACATATTCATAACCTGGCTGCTTAATTAAGACAATACTCATACAACTAAGGATGTCTATTTCAACCCTGTTACACCTGCAATCCTCCTCCATGCCATTGACCTTCAGATTGTCTCTATATTCTAAAAGAATTCTCAGCAAAAAAGAGGTAGAATTAACGCTCTGCACACCCCGTTATTTTCCTTCACACCTTTTTATTGTACAACTATGATCTGTGATTAATGAACACTGACACTAGTTCATCTTGAATTATGTTTTTTAAATTAACAATTAAAACAAGTTTAAACATATAATTTCAAAATGTACAAATTAGCTAACTTGTTTGTAAATATTAGACATCTTAGTAAGTAGGCTATTATTACGAAAGCTTCATTTCAGGTGAACAAAAAAAGTCCATACCAGATGTGACTAACCTTGATCCACTCCTTGATTTACTTGGTGAGCATATTTCTATTCCAGCCCACCAATAATACACATTATTATCAACTCATTAGGTTTGATCATTTGAATCAGGTGTGTTAGTGCTGGGCTTGAACAGAAGCCGGCACAACCAGCATACCTCCAGGAGAAGGATTGGCCTGCTACAGTTGTAATAAGTTTGTAGCCTAAATTGTGTATTACTTTTAACTGTATTGTTGTATACAACATGTGCTAACATTTACAACCCATGGTATACAAGGATGTGCCAGCAGGTTCTTGGGACATTCACTGGGACCTCTTCATCTGCAGACAGTGTTTCGCAGCTCTCCATATCTAAGGACAGATAACAACACAAAGGAACAGGCTTCATTATATTGCAATTAGACAGCCCCCTGACTATTATCTCTGTTTGTCTTCATGGTTTTCCTATCAAGGACTAGAACTGTAGAATATTTTAATATACACTATGTCATCCCACAACCTGCCCTATCTAACTAGTTAATACACCTACTCCCTTTTCTGACAGCTGGAGCAGAACATCCTTTCACCCTGTTGAAATTTGGAGTATAAGTTTTTAATTTACAACGATAAATAGGCCTACATCAAGATAACAAGCAAATATGAAGTTAGCTAGTTGATTATATTTCACTTAGCTATAGTATGTAAAGTTGTCTAGCTGGCTAGCTAGCAGCTCATTAGCCTACACACAGTTGCCTGTTGTAGCTAGCTAGCTAATAATACTGTAATGAAACAGCAGTGAGCAGGTCTCGAACCCTCGACCCTCCTTTCAAAGAGCGCGTCCCCGCGCTAGTTTGCGACTCTACGTCTTACAGGAACGCGCTCACCGGCCAAGCACACGCACTGTCGTGGATGCAAGGTCCGATCACTTCTGACACCAATGTAATGAAACAGGCAGGGAGCAGGTCTTGAATCCTCAACCTTCTAGCCAAAAGTCCAGCGGCTATCGACTGTGCCACAAAAGCATGCTCGAGCAGCAGTGTCGATATCCGTGCTTATAAACCCAGGGTCGTTACAATACATTGTTGTTGTTTTTTAATTCCAAATGTATTTACTTACTTACTTGAATAGGTTTATTTTGGAGCAAAGGGTTGTCAAGCGGAGGCTCCGCTTCTGGTCAAAACCTACCGTTAGGGGCCAAACTGAATTTGTCTCCTTAGGTTGAAGAGGCAATGTTGCACCTCCTTCACCACGGTGTTGTGTGGTGGGACCATTTCAGGTCCTCTGTGATGTGCACACCAAGGAACTTGAAGCTTTTTTACCCTCCACTCGGGCCACGTCGATGTGAATGGGGCGTGTTGTCTCTGTGGTCTCCTGTAGTCCCAGATCAGCTCTTTTGTTTTGTTGACATTGTGGGAGAGGTTATTTTCCTGGCACCACTCCGCCAGGCTCTGTAGTAGGCTGTCTCGTTGTTGTTGGTAATCAGGCCTACCACTGTTGTGTCATCAGCCAACTTGATGATTGAGTTGGAGATGTGTTTAGCCACACAGTCATGGGTGAACAGGGAGTAATTCAAGAGGGGGCTGAAATTAAACACAGAATAACCCTTGCTAATCAATATACTATTGGGTATGTTGTGGTGGACTGTCATTACAATTGCTTCAGGGGAGCCTGGTAAAAAATATGTTTGCAGTGTAGCTATAGCCACATAGTGGCTCTGAATTCACTGTCTGCATGCAGTCAAAGCTATAACCACTTTTGGAGCGAACTAGTGCTCTCGAATCGTATCCTGATGTAGACAGCAGATGGTAGTTGTATTCATAACATAGCTAGCCAACATACATTTAGAGAAAACAAGTTATATTAAGTGGCTAGCTAGTAGGGATGTAACGATTCTCCGATATGCATCGGTCCCCGGTTCAAATGTTTAAAAGATATGAGTGCATCTGTCTGTGGGAGCCCAAACCAATCTAAATGAAGCATGCATCGGTCAGAGAACCGACTCAAACCTTAGGAATTGCCAGTTCACTAATGTTTTTTACTCCTATTGCTTTACTCCAAAAATACCTATTATCTGTTGTGACTGAATTGATGCGTCTTCTCCTTCAGGTCAGTAGCCTATCAAACTTTTGTCTTATTTTAAATACATTTTCCCTTTAATTTTGTACATTTCACCCTAAATTATCATTACCGAAATCCTTCTGGATTAAATTCTCTGGTCATTTTATACCATTTAAAAAACTTTTTTAAACCTAATTTATTTGAATAAAACACTATGTTGCTGTAGTTTGTCCATAAATCTGAAGTCAGATTTTCCAGTCTTTTGTTTAACTCCGGCATTTTCATTAGGGGAGCAGTGTTAAAAAATATTTGAAATATTTTGTTTATTACTTTTTTGGACTTCGAAAACTGTTACGGTAATGACAATTTGGTGAAAATGTTGGTAAAATGCATAATATCTGATCAAAAACATAATCATTATGAAATAGATAAGTACAGATCTAATCTCAGTGATTAAAGTTTCATTTTTGCGTCTTTTACTTAAGGTTTTGTACACAAGCTGAAAATACAATATTTTTGGTTATGGAAAATATATTTCACAGCTGTTTAGATGGTACAATGATTCTCTACATTATACTTGATTGTATTTTTCACAAACTGAAACTAGGCGTACTATTAGAATTTTAGCAACCCGGAAATGGCAGAGCGATTTCTGCATAGTGCATCTTTATAYAGTCAGTGTGTAGAGCGTTGAGGAGGAGTCGACCGTGTCCGGAAGCGAATTCACCATAACTTTTCTGGATTAAGGTTCACTCAAACATAATTTTAAGCTTGGTTTAACTATTGACAATTACAGCTGATTTCGGGATTGTATATCGATTTGCTCTCCTTAAATAAGTAATTTATTAGTTTCAATCTCTAAATTGTTTAATCAAACTTTTCGCCACCAGCTCCTGATATCAGGGCATAAAAACTACAATCTGTCTCCTGAATTAGCCTAGATGGCGCACATGCGCACCAGGCCCAAGCTTGTTTTTCCTRGCTAAACTAGCTGGCTTGCTGAACTATACTAGTTTTCGTCCTAATTGACAAACTTCATTGGTACTCCACCCTCAACTTCAAAACTACTCTACTCTCTATACAATCATGTTGTACATTTTTTTAAATTATGTTTTGTTGAATAGTCATGACTGGTTCGAGATATCTGCCGTAARATGGCGGTGKCGAAGGATATCATTGCTACTTAATGCGGATCCAAGTTCAGTTTTAAGATCCACCGGCATCATTGACGTAGGGTTAGCTGGACTTTATTAAACTCGACAGATCGCAATGACTACAATGAATGGCTAAATTACTTCTGGACACAAAGGGTCCACTGAGCTTCTCCTCACCACTCTATTTGGTCATGTTTACATGAACATGGTAATTTCATAAAGGACTGCAATAATTTAGCATTCATTGGTCAGAGCGGGAGAAGCTCTCTGTAAAATTCCAAACGTATAAACTATTCGCTTTCGAGAGAAGGGTAAAAATTMAAAGCTGCATTATATTAATTGGCTAAATGCCATGCTAAGTGCGTACGGCCCAGTACATCACTGGGGCCAAGCTTCCTGCAATTCAGGACCTATATAAGGACCTATATAATAGGCGGTGTCAGAGGAAAGCCCATAAAATTGTTAGACTCCAGTCACCCAAGTCATAGACTGTTTTCGCTGCTACYGCACAGCAAGCGGTACCAGAGCACCAAGTCTAGGACCAAAAGGCTCCTTAACAGCTTTTACACCCAAGCCATAAGACTGCTGAACAAATAATCAAATGGCCACTGGACTATTACATTGACCCTCCCCCCATTTGTTTTGTACACTGCTGCTACTTTTATGCATAGTCACTTCACCCCTACCCACATGTACAAATTACCTCTAACCTGTACCCCCGCACACTGACTCAGTACCGGTACCCCCTGTATATAGCCTTGTTATTGTGTTACTTTTTATTATTTTTTTGTTTATTTCGTAAATATTTTCTTAAGTCTTCCTGAACTGCACTGTTGGTTAAGGGCTTGTAAGTAAGTATTTCACGGTAAGGTCTACACTTGTTGTATTCGGCGCATGTGACAAATAAAGTTTGATTTCTAAATATACAGTGCATTTTTCCCCCCCAAAAAAATCTAACACGTATCAGAGCCCATGCATCTTGATGGGTATCGAATTGTTCATGAAAGGAGAGAAGCACATCCCTAGTAGATAACAGGCGTTAGAAACGTTTGGTGATCAATGAGACAGAGCTAGTTAACCAGCTGAGCTAGCAAACAATGTTACATAAGTAACATTTTGGATTGGAAAAATACTCCCAACAGGCTCTGCAGTTCAGAAATCACAGTAGAAAGTAATCATGATGCACTGTTMAATTATTTATTCATTAAAACATACMTTTTTTGAAGAAAACGCAGTTTTTGCCACAGCCTTCAATGGCTCTCATGCGTTTTAAACGTGAGCTTGTCCAAAGTGTCGGACTGGAAGACAGCTGCTATCCATTGGAGCACTGCAATTGGTTTCCCAAAACTCTGGGGCCAGGCTTAGCAAAAGGTCATCGGGTGAAAGTTTGCAGTATTACATTCCTCGAGCGTATCAAAGTTATATGTGTGTTGTGATTCGCGAGCGGGATACATTTATAGCCTGGTAAAAACGTTATAGCCTATTGTGCAATATGTTCCAAAATGCAAATAAAATACACGTATTTTCGGAGATGCAGTTCGTGAACATAGTGTTTCTGTATTTGTCTGGCTACGATGTACATTTCAACACGTCTTTACTCCATGATTGTAACGGTGTAACAAGAACCCAGCATTATTTCCTAAATTAAAAAAATCCATGCGTCATAAATTAGAAAACATCAGARAGTAGAAGTTACATTTATTAGACCTCGATATTTTCATKTCTCTCTTTCAATGCATTTCTCTTGAAACCAAGCAGAAAATGATGTGCGGTAAGCACAATTATAAGTTACATCAAATAAATGTAATTTRTGATTTCTAATAATTTATGATGCATGCTTTTTTTCTTTTGGAAATAATGCTAGGATCTTGTTACACCGTTACACAGTCATGGAGTAACTTAAAGACGTGTTGAAATGTACCCGAGTCCGGGTTATTCAATTGASTATAATATCCTAATTTAGCACAAGTTGTAAGGATAGGTCTGAACAATGGCGACGAGGATAACGTTTGAAAAAGTATAGTTAAATCTGAAAAGTGTGTTCGTGACGACAAGATGGAACTAAAGTTTGACTGCTACAGTGAACCTGCTACGCTAGCTCCGCATTTTCCCTGACACTCAAAAGTACTCATTACATGTTGAATGGTTAGCAGGACAGGAACATGATMCAATTCATACACACTGGTTGATTGCGTTAAGAGCAGTTCTCGGGTGGTAAARGATTAATACTATCTGCATACAATTCCCAACAACGCACAGAAAAATGACAGTCAGGTTGCACCTCAAGCGAGAGGGAAAACCAGACTTCATCACACCWCTATCAGTAACCATGGAGATACGTGCTGCTGCTCACACCAAYGCACCACATTACAACGGCCCATCCCACGGTCCCCAACACCGAGTAGGCTTCCTTTCACCCTTCATTTCATGCACAACCAGGACATTGGCAATGTTGCACGGATATCATGCTTGAAAAACATTTCCCAAATATGATACTGGTTACCTGGCAATGGTTTCTTGTTGACAATCCTTGAACACAGCGCCAGGCCTWCAGGTACGTGTGAAATAAAGCGGAGGGAGGGAGAGAACACTCAATATTCTCAGTGGTGTCGTAATAATACTTAAGTAGTTTTTTATATATCTGTACTTTACTATTTATATTTTAAATAAAACAATCCCTACTGCCTCTGATCTAACAGACTCACTAAACAGAGAACACGTCGTCTGTACTGCCTCTGATCTGGCAGACTCACAACACAAATACATATTTTGTGAGTGTTGTAGTGTGCCCCTGGCTATCCGTACATTTTCAAAACAAAATGGGKCCGTCTGCCATATAAAGAAATTTGAAATGATTTCTACTTTTGATATTTGAGTATATTTTAGCAGTTATATTTACAACCAAATACTTTTACTCAAGTAGTATTTTACTGGGTGACTTTCACTAGAGTATGAAAAATGGGTACTTTTCCCACCACTGAATATTCTGGCATCTCATGCACCGCTGCCAGCATGTGTTCAGCACTCTCATCTACCTTTCACCTCTGCATCTCTACCCAATAAACATACACACAAAAAAAAGTCCATTATTGATCATGGATGTACATCAATTGTTCCTCACTCATATATCAGTCTATCGTGTTACCAAAGGATACATGGGAAGGTTTCTGCTTCAAGCCCAGAGGGATATACGTCAAAACAGGATCAATGAGTTAGCCTGCTAACTTGCCTATTCAGAAAAAGTTTTGTTTAGAAGGATATGTTTGAAATTGGCATCATCTACTTAACAACCAAAAACACATATCTAAGTCTAGCTTTATGAACCAGAAAATAAATGGTTCTTTCTGGTTGTTTGTCAAAGTTAACTTGCTTTGTAGCATACCCCTCTGGACCGGGCTACATAAGCGGGAACTAACCTGGCAACAAGATGGCTGCTGATCTCTGATCCCAGGTACTATTCACTGCCGACGTGTCCGTGAGCAAGTCACTTAACCCCCTACAATTGCCCCAGCGATGCTGATCTGCAGCCGAGTCTTTGCTGCTGCCAGCCTTGTGTGCTGTTTATTAGGTTGGATTTTGTATCAGCAAATCAATCCTTTTCCATTGAAAGTTGAACAGTAAAGTTAATCTTCTATCAGTATCTTTCTTCTATAAGCAGGCCCCAATTTACAGGGGAGGTTCTGGTATGCAAATAAAAATAGTAAATCCAGCCAAAATGTTAGCTATTGGTCTAGTACACGTCACAAACTCTCTGCCAAAAATAACATTGTAAAAAAGACCATAATCCATACATAATGGAGGGAGAGAAACAATGGAGAAATAACAGCAAGTTTCTTTTTATTTTATTTGGGTACTTAAAGCGTAGCAGGAGGGGAAACAACATCACTGGCTCATYACAGCCTAAAGGTACGCAAACAAGTTAAAGGTTTCAAACGGTTTTACATCACTCTTGTGAATATGTGACCATCTATCGCTGTTTTTTTTTTGTTTTTTTACAGACAAACTGTGCAAGACCAAGATGCTATCCTTCAGATAATTTATAAAATAATAAACAATAAAAAAAATCCAAGGCAACATTTATTGAGCTGTGTAACACAGTCCACTCCAGAGATGACAATGCTGTTGAACTTTGGGGAACTTTGTCCTCGCGGCGCCTTTAGGAGTCCTTCTTCATCCCCTCCTCCCACATCAAGTTCGCCGTCGCTTTCTTCGCTGTGGAACAAAAACATTGTCTGTCTGTCAAGAGGCCTACCTCAACACCGTCTGCCTATCAAGAGGCCTACCTCAACAACACCGTCAGTCTGTCTGTCTGTCTGAGGAGCAGTCACTCAGACAATTTGACAATGAAAATTAATGGTCAAGACCAGAGCATTCCAATTAATGTGATGCTGACCTTTAAAAAAAATTGGACATATCAACAATGGCCATTTAAAATCTGTCAATGTGACAGGTTCACCGTTCCTCAATAATGCAATGAAGAAAACGTGTTACATTTATGAAAACTGTCTGAACCCATTCCTCAAAACCTGTCAGAGCGAAAGGCATCACCGTCAACTACTTTCAAAGAGCAGATACTGCATATTTAATCCTTTTAAAATGATAAAGATAAGATTCAAAAGGGCAAAAGCAGAGACGGTTTTAAAAAGGATTCACCGTACTTCAGAGAGACATTGAAAACAGATGCCCGGTGTGCCTACCTTCATCTTTGAACTTGTCCGCAGCCTCTGACGCCTTGCCCTTGAGGTCCTTGGCTATGTTGTCAATCTTGGTCTCGTGCTTGAGGAAAATGGGACGGATGATCCGCGTGTATATCTGGATGGAACCGTTAGARGGAGTTGGAGCCATGCACCACACCAAGAAGGCACACTGAGGGGAAACAAACAAAATAACGTTTTCACCCAATGCTTCCAGGAAACGCCGCCAAGAATAAAGTCTGAGTAAGTGCTCTAGCAAATTACACAAGCTGGCAGGCATGAGCTCYGTTGCCATGGAGATTTAGATGGGAAGGAAATAAGGACATCTGCTTCATACCAGCACATGATGGATGTAGATTAAGGAAGRAGATTAAGTTATTGAATCGAGTCAATATAATGTTATGATTTAACATGCTTTTAATACCCTAACGATGAGCTACTGTGCCTTCAGAAAGTATTGCACCCCTGGACTTTTCCTAAATGTTGGTGTGTTACAGCCTGAATTTAAAATGTATTAAATAGATTTTGTYGTCACTGGCCTAAACACAATAGCCCATAACGTCACAGTGGAACTATGTAGAAATGTTTAGCTTTTAATTTGTAATGTCTGGRGGCAATAAGTATTCAACCCCTTTGATATGGAAAGCCTAAATAAAGTTCACAAGTAAAAATTTGCTTAACAAGTCACATAATAAGTTGCATGAACTCGCTCTGTGTGCAATAAGTGTTTACATTTTTTTTAATGTGTATCAATACAAAGATACAGGCGTCCTTCCTAACTCAGTTGCTGGAGAGGAAGGAAACCGCTCARGGATTTCACTGTAAAACAATTACAGAGTTTAATGGTTGTAATAGGAGAAAACTGAGGATGGGTCAACAGCATTGTAGTTACTCCACAATACTAACCTAATTGACAGAGTGAAAAGAAAGAAACATGTACAGAATAAAATATTCCAAAATATGCATCCTGTGTGCAACAAAGAAAAGTAATACTGCAATAAATGTGGCAAAGCAATTCACTTTCTGTCCTAAATGCTAACTTATGTTTGRGGAAAATCCAACACAACACATTACGGAGTACCACTCTCCATATTTTCAAGGATAGTGGTAACTGCATCATGTTATGGGTATGCTTGTAATTGTTAAGGACGGGGGGAGTTTTTTTWAATAAAAAAAKAAACGGAATGGAGCTAAGCACAGGCAAAATCCCAGAGGAAAACCTACTTCAGTCTGCTTTCCACCAGACACTGGGAGATGAATAAAAATTTCAGCCGGACAAACCTAAAATACAAGGCCAAATCTAACCTGGAGTTGCTTACCAAGAAGACAGTGAATGTTCCTGAGTGGCYAAGTTACATGTGGCAAGACCTGCAAAAGGTTATCTAGCAATGATCAACAACCAATTTGACAGAGCTTGAATTATTTTTTAAAGAATAACGGGCAATTGTTGCACAATCCAGGTGGGGAACGCTCTTAAGAGACTTCCCCAGAAAGACTCAAAGCTGTAATTTCTGCCAAAGGTGATTATAACATATTGACTCTGGGTTGAATACTTATCTAATCAAGATATTAGTGCTGAGAGATTAGTCCTTTTTTAGGTTGGTTCAGATTAGTTCGATTATTTAAAAAAATAACAGATTTAGATTATTTAGGTTGAATGCTGTRACACAGAATAAAGTAATTAATAAAAGTTCCATGACGGTAGTGACAGCCCATTACTGCTAATCACTTATTAACCATCATGTATTACTTTAAAATATTTCAGTTGTTGTGTATTACATTTGTTTTATTTGATTACTTTAATATTTCATTCCAAGTCATCTCATCTCTATAGATCTGCTGTCTGACAAAAATCACTTTTCTAGTTCTTCAAACTAAATAAGGCATACATTCATTACTGCTGAATACCAACTATCACTTAGATCATGTATTTTCAGGTAGAGATGCCCRATACCCCTCACAATAACGCATTCTGTCTCTTCCGTAGCAGGCATAAAAGAAACACAGACCGGACAAGTAGATAAGAAATGGATTATGGTCATTATAGTTAATTACCACGTTTTATGAGCCAAACTATGTCGAATATTGGCCTGTTGATCTGATAAACACGACCAGTCAAAAGTTTTAGAACACCTACTCATTCAAGGGTTTTTATTTATTTGTACTATTTTCTACATTGTAGAATAATATTGAAGACATAAAAACTATGAAATAACACATATGGAATCATGTAGTAACCAAAAAAAATGTGTTTTTTAAAAAATCAATATATTTTGAGATTCTTCAAATAGCCACCCTTTGCCTTGATGACAGCTTTGCACAATCTTGGCATTCTCTGAACCAGCTTAACCTGGAATGCTTTTCCAAAAGTCTTGAAGGAGTTCCCACATATGCTGAGCACTTGTTGGCTCATCCCAAAATTTGGATGAGGTCGGGGGATTGTGGAGGCCAGGTCATCTGATGCAGCACTCCATCACTCTCCTTCTTGGTAGAATAGCCCTTACACAACCTGGAAGTGTGCTGGGTCATTGTCCTGTTGAAAAACAAATGATAGTCCCACGAAGCCCAAACCAGATGGGATGGCGTATCGCTGCAGAATGCTGTGTTAGCCATGCTGGTTAAGTGTGCCTTGAATTYTAAATACATCACTGACAGTATCACCAGCAAAGCACCATAACACCTCCTCTTCCATGCTTAACGGTGGGAAATACACATGCGGAGATAATCCGTTCACCCACACTGCGTCCCACAAAGACACGGTGGTTGGAACCAAAAACCTCCAATTTGGACTCCAKACAAAATGCATTAAGGAAAGAAATTCCACAAATTAACTTTTAACAAGGCACACCTGTTAACTTGTTATGGATAGGGGGCAGCATTTTCACGTTTGGATGAAAAGCGTGCCCAGAGTAAACTGCCTGCTACTCAGTCMCAGTTACTAATATATGCATATTATTAGTATATTTGGATAGAAAACACTCTGAAGTTTCTAAAACTGTTTGAATGATGTCTGTGAGTATAACAGAACTCATATGGCAGGCAACAWCCTGAGAAAAAATCCAACCAGGAAGTGGGAAATCTGAGGTTGGTTGTTTTTCAACTCATTCCCTATTGAAGATACAGTGGGATATGGGTCAGAACCTAGTTTGATGCTTCTACTGTGAAGTGGAGCCGAATGAGAGGGGAATGAGTCAGAGGTCTACCAGAATGCATTGAGCTCGTGACGCTCGTTCACGTGAGAGCGAGCTCTGTTCCATTGCTTTTCTGAAGACAAAGGAATTCTCCGGTTGGAACATTATTGAAGATTTATGTTAAAAACATCCTAAAGATTGATTCTATACTTCGTTTGACATGTTTCTACGGACTGTAATATGACTTTTCGTCTGAACTTTTGCCTGGACCTGCCCGCGCGTCGTGAGTTTAGATTGTGTACTGAACGTGCGAACAACAAGGAGGAATTTGGACATAAATGGACTTTATGGAACAAATCAAACATTTATTGTGGAACTGGGATTCCTGGGAGTGCATTCTGACGAAGATCATCAAAGGTAAGTGAATATTTATTATGCTATTTCTGACTTATGTTGACTCCAACATGGCGGATATCTTCTTGGGTTGTGTTGGTCTCTGTACGCCGTACTCAGATGATTGCATGGTTTGCTTTTTCCGTAAAGTTTTTTTGAAATCTGACACAGCGGTTTCATTAAGGAGAAGTATATCTTTAAATCTGTGAATAACACTTGTATCTTTTATCAATGTTTATTATGAGTATTTCTGTGATTTGATGTGGCTCTGTGCAAATTCATGGGATGTTTACTGAGGATTGTGGATATAAATATGAACTTGATCGAACAAAACATACATGTATTGTGTAACATGTTGTCCCAGGAGTGTCATCTGATGAAGAATATCAAAGGTTAGTGATTAATTTTATCAATATTTCTGCTTTTTGTGACTCCTCTCTTTGGTTGGAAAATCGCTGTATGCTTTCTGTGACTAGTTGCTGACCTAATGTTCTGCTTTCGCCGAAAAGCTTTTTTGAAATCAGACACTGTGGTTGGATTAACGAGAATTTTATATTTAAAATGGTGTCTAATACTTGTATGTTTGAGAAAATGTAATTATGAGATTTCTGTTGATTGAATTTGGCGCCCTGCAATTTCATTGGCTGTTGGCGAGGGGTCCCGAGTCCTAGACAGTTTAATTGAAATGTATTCCAGGTGACTACCTCTAAGCTGGTTAAGAGAATGCCAATAGTGTGCAAAGCTGTCATCAAGGCAAAGGGTGGCTATTTGAAGAATCTCAAATATAAAATATTATGATTTGTTTAGCACTTTTTTGGTTACTACATGATTCCATATGTGTTATTTCAGAGTTTTAGTGTCTTCACTATTATTCTACTATGTATAAATAGTAAAAATAAAGAAAAAGTACATGTTCTAAAACTTTTGACCGGTAGTGTAGCTCTAGAGAAACTGTGCAATGTGTGCATTGAGCTCGCAGGGGGGTGAAACGAACAAATTGGAATTCAAATTATTGAACAGACATCAGTAATTTAGTCATTTAAAACAAAAAAAAAGAATTGCAATTTTTTGTCTTCATGAATTGTTTTACACATTTTAGCATTGTTCTTCTACTTTGACATTAGTTTTGTGTAGATCGTAGACAAAATTAGAATTAAATCCATTTTAATCCCACTAACAACAAAATGTGGAAAAAGTCAAGGGGTGTGAATACTTTYTGAAGGTACTGTAAGTGTGATTTATTTTCAGAATTCACACCTTTTGAAGTTGAAAACATTTCAGCCAATTATTTAACTATGGGGTGTGTTTGGATGTTGGCAACTGTGTGCAGAAGGTTTCACAATAGCAGGACAATTTGACAACTGAGGAAACGGTGTATGTGCACTGCACATCATGCCCTCAATGTTAATCTCATTGAATAGTATCAAAGATTAGGAAACCACTGTACTTCAGGACCTTGAGGTTAAGGACAAACACCAGTATGCATTACCTTTCCCATGTAGTAAAATGGGAACCAGGACAGGAAGATGTCAGCAAAGAACTCTGCCACGCTGAACACTCCATACACCACCCAGTAGGTCAGCCATTTTGTGTCATCATCTTTGGTTACACTCTCAATGGCTTTGATCCTGCAATTAAAGGATAAGTCCATGTTAGCGACAGGATGCCTAAAAGCATAATGGAAAAGTATTATGCAAGATGACRTGAACACACTGAGCAGATTTCATAACAAACACGAATTCGCATTGATTTTATATTTGGGAAAGAATAGCCAGGCTGTCAAGCTACAGGCTAAAGAAAGAACATAATAGATACCATACGGCCTGGCAACTAGGTTTCCATGGTAATATTGTGAGTCTTGTGTCAATGTTTTGCATGCCAAATAAGAGTGAGTGTTCCATTTTATCTTTGAACAGCATTGTTTCACTATGTGCTGACGTTTGTAAACGCATCCATATCTAAACAAGTTATGAATTTAATAATATAACTTGTTGTACRAGGATAACACTATACGTCAGAGTTCAGTTGAACTTTGTCCAGACATGTAGAGTTAATCACAAGGAGCAACTGTGGTTGGGACCAACTGAAATGACTGAGTCACTTGMGTTTTGTTTCTGTGGTTAATCATGCGCATCTGGATTTTCCTCTCTGTGCTTATTGCCCAGTCTCTTGCAACACYCCACAAGAGCAGTGGCCTCAACAATATCATGGCTGCTTTGCCCACATTTGAGCCTACATGTTGAATAACTCAAATATTGTCCTCATTGCAGATCCATAGACTGCTGTATGGTAAGTGTGTCTGGGAGAAAATGTGATCTCCTCACCCCGAGGAGTGATTTGATATCATTCATAGATGAGTTTGATTAGACCATCCACACCAAAAGTGTTAGATTGTGACATTTTAATGTTTCAACGGTTTTTGCACAATAGAGAGCGGAACCAGAACACAAAGTAGCAAGTTATTCATGTGGCAATACATTTCATAGGATTACGGGCTATAGCATATTGCTGCACTATCAAAGTATTTTACRCAACTTTAGACACAGGAAACCATACATTACTACCTTATGAAAGATGCCATTAACCCAGAACAGTCTAAGCCCCTGGGATACAAACKCATTCACTACATGCAACAACAGATAGTAGTTATCCGCTGCCCCCCCCCTTTGTTCTTTAGTGTCTGTCCTATAGGCCAAGTCGTTCGGACGCTACAGACGATTTTGAGAGATTTCCGGGAMGTCTCATGGTCTGACAAACACCGCTCTAGCTCTGCCACCTTTCACCGCAGACACGGAAGTGTAACGTTGGCGGATGCGGTGGATTGAGCCGCCACCAATGCAACAAAAAGAAACATCTCTCTAGTTTAAATTGACAGATTCTTATGGGGATTTTTTGTATTGTGCTAATTTGATTTCCGCGGAGGCGCGAACATAGACTCTAGGTTTTTTAAAGGTGATATCAAACACACACCCGACCTGCAGACAAAATTGTCTACAATTGGACCTTAGTTATTATATAACAACTTGTAGTAAGATGCTGCTGGCATATTGCCGAGTACTTTACCAGTGCCATTAAAATAATCCTGACTCTCAAGCTAATAGTAAGGTAAACATGCACTTTGGACCCAGACCTTCTTCAACATGGGCTACTGTAGGACTGACTACATGGTTAACACCCATCAAGCAAAATGTGTTTAAAATTATTCACAAGATCAAATAGGTGTAACCGATGTGAAATGGCTAACTAGTTAGCGGTGGTGCGCGCTAGCAGCCTTTCAGTCGGTTACGTCACTTGCTCTGAAACCCACCGCTAACTAGCTAGCCATTTCACATCCGTTACATAGGCTCTCTCCGTGCAACGTGGGTGATTGATTCCCCGTTGGGCCTTGTTTTCTGTGGGCAATGTTGAAATAGCATAGTGATGTTGTGTTTATGCTATTGGGCGTGCGTGTGAAGAACAGGGTAGGGTGTGTCAAATATGACGCAATTCATTAATTGTTTTTGCTGAGAACAGGGCAGCAACAATTTAATATTTGGACTGCTATCCTAAATGACCAATTCACGAGAAGAAGAACAAAAACTTACGATATGTAGGCTGGATAAGCAAATCCGATGAGGTTGCACAGTAGGGAGGCTCCATACCCAATAACCAGGTAAATTGCGAGAATGACGACGACAGCTGCAAGATAATAACATCTGTTTATTAGCCTATAGGCTACAAATATGTMATCGATTAATATAAGTGATTGTGTAAATATCATCTAGTAAAATAAAAATGGTGTACAGTATGCTCATGTGGAAACGTATTGTATTATGACAAAGCCCATCAAAACGTACAACCATTTATTTGATCAGAATATTGACTTGACGTTATTTGTCAAGAGAACAAACTGCCACGACCGATGCAGGCTGTGTTACCAGAACTCTTACAGCATACCCTCATTTTCTTTTCAATAAATAGATCCCTTGTGCTCCCCCCCCCCATCTCATAACAGCAAAATACTTACCGATTGCGATATAGGCCCTGTTTACTCCAGTTTTAGCTTCGATCTTTGCCAATGCATCGGTCATGAAATTCTTTTCATGAAGAAACTTGTCGAATCTTTCTTTTATGTCCTGTACCATTGCTGCCATGATTTTCGTGTTGTATGGTGCTGGTTGGCTATTGAACTGCGACACCCATGCAACTCTATCCCGCTTCTTCTCGCTGTTCAGAGTAAATGAATGGAAGCACGGCCAGAATCACACTGAACGAAACGTCACTGCAATATGTCTACAGCCACACCCAATACTTTGATGACGTTGCTAAATTGTATCAAATCAAATTTTATTTGTCACATGCTTCGTAAACAACAGGTGTAGACTAAACGTGACATGCTTACTTATGGGGCCTTTCCAACAATGCAGAGAGAGATAAAAAAAAATAAAAAAATTATAATAGAAAAATAATAACACAAGCAATAAATACACAATGACAAACGATAACTTTGCTATATACACGCAGCTACTCTTCCTGGGGTCCAGCAAAATTAAGGCAGTTTATACAATTTTTAAAATATACAATACATTCACTGATTTCACAAAACACTGTGTGCCCTCAGTCCCCTGCTCCACCACTACCACATATCTACAGTACTAAATCCATGTGTATGTATAGTGTGTATGTATGCATGTGTCTGTGCCAACGTTTGTGTTGCTTCACAGTCCCCGCTGTTCCATAAGGTGTTTTTTTCATCTGTTTTTTTAAATCTTATTTTACTGCTTGTGTCAGTTACTTGATGTGGAATAGAGTTCCATGTAGTCATGGCTCTATGTAGTACTGTGTGCCTCCCATAGTCTGTTCTGGACTTGGGGACTGTGAAGAGACCTCTTGTGGCATATCTTATGGGGTGGGTGTCCGAGCTGTGTGCCAGTGTAACAGTATAACTTTAGACCGTCCTCTCGCCCCGACCCGGGCGCGAACCAGGGACCCTCTGCACACATCAACAACTGACACCCACGAAGCGTCGTTACCCATCGCTCCACAAAAGACGCGGCCCTTGCAGAGCAAGGGGAACCACTACTTCTATGTTTCAGAGCAAGTGACGTAACTGATTGAAACGCTATTAGCGCGTACCCGCTAACTAGCTAGCCATTTCACATCCGTTACACCAGTAGTTTAGACAGACAGCTCGGTGCATTCAACATGTCAATACCTCTCATAAATATAAGTAGTGATGAAGTCAATCTCTCCTCCACTTTCAGCCAGGAGAGACTGACATGCATATTATTAACATTAGCTCTCTGTGTACATTCAAGGGCCAGCCGTGCTGCCCTATTCTGAGCCAATTGCAATTTTCCTAAGTCCTTTTTTTGTGGCATCTGACCACACGACTGAACAGTAGTCAAGGTGCGACAAAACTAGGGCCTGTAGGACCGGCCTTGTTGATAGTGTTGTTAAGAAGGCAGAGCATCGCTTTATTATAGACAGACTTCTCCCCATCTTAGCTACTACTGCATCGATATGTTTTAACCATGACAGTTTACAATCTAGGGTTACTCCAAGCAGTTTAGTCATCTCAACTTGCTCAATATCCACATTATTTATTACAAGATTTAGTTGAGGTTTAGGGTTTGAGTGTTTTGTTCCGAATTCAATGCTTTTAATTTTAGAAATATTTAGGGCTAACTTATTCCTTGCCACCCACTCTGAAACTAACTACAGTTCTTTGTTGAGTGTTGCAGTCATTTCATTCGCTGTAGTAGCTGACGTGTATAGTGTTGAGTCATCCGCATACATAGACACTCTGG
The DNA here is from genome assembly GCF_002910315.2 of Salvelinus sp. IW2-2015. NCBI lineage: Eukaryota > Metazoa > Chordata > Actinopteri > Salmoniformes > Salmonidae > Salvelinus > Salvelinus sp. IW2-2015. Next base: position 37,688,994 of record NC_036842.1, on the reverse strand, counting down.
CTTTACTCAAAGTCAGTGGCATGTCGTTAGTAAAAATTGAAAAAAGCAAGGGGCCTAAACAACTATCCTGGGGAATTCCTGATTCTAACTGGATTATATTTGAGAGACTTCCATTAAAGAACACCCTCTGTGTTCTGTTAGACAAGTAACTCTTTATCCACATTATAGCAGGGGGTGTAAAGCCATAACACATACGTTTTTCCAGCAGCAGACTATGATCGATAATGTCAAAAGCTGCACTGAAGTCAATCAAGACAGCCCCCACAATAATTTTATCATCAATTTCTCTCAGCCAATCATCAGTCATTTGTGTATGTGCTGTGTCAGTATCGAGTCGATGTGCAGGGGTACGTACGACGTAATTGAGGTATATATTGTACCAGTCAAAAGTTTGGACACCTACTCATTCAAGGTTTTTTCTTTATTTTTACTATTTTCTACATTGTAGAATAATAGTGAAGACATCAAAACAATGAAATAACACATATTGGAATCATGCAGTAACCAAAGACATGTTAAACAACTCAAAATATATTTGAGATTCTTCAAAGTAGCCCCCCTTTGCCTTGATGACAGCTTTGCACACTCTTGGCATTCTCTCAACCAGCTTCACCTGGAATACTTTTCCAACAGTCTTGGAGTTCCCACATATGCTGAGCACTTGTTGGCTGCTTTTCCTTCACTTTGCGGTCCAACTCATCCCAAACCATCTCAATTGGGTTGAGGTTGGGTGATCAAGGCAAAGGGTGGCTATTTGAAGAATCTGACATTTAAAATGTATTTTGATTTGTTTAACACTTTTTTTTGGTTACTACATGATTCCATATGTATTATTTCATAGTTTTGATGTCTTCACTATTATTCCAAGATGTAGAAAATAGTACAAATAAAAACCCTTGAATGAGTAGGTGTTCTAAAACTTTTGACTGGTAGTGTAGCTCTAGAGGAACTGTGCAATGTGTGCATTGAGYTCGCAGGGGGGGAACAAACAAATTGGAATTCAAATTATTGAACAGACATGAGTAAATTAGTTGTTTAAAAAATGAAAAAATAACCCCAATTATAATAAAGAAAAACCCTTGAATTAGTAGGTGTGTCCAAACATTTGACTGGTACTATATGTACATATACAGTAGGTAGGGATGAAGTTACTAGGCAACAATAGATAGTGCACTGTAACAGCAGTTTATGTGATGAGTCAAAAGAGTTAGTGCAAAAAGAGTCAATGACGATAGTCCGGGTAGTTATTGGGTAGTTATTCGTTAACTATTTTTAACTAACTATTTAGTAGTCTTATGGCTTGGGGGTAGAAGCTGTTCAGGGTCCTGTTTTTTCCAGACTTGGTGCATCGGTATCGCTTGCCGTGCGGTAGCAGAGGGACCATTTTTTATATGATATATTTTGCTGCTACAGCCCAGTCACACAYATCTCCTTTATGAAACATTTAATATGCCTACACATTAATATGTCAGCCTATGAAAACACAAAATATTTATAATGTCTATAATGTCATATATAATGTCACGTAACCTAATATTTGTTTTATTTTATTCATATGCATGTTCATTCAAAAAGGTCAATCCTAGGGTTCACTGACATTCTGCCATTCATATCCTAAAAGAGCATCCAACTTTCAAATTACTGTCACAAATGAGAGGTTAATTTTGTCTATTTTATTGAATTAAACAACTATTAATATCCACACGTGTAGACGAGGGCAGTAGACTGAATGAATGGTTGTAGCTGTATAATGGTTTAGTGCTTTCACAGGTCGCTCACAATAGAAGATATAGAATATAATAACTTATAAGGGCACGTATAACAATATTCTATATATTTTATTACTATAACAAGTTTATCTTATTTCTATAATAATGTAATTGTGGCCAAGGATATCGCATGTTATTCATTGTGATTACTGCTCATGAAAAAGTGTTCTAATGCCACAGGATGTCCGCGTATAAAATGTAATTTACATAGCTACACAGGCCTCGCCTCTTCCTCAATAATGTCTAGTTGTCTACTTTATAATCTTGCTCGAATATCTTTGCTTACCGTTTCCTTGTTTTGTCAACCAAACTTAATAAATTGGGCTCGAGTTATTGTGCGTCTTGATTGGTTAGAATATTTTGACAGGCCATCATTTAGCCTAATAAGGTACCACCTACTCAACGTGGCCAGCCTCCCCTGATATACGATTGGATAATAACGTCCCTCACGTCATCAACAGTGTGGGGTTTCTACCTTTCTTTTTCGATTGCGCGGTGTTGGAGTTTGTTTTTAGCGAGCTAACGTAGCTTACATGTATTTATTTGTGTAAGTTTAGGGACATTTGACGAACCTGGCATACATAGTTCGCCTTGATTGATCAATAGAATGCATTGATTCGAGATTTAAGAAAATAGTAGCTTTGCGCTGTTTATTTTTCGCCTCATTGTTTCGCGAGTTCGGGATGTTTTTATCCTCAACATGGAGACAAAAAGAGGGGAGATTCCCAACGGTGTATTGGACGACCTCTGCAGGTAAATACCGCGTCAAAAGTGACTAACTTGTTATCAAATATCATGTTTTGTTTTCTTACTAACACTACCCGGAGGAGTGTCTTTGTTGTGCTTGTGGCTTGTCATAACCTGGTTGTGGATAGCTAACTAGATACCGAGGTAGTTAGTCTGTCTCAAGTGACAATGGGGTTGACTTAACGAAAGTGCGTTGCATCAGTGTTCTCAGGATTGTATTAATTATGTTACAAAACGTTTCTCAAACGGAACGAAACGGGGAGGGACCTATCTGAATTTGATAATCAGATTGTATTGGTCACATACACGTGTTTAGCAGATGTTATTGCGGGTGTAGCGAAATGCAAGTGTTTCTAGCTACGACAGTGCAATAATATCAAGTAATATCCAACAATTTCACAGCATATACACACAAATCTAAGTAAAGGAATGGATTWAAGAATATATAAATATATTGACGAGCAATGTCAGAGCGGCATAGACTAATACACGAAAATAGTATATACATATGAGATGAGTAATGCAAAATATGTAAACATTATTAAAGTGACTAGTGTACCATTTATTAAAGTGTCCAGTGATTTCAAGTCTATGTATATAGGCAGCAACCTCTGTGCTAGTGATGGCTAATAGTCAAATATTAACTCGTGATTTTCTCAGTTTGGTTCTTAAACGGTTTTGGTAATGAATGCGCCCATGGCTGCGTACACGGAACCTCAAGCTTCGCTACAGTCATGATGGTACATCATTGTTTGGCTACCGTCATGGTACTCAAACTGTATTGTGACATGGACCACAGTATGTTGTCTAATTAACTATGTCCATGTAGTTCTGCTACTGTACTGATTTGACTCTCCTCTCTTCCAGTCGATTCATCCTCCACATCCCTAGTGAAGAGAGAGACAATGCTATCCGCGTGTGCTTCCAGATCGAGCTTGCCCATTGGTTCTACCTGGACTTCTGCATGCAGAATGCACCAGGATTACCTCAGTGCGGGATAAGGGACTTTGCCAAGGCTGATATCCTTACATGAGAATAATGATGTGAGAGGGGGCTGGGGGGGGTTGTTATCATGTTCTTTTTGTCTTTGCTTAGTTAATTCCTGATTTTAAAAATTCATTTTTTTTTTTATGACCGTAGGCCCACTGTGTGAAAGGTTATGTACATGTCATCACCTAACAGTTCCTTGTTGAACTTCCAAAGACCCCACCACCTTCAATTCAAATAATGTCTTGTGAGGAGCGGTACATACAACTGAACTCAATATTTTTTTGTTGCAAATGTTCCTTATATTCTCCTTGACAACATGCTACTTTTTAATCATTGTCCATTCCTGCTGCCCAATGGGGAGGATGTACAGAAGGTTCTAGAACAGTGGAAGGAATATAAGATGGGTGTTCCAACCTATGGTGCCATTATTCTAGATGAGTCGCTTGACAATGTGCGTATAGTACATACATAATAACACTGGCTGTGTATGGTGATACTTTCCGATAAACATTTCATATCTCTTAAGTTGTCTCATGTGTGTTGTATGTCCTTTTATAAAATGTAATATTTCTTCTCTTTAGGCATTGCTGGTTCAGGGCTATTTGGCCAAGTCAGGGTGGGGCTTTCCAAAGGGAAAAGTCAATGAAGATGAGGCCCCCCATGTTTGTGCTGTACGAGAGGTAATTGCCTCTTATTAAATTATCTCGTCTTTATAATTCTGATTTGGCAAGTAAATATTTGCTCAATACAGAATGGCTAGATACTATATATGACATTTCATTCAATATTGTTTTCTCATACCCATGTCTGTATTCTCTTAGGTTATGGAGGAGACTGGTTTCGATATCAAAGATCGCATCTGCAAAGACACGTACATCGAGCAGAAAATCACTGATCAGTTGGCCCGATTGTACATAATACCTGGGGTACCCAAGGAGACGAAGTTCAACCCCAAAACAAGGAAGGAGATAAGGGTACGGTTACCCCTTAACTTTCTCATATTTTGTTCCTATTTACAGTTTGTATTTACAACGCAGATGAAGAGAACAACTAGAACTAGCTATTGTGCTGTGTTTTTCCTAGAACATCGAGTGGTTCCCGATTGAGAAACTACCATGTCACAGGAACGACATGACTCCCAAGTCTAAACTTGGACTCGCCCCCAACAAGTTTTTCATGGCCATTCCTTTTGTCAGGTAAGTGTCTTATTGCGCTTCACACATTCAGAAGAACAGGCACTTAATGAACTAATGAAAGATTCATCTTTGGTCATCAAACCTGTAGACAAGGGGAGTGAGTCGTTTTAGACTATGACAAATACAAAGAAGAGATTCAGAGACAATTCAATAATGAACGTTTCCATAGAAACCTGAGTGTTGATCCCCCACACAGGTGTTCCAAAGGGATATATGCTCTAATCTGGAGCAAGCCCTATTAAATAACCCTATCTCAAAACCTGAATATGAATACCTTTGCTGCAAATGTGTCATACATCCATGCCTGTACATTTTGCTGAAATTAAACAAACCTTAAACACAACAAGGCAATTATCCAGGCAGACCAGTGGTTGCGGGAATAGGTTCAATGCTAGAGCCATTGTCGAACTTCGTAGACTCTTTTATTAAATCACATGTGCAAGTATTGCCATCATATGTGAAAGACTATAGACTTCTTAAACAAGATCTCGCCAATAAAGGTTTAACAGAAGACTGTTGGTCACATTTAAACATTAAGAGTCTATGTAACAGCATTCCCCATTCGGGGTAGCTCACTATTTGAGAGACCGAGATATTAACGAATACCCACCAACAAACTTTATTCTTGAGCTGGCTGTGTATGTTTTTAATTTTATAAAAACTTTTAAAAAATACCCCCTTTTTCGTGGTATCCAATTGTTAGTAGTTACTTTCTTGTCTCATGGCTACAACTCCCGTACGGGCTCGGGAGAGACGAAGGTCGAGAGCCATGAGTCCTCCGAAACACAACACAACCAAGCCGCACTGCTTCTTAACACAGCGTGCATCCAACCCGGAAGCCAGCCGCACCAATGTGTCGGAGGAAACACCGTACACCTAGCGACCTGGTCAGCGTGCACTGCGCCCGGCCCGCCACAGGAGTCGCTAGTGCGCGATGAGACAAGGATATCCCTACCGGCCAGACCCTCCCTAACCCGGACGACGCTAGGCCAATTGTGCGTTGCCCCATGGACCTCCCGGTCGCGGCCGKYTGCGACAGAGCCTGGGCTCGAACCCAGAGTCTCTGGTGGCACACTGCGCCACCCGGGAGGCCCTGGCTATATATGTTTTGACGTACAAACTATTTCAGGTTTGATGATGAATACTACCTCCAAACGAATGGAACATCGATGGGCTTCACATTCGCTCTSAGCTATGCTAACCTTTATGTGGGTCATTTTGAAKAACTTTTTGTTAACAATGAAAACGAAAATCAATTTTTGAAAAAAGTCCTGAAGTGGTATTGATATATTGACAATCTTTTGCATATGGGGAGGAACGGGGAAAAGAGCTGTCAGACTTCATGGCATTACTCAATGACATTGACCCCCCAATCTCAAATTCACTATTGAATGTGACACTTAACGTGTTCATTACCTCCTATGTGGATTGAGAAATGAAATGGAACCCAGTTTTACAACTCTCTGTAGAAAAGAAACGGCCAGAAACACACTTTTACAAGGGGACAGCTTCCACCCTGWGCCAGTTTTTTACACTGTGCTGAATATGCCACCCCACAGAGGACTATAGAAAAAGTAGCGGAGAAGAACAATAGGTTTCTAAGAAGTGTATTCTCCACAATGTGTGGATGAAGCTCTTAATKAGATGAACTGCTCAAAACAATACCCACTAGATCTAAAGAACACTCTGTAATGTTCACAWCTACAATATACTTTGAACTCGCGAAAAGTGTGGCGATGCTGTCAAGAAACACTGACATGTTTTATCATCGGACCCAGCTTTGCCTGCTGAATTTAAGAATCCACCACTTATTGTGTATATAGGAGAGGTCGCAATTTACGTGATAAATTGGTCAACGGCCAGCCACAAAAGGAAATCAGCCGTGTTCTTTTACGCACTTTTCTGACTGGTAGCTAAAAATGCASAGGTTGCTCACAGTGCAACGATATGATGAAGTGTGAATATTTCTGCCACCCACATACAGGAAAACAGTTCCAAATAAATGGTATTATTACGTGCTCTACCACTGACGTTATCTTCATGATTAAATGTCCTTGTGGGCTTTGTTATGTAGGTAAAACCTCTTGTTCGCTCAAAGAATTAGTGAACATAAAAGATCAATCAGGAGAAACGACAGGGATTATCCAGTCGCAGTACATTTTAATCACCTGAAACATGACATTTAAATGTAAAAAAAAAAAGAAAAGAAATTGGTGGCATTGAGAATGTTAAGATAACAGACAGGGGAGGTGATATAAATAATACTCTGAGCAAAAGAGAATGTTTTGGGATTTTCACCGTCCAGACTTTATTTCCTAAAGGTCTTGATGAAATGCATATGTATGTTGTGAATATGAATTATGCCCCCATTTCAGATTACGCTAATGTTTTTCTTGCGCTGTACCCAATGATTTATGAAAACTTGCTTGGTAGGTAGATGTCCTCATTGTGGTTTTACAGACGCGTTTAATACGTTTTTATGTACACACTTTATTTGAATATATTTTTTAAATGCACATTGTTGTATTTGTTAGCACTTATTAGTTTTCCCTCGACTCCAACCCCATTGATGCGTGGAACGGTTGTGGGTGGGGCTAGGTCTACATAAGGGTGCTAATTAAAAWWAAAAAAAMTCACATAAGCTTTGACGAAGGCCGTGAGGCCGATACGTAAAGCTTATTAAAGAGCAGTGTGCAGGTTTCTTTTTTCCCCCGCTTCACACTGATAAAGATGCCCATTTCTGAAATATTATTTGTCTTATTTTTTGGGGGTGGGTGGTTCAGCTGTAATATTGTAGCTTCCATCAATGTAATCAATCCCCACATATGTTATATATATGGATCACTGGTTGCTGCGGAAAAGGAGGAGGTTGAAAGGGGGGTGAGTGTAACGGATGTGAAATGGCTAGCTAGTTAGCGGGTACGCGCTAATAGCGTTTCAATCAGTTACGTCACTTGCTCTGAAACCTAGAAGTAGTGTTGCCCCTTGCTCTGCAAGGGCCGTGGCTTTTGTGGAGCGATGGGTAACGACGCTTCGTGGGTGACTGTTGTTGATGTGTGCAGAGGGTCCCTGGTTCGCGCCCGGGTCGGGGCGAGGGGACGGCATAAAGTTATACTGTTACATATACAGTACCAGTCAAAAGTTTGGACACCTACTCAAGGATTTTTCTAGATTTTTACTATTTTCTACATTGTAGAATAATAGTGAAGATATCAAAACTATGGAATCATATAGTAACCCAAAGTGGTGATTCTTCAAAGTAGCTACCTGTTGCCTTGATGACAGCTTTGCACACTCTTGGCATTCTCTCAACCAGCTTCACCTGGAATGCTTTTCCATCAGTCTTGAAGGAGTTCCCACATGCTGAGCACTTGTTGACTGCTTTTCCTCCACTCTGTGGCCCAACTCATCCCAAACCATCTCAATTGAGAGATCTTCGCTGGTGTAAATAAAGAAACCCTGGAATGAGTAGCTGTCAACTTTTGACTGGTACTAATATGTGTATATACACGCATACAAACACCATTTAAAAAAAWATATATATATTTTCTGCATTTCTGAAAGACTTGTTTGACAGCCAACTGCATGTGATAAGAGTATCTAGCAAACAGTGGAATACTCTAGTGTTGCTTTTTCAGTTTGTCAAATATAACCTGTCATTTCAGTGCAGCATGAATKACAAAATGGTAAAACTATTGTATGTTTAGGGTGTAGCCATAGGCGACGCCTGAGTTTCTAGTTTGGGGAAGCAAATTTTCACCATTTTAAAAATGCACCTTCATAAAGCATTCCGTGCATCACCGGCATTTGCAGACTAATGTAAGAGAGCCTACTATTCATAATGTGATGATTTGGATAGTCATTACAGGCTAATAATTTAACTTGATTACTGTTGGCAAAATATAGAGTTCAATGCATAGCTGAGTGTGTAGTTGCATAGAGTAAGCCTAGGCTGTATCCAGATGTGTTTCTTCTCCTTTTGCACAGGGAAATGTGGCCTTTTTTTATTAACGTATTTCATTCCTACTACACTTTTGAATATCCTACGACAAAAATTACAGGGTAGCCTATGACGACAACTACTCTGCTGATACTGACAAACAGATTTATAAAAATGACGCTCTCTGATCCATATAAATAGGCTTACGGGTAGGGGAGACACAAATACAATATGAAGTCCATCTAACCTGGAGGACAATATTATTGTCCAAAAACTAATTTTTAGGTGGCACTGACCCAACCATGATAAAGCGTGAATATGCACACTCACCGGTGACATGGACAATGCTCTCCGCTGGTGTCAATAAGATGGGCTATACTGTTCGCTCAATTAAGTTGAGAATTTTGATAACTAAAAGACGGTTTAGTCTCTTCATTATCTTGTCTTTCCWGACTAAGATTGTATTTTGAAATATTGCGATATGCCTGGCTGGACCTCCTCTACATTTCACTGTCTGTTGCTACTCGACAATCATCTATTTGGTATTTGCTGTGTGCGCTTACCAAGTTGCAGGCCCTTCCGACTGCAGGCAATGCGATTTTGAAAACGATCCACAGCTTATTTTTTTGGTAAAGAAGCTAATGATCCTCTGGCCAAATCATGCTTTCTGGTGTAGTAGCCTATTTGAATGGTTGTATTTATTTCTGTAAAGACTGGAGTAGGCGTTTTGAATGAATTTACTTTAGGGTAAGCTTTTTTTATTTAACTAGGAAAGTCCGTTAAGAACAAATTCTTATTTACAATGACAGCCAAACCCGGACGACGCTGGGCCAATTGTGTGCCTCCCTATGGGTCTCCCAATCACAGCCAGCTGTGATGCAGCCTGGATTCGAACCAGGTACTGCAGTGACGCCTCTTGCACTGAAATGCAGTGTCTTAGACCACTGCGCCACTCGGGAACCCCTTAGCATCCCTTAGCCTAATGGAGGCGTCACCTATAGTTGTAGCCAACTTGTACAGTATTTTATTGTGTAATCTTCTATCCTATGTGTATAAAGCTAATGTCTGTTTTTAATACCATTTTAATAATTCAGTCATTGATTCTAGCAGCTCTACTTTGCCCTCCACAGACCACTCCGAGAATGGATTGCCAAGCGTAAAGGAGAGTCTACAGACAGTGATGAGGATTTTGCATCCAACGGCAGCACTCCATGCAAACCTCTGGACAAAGCACGGTAAGACACTTATGCCCATGCTAAAGACAATTTTTATATACATTTGGTGGACAAAGCTTTTTTTGAATATGAATTAAATAATTTCTTCTTCTATAGCTCCAAGCATCGACGGGCCCAGATGTTGCCTGAGGCGTCTCCAGGAGAGGGGTGGGGGAAGCAGAAGCAACCCAAGCCTCTGGGACAGCTGAGCCAATACGAGGTCTCTGAACTCTTGAAAGCCAAGGTTGGTTGGTCTCTGCTGTTTGAAGGGTCATCTATGGTCGGGAATGTCTGTTGGGGTAGTGCTGAGCGAGTTTTAGTGCTTTTTGAGGTTGTTTTGGTTAGATTATTAAGAAATAGTCACGGTTTTCGATTTCTGTTTCGATAATTTAAAAAAATAAGAAAAACATTAAACGCATTATGAAATAATGACATTTTTTWAATGATTTTAGAGCTTTCTAATGGAAATTCCTAAGCAGCAAAAAAAAGGTGGACATTCAATTGCCAAAACATAGAAAAGATGTTGTCTCTGTCAGGTCCACATTGGGTAGACATCAATAGAAAATGACTAAGAAGTAAAATATTTCAGTTGGTTACATTATTTAGTTTTTATTTGACTAGTTTTYATTCCTTAGTTATCTCTGCTCAGGAAGTAGCAGCCACCCAGACCACATCATCTCTGTGCTTCCTGTACTGTCTTTAGTCATCCTTTTTATTTAGCCTGCCTAAGTATGCTGCAGAGCTGTCTGACAATCATTTTACTACTTCTTCAAAGTAGATAAGGCACACTGTCCCTCTTGTCATTGTGTTGTGCACATTCCTCTCTCATGCGCTCTGTGTGTAACTAACCTAATGTAGCGGGCATGAAAGTGTATCCATCCAGAGATCTGTATATATTGACGAAATGCTCACGTGTGCTTAACTCGAGTCTCCCATTGACATGGATAAATGACTTATGGGAAAGTCATTATCGTGCACTAATCTCAACGCTGAATCGGGCAGTATCAGAAAAAGTTACGGCTCAGGTACCCCAACCTTGCTCCAGCAGACTCTATAAATTGGATGCTTTGGGCAGTTATCCACAGATTTAACTTCAGAGTGCTGAGGCCTGCTGCTGCTGACAAGTTTAGTTTAGACCAAATGCAAGATGGGGTGGGTGGGTGGGGGGAAATAGATGTATGAAATGTCTGTGGTACATCTTCAAAAATACTACAACGGATCAACTAACAAAAGCATGACAAACACTCAGGTTGAAACACATTGCATGCTCACTGTCAGTCTTCCTCAGGCAAAGCCAGATTGTTTAATTAATGGGCGAGGCAACACTGAGTGTGTGTTTACTAGGATACTGTAGCACACATCTCTTAGTGTGATCAAAACAATGCAGCAATTGTAATCCAGCATCAATTCACTCAAGGGTAAAAGGTCTGTTTTGGGTTGTTTTTCTGTTACCACCAGAGGGTGATGTCGCCTTAGTCTTCCCAGTTTGGCCTTGTTCAGAATCAGGCCTTGTAGAATGCAAAACTATTTCTGTGTCTAGCCTGAAATTATTATTTTTTTAATCAAGAATTCCTGCTTTTCTGACAGCACCCTTTAATCAAAACACCTAAACCAAAATCACATTTTTTTTCTCCCAATTTTCTATGTTGTTCAGAGGACACTATAGTAGTAGAGGTGCATCAGTGGCTACTCAATATAATTTTTGTTGTTGTTGAATGTCCCAAGTATGAGTCCTGGTTCAATGGTACTTGCTCCTGTCTGCAGAACCTCAATGTGAAAGGCAATGGGAAGAAGCACCAGGATTCTCCCAACCTGAAGAAAAGGGCCAATGGAGTCGGCAACCAGCAGGTGAAACTTAGCTTGGCTGAAGCTGTGTGTAACGCCTCACCATAGTTTGTTAGGTGTGCTCGCTGAAAGTGAAAACAACTACTAAAATCTGGCTTACTTTTTCTCGTTATTGGCTTTTCTCTGCCACCTGTAGCCCCAAAACCGTAATGGCTACCAACATCAAAACTACTTTAAAACATCCAGGCTAGCACTAGTCTTTATTTTTTAGATTTTTTTAGTATGCTACTTTCTCACTGACTCTGCTTGTATTGCTTGCCAAAAAACTTCTGGATTTTGTGTATTCTATTACCATTTTTTTTATCGAAGCCCCATAGGCCATCCATTTTAGATTCGATACTGGTCTTCAACCGTTTGCTCTACAAACATCAAACTGACGTTGACAAGTGCGAGCCATCTCAACTTAGATTTTTTAATTTTTTATTTGACCTTTTATTTAACTAGGCAAGTCAGTTAAGAACAAATTCTTATTTTCAATTACGTCCTACAGGGGAACAGTGGGTTAACTGCCTTGTTCAGGGGCAGAACGACAGATTTTTACCTTGTCGACTCGGGGATTCGATCTTGCAACCTTTCGGTTACTAGTCCAACGCTCTAACCACTAGGCCATTGATTGCGTCAATACAGCTTTTTATAGCTACCTTTTTTAAGATGATTGCTCTAACTGTAGTAACTGGAACTTGCTCTGGGTGAGACTGTAGATGTAAAACCTTACAGCTTCCTGTCCCCCCCATGTCAATAGTGGACTACAGACTTCCACATTCTAAATCGCTGGTGCAGAACTATCAGAATGTTAAAACTAAAGCATTTTCAGAGCTTAAACACATTTATATTGGTTATGATGCTATAGTACTCACACTACCCTACTGTCTTAACCCACTATAATAACGCCATACCTACAAGCCACCCCTAAATGGCTCACCATAACTACTACCATTACTACTGCAGTCACTACTTCCTTTGTCGTGTGTCAAACTTGCAAAATGAAAAACCTTCTGCACACCCTATAGGAGAAGTGTAGGAAATCGGAACACAGCTTCGGTCGCTGTCTCCCTTTCGTCTTGTTTTTTTTAGACCAGTGTTTCCCAAACCTGTACTCCTAGCCAGTCCACTTATCGACGTATTCCCAAACTAGCACAGCTGATTCTAAATGGTCCCATTATAATCAAGCCCCTCGTTAGTTAAATCAGTGGACTGGTTTGGTTGTACTCCAGGATATGTTTATCTATCCTTATGAGGTATCAAACTTCACTATACATCTAGATCAACTAGACATCTAACTATAACTGACCTAGACCCTCTACACGGTTAACTATAACTGACCTAGACCCTCTACACGGTTAACTATAACTGACCTAGACCCTCTACACATCTAACTATAACTGACCTAGACCCTCTGCACATCTACAGTTGAAGTCAGAAGTTTACATACTAATTGTGTATTTGGTAGCATTGCCTTTTAAGTTGTTTAACTTGGGTCAAACGTTTTGAGTAGCCTTCCACAAGCTTCACACAATAAGTTGGGTGAATTTTGGCCCATTCCTCCTGACAGAGCTGGTGTAACTGAGTCAGGTTTGTAGACCTCCTTGCTCGTATTCGCTTTTTCAGTTCTGCCCACAAATGTTCTATAGGATTGAGGTCAGGGCTTTATGTTGGCCACTCCAATACCTTGACTTTGTTGTCCTTAAGCCATTTTGCCACAACTTTGGAAGTATGCTTGGAGTCATTGTCTATTTGGAAGACCCATTTGCGACCAAGCTTTAACTTCCTGACTGATGTCTTGATATGTTGCTTCAATATATCCACATCATTTTCCTGCCTCATGATGCCATCTATTTTGTGAAGTGCACTAGTCCCTCCTGCAGCAAAACACCCCCACAACATGATGCTGCCACCCCCGTGCTTCCCAGTTGGGATGGTGTTCTTCGGCTTGCAAGCTTCCCCCTTTTTCCTCCAAACATAACAATGGTCATTAAACAAAAATAGAACCGTTTGGCCATAATCAGACCAAAGGACATTTCTCCAAAAAGTACGATCTTTGTCCCCATGTGCATTTGCAAACTGTAGTCTGGCTTTTTTTATGGCGGTTTTGGAGCAGTGGCTTCTTCCTTGCTGAGTGACCTTTCAGGTTATGTCGTTATAGGACTCATTTTACTGTGTATATTGATACTTTTGTACCTGTTTCCACCAGCATCTTCACAAGGTCCTTTGCTGCTGTTCTGGGATTGATTTGCACTTTTCTCACCAAAGTACGTTCATTTCTAGGAGACAGAATGCGTCTCCTTCCTGAGCGGTATGATGGCTGCTTGGTCCCATGGTGTTTATACTTGCGTACTATTGTTTGTACAGATGAACGCGGTACATTCAGGCGTTTGGAAATTGCTCCCAAGGATGAACCAGACTTGTGGAGGTCTACAATTTTTTTTTCACTGGTCTTTGCTGATTTCTTTTAATTTTCTCATGATGTCAAGCAAAGAAGCACTGAGTTTAAAGGTAGGCCTTGAAATGCATCCACAGGTACACCTCCAATTGACTCAAATGATGTCAATTAGCCTATCAGAAGCTTCTAAAGCCATGACATCATTTTCTGGAATTTTCCAGGCTGTTTAAAGGCACAGTCAACTTAGTGTATGTAAACTTCTGACCCACTGGAATTGTGATACAGTGAAATAATCTGTCTGTAAACAATTGTTGGAATAATTACTTGTGTCATGCACAAAGTAGATGTCCTAACCGACTTCCCAAAACTATAGTTTGGAAAGTAAATAGTAAATAGCCAAAATAATTTAAAAAGGAATCTAATCAACAATGGCATTATTCATAATTAACTCTGCAACTCTTCCAACKATTGACTTTTTTCACAACTGCCATCACATTTACAACAAAGGCATATTGACATAGTAAAATAAATAAGACATTTGTAGAGTGTTTGAAAAACAAGTTTTAATGACTCCATCCTAAGTGTATGTAAACGTCTGACTTCAGCTGTAACTATAACTGACCTAGACCCTCTACCCATCGAACTATAACTGACCTACACCCATCGAACTATAACTGACCTACACCCTCTACACATCATCATAGATGTAGGTCCAGACCAACTAAACCTTTCCCTAAATAAAACCAATTATACAAACTAGACCTCTAACTAGTCTAAACTATAGACCAGGATCTAGACCAACTTACTTGACCTCTACCGAGACTATAAGAATGTGGATTAAGTCTATCTAGATTGTAGAAAGCCTGAGTGCCAGTCTTTTCATGGCAACTCTTTGTCAAGCCAAGCATCTATAGCTTGACAATCACAGCAATGGAGTTGGCAAGAGCACTAACCGATCTGGGACCAGGCTAGAGAAGGAGACAACAGATCTGGGACCAGGCTAGAAGTAATCTAGACCAATACTAACAACACATCTAGCTAGATCTAATTTCTTGTGGACAGATGCAGGTAACTTAAATGGTAGTAGCATCTGTCGACAGACTGGTATGCGACAACTAACGAGGAACTTTGTTCCGCTAGGCTGATTTTTCCGTCGCTGATCATTTGGACACGATTTCACAGGTGCTCGCATCTTTCCAATTTCAGAAGGGACTTGTCCGAAACTGGCCGACCGTTTCCGTTGAGAGGGGTGGAGACTTCGCTAGTCTCGTTAGTACATTTTCTAACCTGTCCCTCCCCCCCACACAGAACTCTATCGAGCATCTGACACAATTACAGAAGATTTTAGTTCTGGGTGTCCAAGATTAAACTAGATCTAAAACAAGTGAATGGCTGAAGCAACTACACACATTTTCTAAAAGCTTTCTAGTTATTATCTACTAATTTAATACAAATCGGTCTCGTATTTTAAATTGCAATTATATTCATGTGTTCAATGGTGATTTGTGCGTATTGTTGTTTTTTGCTTGATGTTTAATCATAGTCTGTTGATTTATCATGGACATATGTTTTTGCATTTAAAATGTTAAAACTGTTCTTCCAGAAAGAGGAGAAGAGACTTCAGCCCAGGAGACTGCAGGACAACTTCGACACAGGTATTGCACAAAGTGAAGACTGTTGATTGTGAACTCTCCCTCTGTGTCCACTGGCCTTGAGTGAAACTGCTCCCTTTCTCTTCCCAGATGCAGCACTGCCATCTGACACGTGCAGCTCCACCAATGGGCAGCAGGTGGTCTGCAACGGCAACTGTGAACACCTCTCCTCCAGGTCCTTCCTCAACTTCAAGTTCGACAGGGAAGCCATCATGAAATGCTTTGACTCCTGAAATAGCCAACCAACGGACACCTTGGTYGTGTTCAGTAGGGACCAAAAGGAAGTAAATGCATTTTTTTTTGCTTTTCGTTGTATGCCCTAATGAACACGACCCTGGAATGGCAGACTAGCAGATACTTCAGTTCAATGGAACAGCAGCCCCTCCAACCTTAGGGTTGAGATGAAGAGTACTGACCACATATATATAAAAGCCTTCTGTCGTAGGTTACATTTTTTGTCAAGCACAGAAAGGTGAACTAGGTGTCGCTGTTTGTTCATTCAAGCCGAATCCTTACTTTGGGATTCTTAGTAACTTAGTTTCGCTTCCAGGAAATCATGCAGTGATGTCAATGGCAAAAAATAGGGATGAACAGTTTGTACTCTTCTGCACAGATCTCTAGTTAGGATTCAGCCCATATGATCCAGATTTACTAAGCATTTGCATCAGGTGCAAATGTTGTACCTGTATTTTTATAGAGGGAATTAATCACAGAAAGTAGAGTTGGGGGGGGGGGGTTGAAAATACAGGTTCTGAGAAGAAAGACGGTAAAGGTAGATTTMAAGGTTAAATAAAAAATAAAGGTAGATGAAGATAGAGTTTTAACTTTGGGGTTTCATCCCCTGTTGACACGAACAAAGCATATGTTTAGTAAATCTGKCCAGTGAGTGAAGTCGGCGCCATAACTTGCCTAGTTCAGTGTTTKGTTTTTTTTGTCTAATTTTAATGGATGACATCAGTTTCACCGCCTTACCAACTGAGCTCCCGATTTTATGTTTTATGGCAGTGGTTCCCAACCAGGGGTCCTAGGACCACTTGGTGTACGTGGTCTATCCACAGGGGGTACATAAGAAGACTCATGGGACCATAGGACTGCTGGTAAAATGCACATGAGGGGGTACTGCAGGGGTACTCCGGGTAGAGCAAAATTCAGTTGCAGTGGTACAGTAACCGAAAAAGGTTGGGAACCACTTTTTTTTTGTGTATAGCTGGTGTGAACTGATCTGAGGCTAAGCACAGAGTACTGTACATTGTGCTTCTACGCTTTATCCCCAAAGTCATAGGGCTGGTGTAGATTGTCTTGTACAGGCAGTCATGTTGAATGGCTCAAGCAGTGTCGGCTCYAAGTAGCCTCGTCCTACCAACTGTGATGCCAATGGCCGCGTTCCAGGTCAAGCTTTTTTTGCAGTCGTGCGTCTCAGAAGTTTGCTATATGATACGAATGTGGTTTCCACAATGTTAAATGTGATTTTGCGCAGCACGACTGCAATAAAGACAACCTGGTACGTGTCCTATGTCTGTCTTGTCTGGGGTCTGTAGCAGGGCTTGGTGCAGCTGGCCTGACTTCAGAGGCTGATGGCAGAGATGTAAGACTAAAACAGCTTGTGTTAAGATTCCTCTGTGCAAAACACATCACTCTCACAATGCGCCTGGTTAACAAAGTAGCTTTACCTATTCTACACCTGGAACAAGACAAATCACATTTTACACTAGGGAACAGTAACAGGGGGATGTAATCYCAAAACAGAAATAAAAATGTCCTGTTTTCTAGCTTATCTTTGTTCTCCCTTCTAAAAAATGATTCAAAACTGAAAGCACAGGTGCAAAAGGCTTAGTAAATTTAGCCCAATATGTGTGGTACAAAGCATACTGCTAACTGCCATACGACTATGAATGAAATCAATTTACCCTTGCATCATCAGTATGCTTGTTGGAAGTATTTCAGACCTCTGAATCATAATACCGTGCCTGCTAGGCTACTATACGTTATGTTTTTCATGGCAACAAGTCATAGAACCTCAAATGTGACTGGAATGGAATGTATGATTGAACAATAAATTTACATTTAAGTCATTTAGCAGACGCTCTTATCCAGAGCGACTTACAAATTGGTGCATTCACCTTATGATATCCAGTGGAACAACCACTTTACAATAGTGCATCCAACTCTTTTAAGGGAGGTTAGAAGGAAATTGACCCTACATGTAGTCAAAGGTAGGTTTTTAGAGAACTTAATGGTAATATTTTAATTGGTGCTAAGTAATGCATTGTGGTTATAATGCATGTAATACTTGTCATAAGCATATATGAACCCCACTGTTTTAGTAAGTGTCATCTCTTCATGATCCTTTTAATAGGACATCTATTTTCAGTCTGAAGCATTGTAAGGGCTCATACCTGCTTATAACTGGAAATGAAGCATCATACCTGCTTATAACCGGTAATGAAGCCTKCTTATAACAGGTAATGAAGYGTCATACCTGCTTATAACAGGTAATGAAGTGTCATACCTGCTTATAACAGGTAATGAAGCGTCATACCTGCTTATAACAGGTAATGAGGCATCATACCTGCTTACATTAAGTGTGTAGAGCATTACAAACTTCATGTTCAGAGGTGGTTATTCAACAATACATGAACATAGGCTTCTCATTCAGGAGGGCGCAACGTTACAGAATGTTTACATAGAAATAGATTGTGTAGAAGATAAACACATCATGTAGAATCGAGACTCTTCATCATTACATGTCTACGTTGCACCTCACGGAATCAGTCCCATGATTCAATCTGAGTAAGAGACAGTCTCAACAGGAACCTGTTAGAGATGTTAAAAGACATACGTCCCCTCTTGGGAGAAACACTCTTTGATCTTGTTCTGATGACACTTCCTAACGGCAGTCATTTCCCCGTCTGTGGTCGGCACTCTGCGCTAAGACAGGGTAATGATCCCATGTTTGTTGGTGTGTATTTCTGGAGTGGAGGTATTTTGGCGTTTCCAGCAGCAAACTCTGATAATAAAGAATTAAAATACTGGTCAGAAGTGTCCTGTAACCTCTTCACATTGCTTCATCACTCTCCCTTATTGGAATAACTGCTTTTAAAGTCATTCGAGTCTCACTGCTCTCTTACAAGTAGCTCAAATAGTAGGCTACTTTTTTAGTCCTAGAATTAGCCACTGTGAGTCCATAACCTCCTGCTCTCGCCTGTCTGCTTGAGGCATCTTTTGTCTTGCAGTAAGTCAAGATATTTTGTGGCCCTTAGCGTTTGAACAATAGTTAACCCAGGTGCCTGCTGAGAAAAACTGCTGAGAAAAAATATGAGTTTGGCTTATTAAGTATTTAGGTAGGTAACCTTCAAACACTGTTAAGACTGTTTTTGCATAAAGTAGACCTGCCATTAGTTTTTACTGAAATTGTGAAGTAAATGCAGTACGATAGATAAGAAAAGCAGTCCATCATGCTTTTGGTGGGTAAAAAAAAAAGTTCATTTAATTTACAAGTTGCTTGTCTCATCTGTTGTCTCCAGGAAGTAATCCCCTCCGACTGTTTATTGTTATGTTTCTGTAAAGACACTGTTCTCTTCAGTCAGAATGCCCCCCCCCCCTCATTAGCAACATCTGATTTATCTGTCAATGGAGCGAAACGACATCAGGCTTTCATAGAGTCTGCCTGATCTGATTGGAATCACGTCTTATGTGAAACTGGATAGCCTCCTATGTCTGTTAGTTTAGAGGATTCAAAGGTTGACAGTACCGATGGTAGTGACAAAAACATAAATTGTCACTATCTTTTTATTTGTTTGTGAACATAGTTTTACTGTATATGTGTAACCGATGTGAAATGGCTAGCTAGGTAGCGGTGGTGCTTGCTCTGAAACCTTGAAGTAGTGGTTCCCCTTGCTCTGCAAGGGCCGCGGCTTTTGTGGAGCGATGGGTAACGACGCTTCGTGGGTGACTGTTGTTGATGTGTGCAGAAGGTCCCTGGTTCGCGCCCGGGTCGGGGCGAGGGGACGGTCTAAAGTCATTGATGCTGTTGACCCGGATCACTGTTTGCTGCGGAAAAGGAGGAGGTCGAAAGGGGGGTGTCGCTACACTGTCTCAGGAGTTGCTACAGAATCTCTCATAAGTCGGTTGAAATGTGGTGACTGAGACACACACACACCCTTTAAACCCCTATGGCCCTGTGAGACCCCTCTTTCAAAGCCTCTGAGATCTCTTCTAGCCATGGTAGCCAAAATAATTGGAAACTGGGAGTTTTTATACATGACCCTAAGTGTGATGGGATGTTAATTGCTTAATTAACTAAGGAACAACACCTGTGTGGAAGCACCTGCTTTCAATATACTTTATATCCATTATTTACTCAAGTGTTTCCTTTATTTTGGAAGTTACCTGTACGCATGAGGTAGCTTACACACGTTAATGATAGAATAACAGGAAACTGCAAAACCCAAGCCAGACCCCACTACCACAAAAAGCTTATTTCTCTCAAATTTTGAGCACAAATTTGTTTACATCCCTGTTAGTGAGCATTTCTCCYTTGCCAAGATAATCCATCCACCTGACAGGTGTGGCATATCAAGAAGTTGATTGAACAGCATGATCATTACACAGGTGCACCTTGTGTTGGGGTCTGCATTTTTGTCACACAATGCCACAGATGTCTCAAAATTGGAGTGAGCATGTAATTGGCATGCTGATTTGCAGAAATGTTCACTAGAGAATTGAATGTTAATTTCTCTGCCATAAGCTGCCTCCAACGTTGTTTTAGAGAATTTGGCAGTATGGTCCAACCGGCCTCACAACCGCAGACCACGTGTATGGCGTTGTGTGGCCGAGCGGTCTGCTGAATTCAATGTTGTGAACAGAGTGCCCCATGGTTGCGGTGGTGTTATGATATGGGCAGACATACAGTGCATTTGGAAAGTATTCAGACCCCTTCACTTTTTCCACATTTTGTTACGTTACAGCCTTATTCTAAAATTGATTAAATTGTTTTTTTCCTCATCAATCTACACACTACCCCATAATGACAAAGCAAAAACAGGTTTTTAGACATTTTTGCGACAGTATATATATTTTTTTTTAAATATCACATTTACATAAGTATTCAGACCCTTTACTCAGTATTTTGTTGAAGCACCTTTGGCAGCGATTACAGCCTTGAGTCTTCTTGGGTATGACACTATAAAATTGGCACACATGTATTTGGGGAGTTTCTCCCATTCTTCTCTGCAGATCCTCTCAAGCTCTGTCAGGTTGGATGGGGTGTGTTGCTGCACAGCTATTTTCAGGTCTCTCCAGAGATGTTCGATCGGGTTYAAGTCTGGGCTCTGGCTCAATCCTGACTAGTCTCCTGGTCCCTGCCACTGAAAAACATCCCCACAGCATGATGCTGCCACCACCATGCTTAACCTTAGGGATGGTGCCAGGTTTCCTCCAGACGTGACGCTTGGCAGTCAGGCCAAAGAGTTCAATCTTGTTTTCATCAGATAAGAGAACCTTGTTTCTCAGGGTCTGAGCGTCCTTTAGGTGCCTTTTGGCAAACTCCAAGTGGGCTGTCATGTGCCTTTTACTGAGGAGTGGTTTCCATCTGGCCACTCTACCGTAAAGGCCTGATTGGTGGAGGGCTGCACAGATGGTTGTCCTTCTGGAAGGTTCTCCCATCTCCACAGAGGAACTCTGGAGCTCTGTCAGAGTGTACATCGGGTTCTTGGTCACCTCCCTGACCAAGGCCTTTCTCCCCCGATTACTCAGTTTGGCTGGACAGCCAGCTCTAGGAAGAGTCTTGGTGGTTCCAAACTTCTTCCATTTAAGAATGATGGAGGCCACTATGTTCTTCGGGACCTTCAATGATGCACACATTTTTTGGTACCCTTCCCCAGATCTGTGCCTCGACACAATCTTGTCTCTGAGCTCTAGSGACAATTCCTTTGACCTCATGGCTTGGTTTTTGCTCTGACATGCACTGTCAACTGTGGGACCTTATATAGACAGGTGTGTGCCKATTCAAATGATGTCCAATCAATTGAATTTACTGCAGGTGTACTCCAATCAAGTTGTAGAAACATCTCAAGGATGATCAATGGAAACAGGATGCACCTGAGCTCAATTTCAGGTCTCATAGCAAAGGGTCTGAATACTTATGTAATTAAGGTATTTCTGTTTTTTATTTGTAATAAATTAGCAACATGTTCATAACAGTTTTTTCTTTGTCATTATGCGGTATTGTGTGTAGATTGATTATATATTTTTATTATTTAACATTTTTATTTAACTAGGCAAGTCAGACAAGAACAATTATAGATTGATGAGGCCATTTTTAAAAATGTAATCCATTTTAGAATAAGGCTGTAACGTAACAAAATGTGGAAAAGGTCACGTGGTCTGAATACTTTCTGAATGCACTAAATATTACGGACAACGAACACAATTGCATTTAATCTATGACAATTTGAATGCACAGAAATACCGTGACGAGATCCTGAGGCCCATTTTTTAAAAGGTATCTGTAACCAACAGATGCATATCTGTATTCCCAGTCATGTGAAATCCACAGATTAGGGCCTAATGAATTTATTTAAATTGACTGTAACTTAGTAAAATTTTGAAATTATTGCATGTTGTGTTTTTATATTTTTGTTCAGTATAATAGTAGTATTATACTGCCTAAGATCACCATGCACAATGCCAAGCGTTGGCTGGAGTGGTGTAAAGCTCAACGCCATTGAACTCTGGAGCTGTGGAAACACGTTCTCTKGAGTGATGAATCACACTTTACCATCTGGCAGTCCAACGGACAAATCTGGGTTTGGCGGATGCCAGGAGAACGCTACCTGCCCCAATGCATAGTGCCAACTGGAAAGATTTTATGGAGGAGGAATAATTGTCTGGGGCTGTTTTTCATGGTTCGGGCAACAGTTTAGGGAAGGCCCTTTCCTGTTTCAGAGGTCCATAAAGAAATTATTTGTCAAGATTCGTTTGGAAGAACTTGACTGGCATGCACAGAGTCCTGACCTCAACCCCATCGAACACCTTTGGGATGAATTGGAACGCCGACTGCGAGCCAGGCCTAATCGCCCAACATCAGTGCTCGACCTCACTAATGCTCTTGTGGCTGAATACTGCAGGGACTTGCTTCCAATGTTCCAACATCTAGTGGAAAGCCTTCCCAAAAGAGTGGAGGCTGTTATAGCAGCAAAGGGGGGAACAACTCCATATTAATGCCCATGATTTTGGAATGAGATGTTCGACGAGCAGGTGTCCACACACTTTTGTAGTGTATCTTGCTCGTAGAAATGGAGGAGGCACGTGCATTTTGGGATAGAATATGTTCTGGAACTATCCACTATTGATCTTAAAGAATAAAGAGTGCCTTCCACTGGCCAACCAACATCCCTCTTATAGCAGAAGGTTATGCTAAAGCTGGGCTTATCCAACCACCACTGGCCAACATCTAGGCTACCTGCTTTAGTCTCAACCATATACCAATTTGAGAACAATTAATGAATGTACTTCCACTCACTGTGATCATCCAAAAACCTGTATTATATTAACCTGTATATTATTATATTAACCTGTATATTATATTATTCCCCAGGGGGAAAATTGTTTCAGTTGAGCTGTTTAGTACATAAATGGCTCTTTTTTGGTTGCTTTATTTGGAAAATGGAACATTGAAACTGAATGCATTTGAATTAAGTCACAAATGTCTTTGTCACTACTTACAAAGGGAGGCCAGAAGTATGATACTTGTATAAGACATTTATGTCATTAACCAACCGCGTTGTTGCTCCTGTAAAAGCATTGGGTCGGCTAAGTCAAGCGGAAGCYTTGCACAGTCCACGGGGAATTGGAAAGACAGGAGTTATTCATTAAAACTTCCTTCAGGAAAGCGTGAAATTAATGAGGGATTACAACGGCAAACGTAGCTTTTAATCCTATTTATATCAGTGTAAGGTAGTGTCAAGTTACTACTACAAGTTATGAAATCRGGGCACCAGTSCGTTATTGGACAAAATGRGTCTTAAAAAGACCTGACTTAWGA
Source organism: Salvelinus sp. IW2-2015 (assembly GCF_002910315.2). NCBI lineage: Eukaryota > Metazoa > Chordata > Actinopteri > Salmoniformes > Salmonidae > Salvelinus > Salvelinus sp. IW2-2015. The sequence goes on along the minus strand of NC_036842.1, from coordinate 37,665,217 downwards.
GTTATTTTAACAATAACTACAAAAGATAAAACTAGAACATTAGCTTAACTTGGTCTATCTGAAGGTATAGTGAAATCTATAGAGCTGTTAGAATGGTGTGGTACCAGAAACAACACACTTGTAAAAACAACATTTATTAAACAATAAAACAAACCAACAATACACAAGATAAAATGGTACAGAATAAAGGAAAATTGTTTTGGGATAGTGATTTTCGACAAAGCATTCAGGCAGTGCTTCTGGGGACACGGACAGTTTCTGAGCATTGAATAGGTAGGTAGGACTGGAGCCTGATTGGATAGTGCAGAGCTTCTGCTCATTGAGATGCAGTGCCTTAGACCGCTGCGCCAGTCGGGAGCAGTATCAAATATCAAAACGCAATTAGCTTATTTCATAACCTGATTTTAATTMAAACCAACTTTAATGAGATAAAAGATAAGAAGTCAGGTCTCTAAAACATTCACAGTAGTTATAGTTCTCCAGGGASTGGCTCCCGAGTGGTGCAGCGGTCTAAGGCACTGCATCTCAGTGCTAGAGGCATCACTAYAGACACCCTGGTTTGAATCCAGGCTGTATCACAACCGGCCGTGATTGGGGGTCCCATAGGGCGGCGCACAATTGGCCCAGCGTCGTTATGGTTTGGCCGGGGTAGGCCGTCATTGTAAAATAAGAATTTGTTCTGAACTGACTTGCCTAGTTTAATAAAGGTTAAGTAAAGGAAGAAGTGAATGGAAGTTTCAGGGACTTTTTACTGTAGCTGTCTGGTTCCTGGGTKTCATCCAGGACATACACTCTGCATATCTCCTTTGTTATGCAAACGTAGAATAGTCTTCCATTGAAAACAGACCATTAGGCTACTTCCTTTGTTATCCAACCACAGCCATTTGGCAGCATTCTAATCTCAGTCTAATCTCCATTTGAATGAGGGGGAGAAGGGTTCTCAGCTGGGTGCCTTCCTGGTTAAGGTGAAGCCATTGAAGTAGAATGGGGGGCCTCCTTCCTGGTGGAAAGGTGTCGCCTTCTGTGATTTTGGAGATTGGGCAGCCTTCTCCATTTTAGTGTTAATTTGTAGATTGAGAAATGCAGATTGAGAGAAGGTGTCCTTCCTGGCCAGACKGCATGGACGAGAGGGGTGGTGGGGGGGCGACTCCGTATTTGAGATCTAGTGTTGCAGCGTGACGTCGCTACATCAGTCAAAAGCATGTTTTCTCCAAATACCGCTCCAGCACAGTGTGAAGAGAGGTAATTTAGCTGCTTGTAGTGACAGAGAGTAAACCACTGGGCACAGACCTCAATTCAACGTCTATTCCACGTTGGTGGCAACAATGTTGATTCAACCAGTGTGTGCCCAGTGCGAAACTATTGTGTGATAAAGAAACAAGTATATTGTAAACTGTAAATAACTTTTTCCCCCTCACAAGCAGAACCTGAGAAAGCGACCTAGCTGCACCTGCCTGTCGAGCCACTAGGTGGGGGCTGATCCCCATTGTGATTCAGGAGGATTAACGGCATTTGTCCAACTCTGTAGCCTCGTGCTTAGTGTCCACCCTGAGATTGGAAGGTTGTGAGTTTGATCCTTGGCTGAGCTCCCTGCCATCCAGGACCTCTATATCAGGTGGTGTGAAAAGAAGACCTGTAAAATCGTCAAAGATCCCAAGCCATAGACTATTTTCTCTGCTGCCGCACTGCAAGAGGTACCGGTGCATCAAGTCTGACACCAACAGGCTCTTGAACAGCTTCTATCCCCAAGCAATAAAACGGATAAATAGCTACACGGACGGACCGAGTTTACCTTGTATCTTTTATTGACCTTTTATTTCAGTATTTACACTGTCTCTATGCACACTCACAGGACCCTACACACTCACACACACTGTCACTCCAACACACACACTCACAGGGCCCTACACACTCACACACACTGTCACTCCAACACACACACTCACAGGGCCCTACACACGTCACGCACACTGTCACTCCAAACACAAGCACAGCAGCTCACAGGGCCGCTCGCACAGCTTCCACGTGGACACTGTGACGCTGGGCCACGACACAGGACGACACTCACCACACACTGTAGCTTGGCCACACATAACAGCACAAACACGCACGTTCCATTCAGTTGCTCAGCTCACACATTCATGATGGGGTCACACACGGGCATAGGACTGAACTCTACCACCCACTGACCATGACAATTATCGCGCTTGCTATCTGGCTGTTTATCTATATCCGTGTGCTAGTCGACCCTTACCTCGCCTATACATATCTACTCGCATGCACGGCACGTATGCTGTTCCCCTTACCCCCTATACATAGTTTCTACCGCTCATCCGGCAGTATCCTGGTCGCGCCTTACCCTCTACAATATCGTGACCGTCTCATCACTCGCCTCAGTACGCCGTGCGTCCGCCTTACCGGCCCTATACATATGCTACCGTCCGATCAGCACCACCCAGTATCCCTGCGCCACTTACCCCTATAGCATATGCACCGCTCCATCACCCCAGGTCAGTCGCTCTGGTGCCCGTTACTTTCGCCGCCGTATAGCACTATCTACCTCCATCACTGCCATGTATCGTGGCGTCTGTCGAATAGCCGTGGTACGCCTATAGCCATACTCGTAGCGGGCGGCGGCCGGTCCATCCCCTGCGCACGTATCCTGTCGCCCTTGACGAGCCTATGCATATGCTATCGAGTCCATCCCGTTTATCCGGCCCCGAGTTATCCCTGTCACTTAACCCTCTTATGACATATCTACCTTCCATGGCACCCGAGGTACTCCCCTGGTCACCTTACTCTGTGGTATTGGCGCTGGCCGCGGGAGGCGTGGGGGTTTGCGCGGCGGTGTGGGGGCGGTCGGCGTGTGAGCCTTCTTGGTGGGCGGTGGCCTGGTGGTGACTTTGAGGGGGGGCCTATCATAGTTACGCTTCGCATCCCCCCGAATCTCGCCTGTCCCCTTACCCCGATATACATAATCTACCTGCATTCTTCCAGTGTCCCTGCCCCTTACCGCTGGTACATAGTCTACCTCCATCTCTCCAGTTCCTGTCCCTTACCCCTGGTAGCATATGGCTAGCCTCCATCACCGGCCGCCTCCATATCCCTGTCACCTTACCCCTATACATAATCTACCTCCATCACCCAGTATCCCGTGTCAACCCTTAACCCCTATAAATAATCTACCCGTTCCATCACTCCAGTTCCCCTGCACATGTAAATATGGTATTGGAACTGGACTTTTAAATATTGCCTGTATATAGTATACTTACTTACTTATAGTGTATTTCTTATCTCTTCTTTCTTGTGTTTTTTTTCTTCTTTTTTTCTAGTAATACATTTATTGATTATTCATTGTTGGGTTTTGAGGTTTGCAATAAAGGCATTTCACTGTACTTTGTGCCCCTGCGATAGACTGCGGTCCTGTTGAGGGGGTGTAGTTGTACATCAAGCTCCGTCATGCTACAGAAACCTGCGAGATAGACACGTAGCGTCCTGTTTGAGGGGGTGTAGTTGTACATCAAGCCTCCGTCATGCTAACAGAAACCGGCGAATCGACTAAGCGTCCTGTTCGAGGGGGTGTGTCAGTGTGTGACATCAAGCTCCGTCATGCTCAGAACCGGAGATAGACTGCGTCCTGTTGAGGGGTGTAGTTGTTACATCAAGCTCCGTCCATGCTACAGAAAACCGGAGATAGGTTCCTGTTCTCATGAGGCAAGGCTACTTACCTGCTATTTTTCTTCTCTACCTGAGTTCATTATCTTTTCATGTGCATGCCAGGGCTGACCTCAAATGTTGATCTCCCAAGCATGCCGGCGCAACGCGGCAGCCCCAGTGAGTGATTCGTGATAATACGCGAAGAGATTAGGGAATGGAAGAAGGCGGAGGCGATGAGATGGGGTAGTTATTAGGGAGTGCCATCGTGCACAGACGGAACGAACGGGGATCTCCCTGGTTGAGTGCGGCCCCCCTGTCGCCCAGATGCCCTTGTGGGTCCCATACTTTGTGAAAACGGCAGTTCAGATATGCATGTAATTTTGATTGATGAATGCAGCAAGCTACCTCTATATATATATAAAGTGCCTAAACAGGAGATATGAATAGCCTCATGTACTGTAATCTTAGAGTAGGATCAGTTATCTATGGAATGAATCTGTATGCGTGATTTATTTATTTTATTTTATTTCTCCATTATTTTACCAGGTAAGTTGACTGAGAACACGTTTTCATTTACAGCAACGACCTGGGGAATAGTTACAGGGGAGAGGAGGGGGATGAATGAGCCAATTGTAAACTGGGGATTATTAGGTGACCATGATGGTTATTGAGAGATGGGATCATACCGATCCCTGATGACCTCCAGCTTGAGATAGACTCTGCTCAAGCCCTCGAGGGCCAAAGTGTGTGTGTGTTGCAGTGGGAAGGCATGAATTCCACAAAGGGTGAATGTGGCTTCCACAGAATAGGGAGTAAGAATGACACATTTTCTCCTGTTGCAAAATGCTAATTTTCCCAGAAATTATTTGAAAAAAAAAATAATGTTTCAATATTGCAGCTAAATATTGTTGGGGTTGTTGTTTTAAATTATTTTTTATTATTAGGGTTGTTATTGGGGTTGTTATTGGAGTTGTTATTGGAGTTGTTGTTATTGGGGTTGTTGTTGGGGTTGTTATTGGAGTTATTGTTATTGGGGTTGTTGTTAGGGTTGTTGTCAGTGTTGTTATTGGAGTTGTTGTTATTGGGGTTGTTGTTAGTGTTGTTATTGGGGTTGTTATTGGAGTTGTTGTTATTGGGGTTGTTGTTATTGGAGTTGTTGTTGGAGTTGTTGTTGTTAGTGTTGTTGTTATTGGGGTTGTTATTGTTTAGCAAATTAACACACATAGATGTGCAGATGATGATGTGCAAGTAGATATACTGGTGTGCAAAAGAGCAAAATCAGAGCATCGGATCAGTAAGCTGCTCAGGTAGCTGATGCTTAAAGTTAGTGAGGGAGATATGAGTCTCCAACTTCAGYGATTTTTTTGCAATTCGTTCCAGTCATTGGTAGCAGAGAACTGGAAGGAAAGGCGGCCAAAGTAGGTGTTGACTTTGGGGATTACCAGTGAGATATATCTGCTGGACCGCGTGCTACGAGTGGGTGCTGCTATGGTGACCAGTGAGCTGAGATACGGCAGAGCTTTACCTAGCAAAGACTAGACGACCTAGAGCCAGTGGTTCTGGCGACGAATATGTAGCGAGGATCCAGCCGACGAGAGAATACAGGTTGCAGTGGTGGGTGGTATATGGGGCTTTGGTGACAAAACGGTTGGCACTGTGATAGACTGCATCCAGTTCGCTGAGTAGAGTGTTGGAGGCAATTTTGTAAATGACATCGCTGAAGTCGAGGATCGGTAGGATAGTCAGTTTTACGAGGGCATGTTTGGCAGCATGAGTGAAGGAGGCTTTGTTGTGAAATAGGAAGCCGATTCTAGATTTAATTTTGGATTGGAGATGCTTAATATGAGTCTGKAAGGAGAGTTTACAATCAGACACCTAGGTATTTGTAGTTGTCCACAAGTCAGAACTGTCCAGAGTAGTGATGCTAGTCGGGCAGGTGGGTGCGGGCAGCGATTGGTTGAAGAGCATGCATTTAGTTTTACTAGCGTTTAAGAGCAGCTGGAGGCCATGGAAGGAGTGTTGTATGGCATTGAAGCTTGTTTGGAGGTTTATTAACAGAGTGTCAAAAGAAGGGCCAGATGTATACAGAATGGTGTCGTCTGCGTAGAGGTGGATCAAGGAATCACCCGCAGCAAAAGCGACATCGTTGATTTATACAGAGAAAAGAGTCGGCCCAAGAATTGAACCCTGTGGTACCCCCATAGAGATTGCCAGAGGTCCGGACAACAGGCCCTCTGAKTTTTGACACATGGAACTCTATCTGTGAAGTAGTTGGTGAACCAGGCGAGGCAGTCATTTGAGAAGCGGTGATTTACAGAGCCGAAAGCTTTGGCTAGGTCGATGAAGACGGCTGCACAGTACTGTCTTTTATCGATGGCTGTTATGATATCGTTTAGTACCTTGAGCACGGCTGAGGTGCACCCGTGACCAGCTTGGAAATCAGATTGCACAGCGAAGAAGGTACGGTGGATTGTTGTTAGAATTGTTATTGTGGTTGTTGTTGGGGTTGTTATTGGTGTTGTTGTTAGGGTTGTTGTTGGGGTTGTTATTGGTGTTGTTGTTAGGGTTGCTGTTGGGGTTGTTGTTAGGGTTGTTATTGGTTGTTGTTGGCATTGTTGTTGGGGTTGTTGTTGTTGGGGTTGTTAGGTTTGTTATATGCGGTTGTTATTGGGGTTGTTGTTATTGGTTGTTGTTGGCATTGTTGGGGTTGTTAGGTTTGTTGTTAGGGTTGTTATTGGGCTTGTTGTTAGGGTTGTTATTGGGGTTGTTGTTATTGGGTTTGTTGTTGGGGTGGTTGTTGTTAGGGTTGTTAATGGGTTTGTTGTTATTGGGGTTGTTGTTGTTAGGGTTGTTAATGGGTTTGTTGTTATTGGGGTTGTTGTTATTGGGTTTGTTGTTATTGGGGTTGTTGTTAGTGTTGTTATTTGGGTTTTTTTTGTTGGGTGGTTGTTGTTAGGGTTGTTATTGGGGTTGTTTGTTGGGGTTGTTGGTTATTGGGTTGGTTGTTGTTGGTTGTTATTGGGGTTGTTGTTATTGGGTTTTTTTGTGGGGTGGTTGTTGTAGGTTGTTGTTGGGTTGTTATTGGGGTTTGTTTTATTGGGTTTGTTGTTGGGTTGGTGTTGTTGTTGTTAGGGTTGGTTGTTGTTGTTTTAGGTTTGTTGTGTTGGGTTGTTGTTAGGGTTTGCCAGTGAACAACTGTGTAAGTAATAGTAAAAATCCCTGGCTTGTAGTAAATGTGTTTATCTTTCAAAGTGGTAGTTA
>NC_036842.1:37586331-37655548 GCF_002910315.2 Salvelinus sp. IW2-2015 | reverse complement strand
TATCTCAAAAGTGCTGTACAGAACCGAGCATAAACCCAAACAGCAAGCAATGCAGTGTAGAAGCACGGTGGCTAGAAAAACTCCCTAGAAAGGCAAAACCTAAGAAGAAACCTAGAGAGGAACCAGGCTATGAGGGGTGGCAGTCCTCTTCTGGCTGTGCCGGGTGGAGATTATAACAGAACATGGCCAAGATGTTCAAATGTTCATAAATGACCAGCATGGTCAAATAATAATAATCACAGTATTGTCGAGGTGCAGCAAGTCAGCACCTCACCTCAGGAGTAAATGTCAGTTGGCTTTTCATAGCCGATCATTAAGAGTATATCTACCGCTCCTGCGGTCTCTAGAGAGTTGAAAACAGCAGGTCTGGGACAGGTAGCATGTCCGGTGAACAGGTCAGGGTTCCATAGCCGCAGGCAGAACAGTTGAAACTGGAGCAGCAGCACGGCCAGGTGGACTGGGGACAGCAAGGAGTCATCATGCCAGGTAGTCCTGAGGCATGAATGAAGTAGTGTAGTGGTGTGATGTGTGTAGCAGTATGATGTGTGATGTGTGTAGTAGTGTGATGTGTATGGTGCTTCAGAAGAAGTTGGCTAAACGTTGAATGGACAGTGGACCTGGTTTCAGTTCAGAAGACAAGGTCTTTGGTATTGCATCATTGCTTCATTTCGAGATTCATTCATGATTCACTTTTTTATTTGAATACTTGGTTAGATATAAAAATGTTTTTTACAATAATGCTTTTTTTATTGTAACATCTCAATAAAGACTGTTACTCAAGTTTGTATTCAAAAGCTAGTCTTTCCAGCAATAGTTTTCACCTTTTTATGCAAGTCTTATCAAAATGGTTTTGATTAAAGTTCATTAAAACATATTTAAACCCAAAACATGTGTTTTAAAGCCTGTAAGAGTGATTAGCCAAAGCTGCGGATGTGTGTGTGTAAGCGTTCTAACACGAGGAAAATAGAGCCAGTGTTTTTCACCACTCGTCCAGATCACCTCAGGCTTATTTACCAGTGCAGATACGTCACCTAATTGTGTCAGACGCAATTACCACCTAGATAAACGAGTCCTTCCTTTAGACTTTGGACAATGGACGAGACATACAGGGGCAAGGTTAGGAGTATTGATTCTGTTATAACCTACAGTATTATCTCAAATTTCAACAAATAGTTTGAGGATATTGTTTATGCAGGGTATTATATTCCACCAAGTGATGACTTAGTGCTTCCTAGTTCAATGTCTTTGATTTCAACAGGAGGAGGCCTACACATGAGATTAGAACATTAGGCAATATACAGTAACCATTCTATTGTACCATTCTATTGTACCATTCTATTGTACCATTCTATTGTACCATTCTATTGTACCATTCTATTGTACCATTCTATTGTACCATTCTATTGTACCATTGTATTGTTTTAAGCTGGTTTGAGATGTTCCTTCATTAAAAGGCATACCTGATTAATCAAAGGAAGGATTTCAAGATTCAAAATCATATTTTACATACATTTCTTTTCATGACATGTAAACGTTCAATTGTTGCTCTTTATGAATATGCCAATGGCAGCCTAATTTCTTAATTTAAATTATTTAATATTGGCACTGTAAAACCAATTTCCGTCAGGTTGGACTCTACTGAGAGCTTACAATTAAGTGCTCCGTCCCAAAGAAAAACCTCAGATCTGAACACGAGCCTCACAGGAATTCATTCAAAAAAGAAAAAAGTTTGTCATTTCCTCAGCCAACAGTGTTGGCGTCTGTGGTATTTCGGGGGGGATACAGGCACAGTCACTGGGATACGTGCTGTATTGGGAGTACTGACAACTAAACTAACGATATGTTTCATCGTGGCTGTCTCAGTCTGTCTTTGACAGGAAGTTACAAAGTGGAGACAGCAAGACAAGTCCTGTAAACCATGTCTCCACTCATAAGACTAGTGTTGACACTGTAGACTACACACTTGCCTTGGCAGCATCTGATCCCAAACATTGGGTCTAGCCAATATTATACACATGATTTTACACATAAGGTTTTTGATATGACTGAGACAGGTTTTCATGAAGAACAAGACTAAACTAAAAACTTTTCTAGCTTCTGGATGAACGTTCTGTAACATTGGATTTATGAAGCAAAATGGGGATGTCTTGAAGATCGCTGTTAAAATAGACAGCCAATATGGATAGAACATCCCATTATAAAAAAAATCAACAGTTCAATTATTTGGTCCAAATAATCAGACCTTTGAAAATACTTGAAGATTTTCATTTAGTTCCAAAAACAAGGAATCCTTTAGCTCTTTTAAAACAAGATTTTTGGCATCGATGGAAGTTGCCCAACAAACTCATTAGGGTTTCAGTGTTTACAAATACCAAAACAGTGAGTTTACTAATCCATATTAAGCACTTGTGAGAACAAACACATTTTCTGTTTATTTTCACACAGAGACATGCTTCAATGATGGTTGTTTGAAACTAAATTTGGCCTCACCGGTATTTTGAACTGTCTAAAGAAAAGTTCAACATTTACTTTAACACATCCTTGTGAGGAATAGGAAGGGCTTTCATTTCTAACTCTATCTTTCTTTTGATACAATAATCGGATGCAGTGGGATTTGGTAAAGTAGTTTATAGAAAAGGATTTACACCCAATTAAATTGTAACCATTGTAACCTAACTGTAATTATTTCCATAATTACCTTTGTTYATCCACCTTATGGGCAAAATAAAAGTCAAATTACAACTAACCAAAAATAAAAGCAAATTTGTGCTTCTTTAGCATCTTTTGGCGTAATAATGCAATTATTTCGAATGAGGTGGACTAATATGGTAACATTTATTTGAAATGACAAAAAAATGCTGACATCATGGTTTCCCTTCTACTGACTCACTGTGGAAGAAGTGACGTACTAAATYCCGGACTGCACAGTCTGAATTACAGCACATTCTGCCTTGAGACTTGACTGTACGTTTTTAAAGGCACGTAGTCTGTGTGCCCTGGCAAAAGGTGCAGTGATTCAGAATGTGCAGTCCGGCATTTCATCAGCCAGTCCTTCCACGTGTCAGACTCAATAGCAGTAATACACTACCGTCTTCTGTGTGGCTGCCTACCGCAGAGACACGTCCACAAACCAATAGTATGGTGGCTCTTTTTAAACCGTAGAATAAAAAAAGAGGCATCACCAATGTTGGGGTAAAATATTGAATTTATGATTTACTGACCAACTGTCAAACATGGGGTTCTGCTTGTGGCTTTTCTCAGTGGTACAATAAGTATATCCATACATCAAACAGACAGGTGAATCAACTGAACGTTCCCTCCAAACTTGTTGGCGAGGTTGTTATAGTAAACTTAAACTAGGGGGRAAAATGTGTAAACTGAAATTAAAATAAAAAACTGAAACCTTTTGAGAAAATGAAACCTAACTGAAAGTCAACTCAGTCTGGCTGTGTGCAGTGGGTGACTTCTCACCAGTTTCTAAATTAAGTCTGAACACGTCACATCACAGAACTACCGGTTTCAAAATTAAGGGTCACCTCCCTTCCTAAAGTATGTCTCAGACAGACACAGTGAGGTTTTCACAGTCAAGTCTCACTGCCAGTTGTTCAAWGCGTCAAACTTCTCACTAAGATTCCTCAGTCCAGTCCTATGGTCTATTCTTAAAGGKGGATAACCGTATTCCAAATTGGATCACGGTTTTAGTGATGTCAGCATTCTGATGATATCATCATCAGGCATGTCTTTAGGTGATGACATGCTCATAATGGTGAAACTGACGGAGGAGCTATTTACAATGGAGCCCAGTCTGTCTCCCCGGTCTCCCTGGTGGCTCAGGGGCCATGTAACGCAACAATGACCCGGGGTTTTCCAATCAGGCTGTTTGGACCCGTCTGCCCCCTTAGGAACCTAGCTCTCTGTCCCGTCTGATCCCCCTGAGCAAGGTTTAAAGGCGTCCACTCGCTTCTCAGCCAAAACAGTTTGGAAGAGTTCGTGCMTATATTATGAAGACACTTTGCAAAGYTTTTGTTCATTTTGGACTTCAGTGGGGTTWTTTACGGCTGTTCGGGCACACAATTTTTTTTCTTGAGGCAAATTGAAGTCGGTAGCCAAAGTCTACRCCCCTTCAACTMATTTTCATGCAATGTTTTTCATTGAAAAATACTGCATCAAACATCCTAGTTAGATGTAAAATTGCGTGACTAAGATCTCTGCATAACGTCAAAATTAATGACATATTTTTTTTGTTATCTTAGCTTAAGACCCAAACTGCTACAGACCTATATCTATTCTACCCTGCCTTTCTAAGGTCTTTGAAAGCCAAGTTAACAAAAAGATTACCGACCATTTTGAATCTCACCGTACCTTCTCCGCTATGCAATCYGGTTTCAGAGCTGGTCATGGGTGCACCTCAGCCACGCTCAAGGTCCTAAACRATATCATAACCGCCATCGATAAGAGACATTACTGTGCAGCCGTATTCATCGACCTGGCTAAGGCTTTCGACTCTGTCAATCACAACATTCTTATTGGCAGACTCAACAGCCTTGGTTTCTCAAATGACTGCCTCGCCTGGTTCACCAACTACTTCTCTGATAGAGTTCAGTATGTCAAATCGGAGGGCTTGTTGTCCGGACCTCTGGCAGTCTCTATGGGGGTGCCACATGGTTCAATTCTCGGGCCGACTCTCTTCTCTGTATATATCAATGATGTCGCTCTTGCTGCTGGTGATTGTTTGATCCACCTCTACCCAGACGACACCATTCTGTATACTTCTGGCCCTTCTTTGGACACTGTGTTAACTAACCTCCAGATGAGCTTCAATGCCATACAACTCTCCTTCCGTGGCCTCCAACTGCTCTTAAATACAAGTAAAACTAAATGCATGCTCTTCAACCGATCGCTGCCTGCACCTGCCCGCCCGTCCAGCATCACTACTCTGGACGGTTCTGACTTAGAATATGTGGACAACTACAAATACCTAGGTGTCTGGTTAGACTGTAAACTCTCCTTCCAGACTCACATTAAACATCTCCAATCCAAAATTAAATCTAGAATCGGCTTCCTATTTCGCAACAAAGCATCCTTCACTCATGCTGCCAAACATASCCTHGTAAAACTGACCATCCTACCGATCCTTGACTTCGGCGATGTCATTTACAAAATARCCTCCAACACTCTACTCAACAAATTGGATGCAGTCTATCACAGTGCCATCCGTTTTGTCACCAAAGCCCCATATACTAACCACCACTGCAACCTGTATGCTCTCGTTGGCTGGCCCTCGCTTCATACTCGTCGCCAAACCCACTGGCTCCAGGTCATCTACAAGTCTCTGCTAGGTAAAGCCCCGCCGTATCTYAGCTCACTGGTCACCATAGCAGCAYTCACCCGTAGCATGCGCTCCAGCAGATATATYTCACTGGTCAYCCCCAAAGCCAATTCTTCCTTTGGCCGCCTCTCCTTCCAGTTCTCTACTGCCAATGACTGGAACGAACTGCAAAAATCTCTGAAGCTGGAGACTCTTACCTCCCTCACTAGTTTTAAGCACCAGCTGTCAGAGCAGCTCACAGATCACTGCACCTGTACATAGCTCATCTGTAAATAGCCCATCCAATCTACCTCATCCCCATACTGTATTTATTTATTTATCTTGCTCCTTTGCACCCCAGTATTTCTACTTGCACATTCATCTTCTGCACATCCTACCATTCCAGTGTTTAATTGCTATATTGTAATTACTTCGCCACCATGGCCTATTTATTGCCTTACCTCTCTTATCCTACCTCATTTGCACATGCTGTATATAGATTTTTCTACTGTATTATCGATTGTATGTTTGTTTATTCCATGTGTAACTCCGTGTTGTTGTATGTGTCGAACTGCTTTGCTTTATCTTGGCCAGGTCGCAGTTGCAAATGAGAACTTGTTCTCAACTAGCCTACCTGGTTAAATAAAGGTGAAATAATTCAAATAAACATTTATTTTGACTATTTTGAGGAAGTGTATACTGGCTACGGTGTCTCAAAATGGACAAATAGTACTATTGCAGCTTTTTTCAAGTTTTTCAAGTGAAAGTCTTTTAAGTGAGTATGTGAGTACACTCGTTCGGTTCTCTACTGTTCGGTTCTCCGCAAGGCGCCAGCCGAACTGAAGCATGCTGACGCCTTTACTGGCAGGGTGGATAATTGACTCATTCACACAAGGGCATACAGTGGGGATTGATAATGGGCACGTTCACACAATAGCATACAGTTAGGATTGTGTGTGTGGTTAAAAGAGTAATAGCAAATATCTGCGTCATCCAGAACCAGAGTGCTCAGATACCTGGCTCTTTCAACTTGGCTGCTTCCTTTTAACCATTTAAGGAACCTGCGCTGATTAAATACATCCTGAATGGTTGACCAGAATTGTACAGTTATGCCTAAATGTGTACTTTCGTCGTAAATGGATATGTATTGGGTTAGCCTAACACATAAGAATGGGTTACAGTTGTTCCATGTCCCAGCCTTATAATCCAAGKGATTTTTTGATGAGTGCATTTGGCMAATTTCTGTTTGGTTGCTGCAATAGCCTGATATTGCTTAAGCATAGTTTGCAATTAACTTTAATAGACATAATATTTCAAGATCAGCTATTTGGTCCCACATATCTGATCCCGAGACAACCTGTTAACCTGACGCTTTAGCCACTACCAGACAAAACAGTTTGAATTATTATTCTCTAACAACTTCAACTTTTTAGTAACCAGTAAAATTATAAACTCACAAATGCACATATTCATGCTGCTCATATTGTTTTGCTGCCGTTCACTACAAATCACTGATGAATTAATCCTCTTCCCTCTTTTTCTGCAGGTGTCCCTCACGGTGGACACTGGGGCTACGAAGGTAAATATACACAACCGTTSTTATTACGAGAATACATGCACTCTAACCTTTTCTCTGCACAGGCTAATCTGCCTTATCAGTCTAACTATCAGTTACCAACACAAGTCTCTTTTTCTGTCGCTCAAAGAAAGGCTTATCATGTCTGTAATAAAGAGAGAACCATATTTTGATTTAGTAACGGTGGTAAAATAAGATCATAATGTAAGGCAGAGGTATCAACTCTACCAATACTCAAGACACCTTACTTAGCATCTAGTCTTCATTGATATGAGTGGAACATCCCACTGTTAATGTCCTCCTCCACGATCGATCTTGTACCTGTAGCTTGGTATTACTTAGTGAGAAGAAGCCATAATGTAACTGAATGAGTGAAATTAKCGTGACCTAAGATTGATAGTTATTAAACAGTTCATTGATAATAATAATAATTGTGTTTTCTATTGTTGATCTCTTTATGACTGGTGGTGATCAGGAACTTTAATTTATAGCCTCTTGTTACAGGTGTTAAACTAAACACATTAATACTCCCACATAGTTAATCCAATATTGTCGTCCTGGAGTTAAATAAGACGGTATACAGCTTATTCATTACTATTTCCTGGTGGTCATCACTAGGACATCCTAGACGGGAAACTATCATCACTATTTCCTGGTGGTCATCACTATTTTCTGTGGTCATCACTATTTCCCAGTGGTCATCACTATTTCCCAGTGGTCATCACTATTTCCTGGTGGTCATCACTATTTAGTATTTCAGGATTCCTTACTAACTTTTTCTTGCTGGTGTTCATAGTTTCATTGACACTTGAAGTGTCATGCATATTGACTTCCTGTGTAAATCTCATGTGCAAAAAAACTTGTGTTCATAAGAAGAGAGCCGTGTCTTATCATTAACTAAGTCACACTGCCGAAGGGCCATTGTTCTGTTAATAATTTCCCCACATCCTATTGACAGATCAAGCTGCCTGGTCCTCTGAGTTCTCACACTGCAGTGGAAAATCCCAGTCTCCCATTGACATTGATACCAGGAGAGCCCTCTATGACCGCAGCCTGCCACCCATAACACTGGAGGGCTATGATCTGACAGACAGCTCAGCATTGACACTGTTGAACAACGGCCATACCTGTAAGTTCCTGGCCGTCTAATATGCATTATATTGACGCTACAAGCAACATTTATTAGGCAACATTTTTCCTTATTAAGCTGTACCAAAACGTGGATGGCTTTGCAGAGGGTTCTACTCTGTAAAAACGAAATAGAATCAAGTAGTTGTTGTGCCCTGTGTGTGTCTCCAGTGCAGCTTGTCCTGCCCAACACCATGCGCGTCACCAGTGGGTTTGACAACGAGTTTCGGGCCGCCCAACTGCATTTCCACTGGGGGACCAAAGAGGTGCCAGGATCTGAACACACCATAGATAACGTCCATTTCCCTGCAGAGGTGAGGAAGTCAKAAATACTGGGGAAATGAAAAAATGCCCCAGAATTATTGCAGGTTCAATTAGTTTAAACTCAAAATCCTTTTATTGSCCGTCAAATGTATATGTCAAGACGGGAAATTGTCTTTGGCATGTGGCTCATAGTCAACAYACTAAAAGCGACAACACTGACAAGACAACACAGCAATTTTTGTATTTTATTAGGGCCCCATTAGCTGTTGCGATAGCATCAAATACTCTTCCTGGGGTCCACACAAAACATGAAACATGACATAATACAGAACATTAATAGACAAGAAGAGCTCAAGGACAGAACTACAGAAATGTAAAACAAGAAAAAGGTTCTGTACTTACTCAGTACAGAGAAATGAAACCTAATATTCTAGGCTTTTAACATTTACATATTTACACATTCTAGGGCTTTACTATTTACATATTCATATATTCTAGGGCAATTCAATTTACATATTCATATATTATATGGCGTTAACATTTACATATTCTAGGGCTTTACCATTTACGCATTTACATATTCATATATTCTATGGATTTACCATTTACATATTTACATATTCATACATTGCATTTACATCCAGAAGCAACTGGGGCATCACTTACATTATTCACTACTAACTCTTTCTAGCTGGTGTTCATAGTTTCACTGACACGTGCAGTGTCTGTGCTGACTCAACGCTGAGAATAAAAACCTACGATTCGAGGATTTTAACATTTACATATTCTAGGCCTTTAACATTTACATATTCATATATKACATGTATATTCAGTAGCATCAAGGCCATCACTTACACATAGCCTACATATCAGTACATGCATACAAAATATTCAGGTCAAATAGGGGAGAGGTGTTGCTTTATCTGATTTTTGAAACCAGGTTTGCTGTTCACTTGAGCAGTAGGAGATGGAAGGGTGTTCCGTGCAATCATGGCTCTAAATAATACTGTACCAAACAGTGACGGACATGTTCCCATGCTTCTCTTCCCAGATCCACATAGTTCATTACAACTCTAAATATGCAAATCTGTCCGAGGCAGCCAGCAAATCAGATGGCCTGGCTGTATTAGGGGGCTTCATCGGGGTAAGTCATTCCACACATGTAGAATTATACCAGTACCCTCATAATAACTCATCATTAGTCTGTTTTCATGCACCACTATTGGATAAGATTCTAGGATAAGACATTTGTTTGACACACTTAAAAACAGACATTAATCAGAAGAATCCTCAAGATTATAATACATATACAAAAGTAATCACTTTAATCACTTCCTGACTCTTTTTGATTTAGATTGGTCTTCATGAGAATGACAACTATGAAAAGATCCTGTCTGCTCTCGCTGATGTCAGCATCGAAGGTGACCCCGTGATACACCTCTAGCCATAGACCTTGTTGTTGTGGCCAAAACATTGTGTACTACAGCATTGGATGTAGTTTACATACTCCTTTCTTGAAATGTCCTTGTGTTGTCTCCAACGGATTGGAGACTGTTTTCTCATTTATGCTTTCTAGGTTCACAAAATTAACATAGCAAGATATTTTTTGACAATTGACTGAAAATTAAACAGCACTGTATTACTGAGAATCTAATCTCGGAAACCCAGAACTAAAATCTTGCATAATTGCATCAGATGCTCCATTAGCTTCTTGGGGAGAAATATGAGAAAAGATGCTAACAAGACGAGCAACGTCGTCACCCCCCTAAACAGAAACTCTCAGCAGGGTTGTGGTCAATTCTGCAAATTATATTCTAATTCAATTCCCTCTCCCTGTAAATTCCATTAAATTAAATTAAATTCCAGGTTAGTCTTTGAATTCAGAAATAATTTAATTCCTCTCAATTCAGAAGTTAGGTAAATTCCAAGAATTCAATTCCCACTTTGGTATTATCCCCAACAGTTATATGAATTCCAATTTGAATTCAGTGGCCGTACAACATTTACGAGATTTGACATCTGCAGAAGTAAGAGCATTCATAGTTCTTGTGCTTCGGGGGGGCTGTCATACGCATTCAATACTCTTAGAGATTCAGGGCTAATCTAGCCATCCAGCTAATTACGAGCAACTGGCTAAATGAAAAGACAAGACTTGACCTTTTCTGAGATGTTGGAATCCATTTCCCGGTGCTTGACATAGGAACTCAGCCATTTCCCACCTGCATCTCCACTTCAACCATTCATTTAGCTCTATGAGCTTATCCTACAACTGTCTTCACTTTTTGTGGAAAGCTTCCCCTTCCATAGATACGGAAAGAGGTCAATGGAACTCAACCAAAACAATGGGAATGCCATGGAAACGGGTTGGGGAAAGATCCCGAATCTCCTCTTTGCCCCCCAGCAAAATTTGCCTGCATTTAAGCTAATGTTTATATGTATTTCACACTATGTTGAGGTAAAATCAGATTATAATGCTTGTATGGATGTTAAACCCAATACATGTTCACGTCATAGTGACCAATCAGCTGCATTACAGTTAAAAACAACTTTGACTACCACCACAGATTTCTGTATGCTAGCTRTGCTACCAGCTTAAATTATACGAACGGGAGTTAGCATTTATGTGCGTCTGTCCACAAGAGATTACTAAGAACCCCCATGGTGTTTCTCACATTCTTAGTGATTAGATTAGATAGTACTTTAATGTCAGTTTTCACAGAAATGTGTATTCCATACAAAACCTGCAGTGCGTTAAAAAAAATCCACAACGGAAGGAGGGACATAAACATTAAGGAGAAACAAAATGACAGCTTAAGGACCCACATGGTCCACACAATTGATGAACTATTTTACACCTTTCCAGAGTCTAACACTGAGATCCCTGCCTTCAATGTCCGTCATCTTTTGCCAAACAAGCTGGAGCGCTTCTACAGATATAATGGCTCCCTTACCACTCCTCCCTGCTTCCAAACAGTCAACTGGACAATGTTCAATGATACCATCACAGTGTCCAGGAGGCAGGTCAGTAATGATACCATCACAGTGTCCAGGAGGCAGGTCAGTAATGATACCATCACAGTGTCAGGAGGCAGGTCAGTGATGATACCATTCACAGTGTCCAGGAGGCAGGTCAGTAATGATACCATCACAGTGTCCAGGAGGCAGGTCGGTATGATACCATCACAGTGTCCAGGAGGCAGGTCAGTAATGATACCATCACAGTGTCCAGGAGGCAGGTCAGTAATGTACCATCACAGTGTCCAGGAGGCAGGTCAGTGATGATACCATCACAGTGTCCAGGAGGCAGGTCAGTAATGATACCATCACAGTGTCCAGGAGGCAGGTCAGTAATGATACCATCATAGTCTACAGGAGGCAGGTCAGTAATGATACCAGCATAGTGTCCAGGAGGCAGGTCAGTAATGATACCATTGTGTACAGGAGGCAGGTCAGTAATGATACCAGGGTTTCCAGGAGGCAGGTCAGTAATGATACCAGGGTTTCCAGGAGGCAGGTCAGTAATGATACCATAGTGTACAGGAGGCAGGTCAGTAATGATACCATTGTGTACAGGAGGCAGGTCAGTAATGATACCAGGGTCTCCAGGAGGCAGGTCAGTAATGATACCAGGGTKTCCAGGAGGCAGGTCGGTCACCAACCCAGGAGATTGATTTACAGATTGACTTGCATCATGAATACCTCCTTGAGAGTACAAGAGATCCACTACTACTTGTACTATATGTCTGTATTTTCATGTCTAAAAATAGATCTTCAAACAAGATAAATCTAACCTTTAGACAGAGCACTACTAGATACTGTTTTAATTTGTTCGAGACATTTATTCAATTCAATTATATGGTAATCTGTTTGAAAACTGTGTTGGTCATGTGGGCTGAACATAACAGTAGAATCTATCTTCAATCTACAATATGGTAATGGATCTCCATGTTGATGGTGTCCATGTTGTGTTGTTCTCCAGTTGGCTGCTCTGGAGGACACCCTGAAAGCAGGCCAACACCAGCACCTGACCAAGAACTTCAGAGCACCCCAGCTTCTATATGGGAGACACGTCCTCGCCTCGTTCACAGACACTCCCACCATAGTCGGTTAGTAAAACATCGTCCCCCTATGCACACTTGACGTGTGTTCCACCTTAGGCAACCTCGCTGTCTTGTGAGACATTCACAAACTATAGACCAACGTCATTTCAGAAGCTGAGCCCAGGTCAAGGGTTACGGTCCTGGTTGCACAACTCTTACAAGCCAGAGACTTTTTGTTGAGGTTTTGTATAAATATGATTATTTATTCATATTGTACTTTCTATCTATTCCCGTTAACATTGAGATAAGTCATTGTTTTTGCTTGCAGTCGCAGGACATCCAAGTATCTCAATCAACACCTTGTCGGAGACTGATGCCTCTAACAGTGAAGGGCCATCAACTGGGCCATCCGGTAAGCAAACTATTATAAATCCAAAGACTCTTTTTTAGTATGATTAAAGTCAAACTCTGACGAGCCTGGAGTTACAGGATATATAATAGTGGCTTCTCACAGCCGCTGTCACGCGGAGCACCGAGAGAGTCTAGTCATGTAAGGACAACCACGGCATTTAAATGGCCGCTAATAATCACTTGTTGAATATGCAGGGCCCAATTGTCATCCATTTAGAAGAAATATGGTAGCCTAGTCCCAGATCAGTTTGTGCTATCATTTTAATATTGTTTGGCATGACAAAGAGTGACAAGGAGTTGACAAGCAGCTGACATGAGCACAAACAGATCTGGGACCAGGTTAAAACACTGGCGAGCACAAGCAGATCTGGGACCAGGTTAAAACGCTGGCGAGCACAAACAGATCTGGGCCAGGTTAAACCGCTGGTGAGCACAAACAGATCTGGGACCAGGTTAAAACGCTGGTGAGCACAAACAGATCTGGGACCAGGTTAAAACGCTGGTGAGCACAAACAGATCTGGGACCAGGTTAAAACCTGGCGAGCACAAGCAGATCTGGGACCAGGTTAAAACGCTGGCGAGCACAAACAGATCTGGGACCTAGGTTAAAACGCTGGTGGTGCATAGGACAATTATTCTCTGGACGTACATGAGTTTTATAAGGGCAGGTGGCGCATGGTAGCCATACTCCCCTTATCTTAATGTTTTCTTGAACATGCTCTTAGGCTGTTTGACATACAGTTAACTGGAGTCCTGTGTGTACAGTGCAGTGTGTACACAGCATCTTGACTTTTCATTATTGATGTGATAGATGTCACTGGCTTTGATGCCAGAGCTTTTATTTGTAAAGGTAAACTGTTATTGGAGTAGAGTGAAGTTGCCCCAATACGCTGATCTTGGGTCAGTATTTCATTTCCCCCCGCTAATGGTTAAGGTTAGGATTGGGGAAGGGGAAGCTGATCCTAGATCTGTACCTAGGGTAAACTTCACCCCGGAGCACTATTATCAGTGTCTGACGGGGCGTTTCGATGTAGATTGTACATATCAGAAGTTAAACAAGGCCTTGTGCTCTGAGCTGATGTTATACGTTCACCATGCTGACCTTACCTGTGTGACAAGAACACAGACTGTTTATATGAAGGACTGTTTAACATTTTACATGATGGAGTGTATGTTTAAATGTTTTAATATTCCTCTCTCTTTTTGTCATGTTTCTGTAGAGGTCCTGGCAAGAGGTAAGCTGTGCTCAACAGTAATACAAATCCAACGTGTACGACTTCTAACTAAATATAAGATATACAGTTTAAACGGTTTAAATACTTTCCCATGTATTCACTTCTTAAACAGTATTTAAATGAAGTTAAACACAAAATATGTAATTGATAACTGATGATGTTAAATTTTCAAAATTSAGAATTGGTTTGTAACTGCCCAATTAAGGTAGGTTCATAAAGACTTCTACATGGTAAACATCTCATTTATCTCTTGATTTACAGGAGACATCTTGGCCATAGCCTTTGGAGTTCTCTTTGCCGTCACTTTGCTGCTATTCACGCTCTACGCATATCAACAGCGTAAAAAATACTCGAGGTAGGTAAGACTCTTTGATTTTCTCATTTCTGACAAATGATGAGTTCTGGTGTTGTTCCCGGCATTTCCCAGAATAAAGACAGTCTTTGGCCGGCCCGTCCAATCATAAAACCAAATGTCCATGGAAAGATGCCTCTGTTTTGGTATGCAACAGATGTTCATTGCTGAAGACCAAATGTCCTTCGTCAAAGACCAAAATGTCCTTTGTCAAAGATTGTTTGAAAAGAATAAGTCATTTTGTGACCCTTTGTTCCCTTGATTCCGGGATTCGTCATGTTTTCTAATGATTGGACCCTCTGCACCCAACATACTATACTACATGCATACAGCTATACATACACCTATATAAACTGGTCAATATCGACCATTGTTATGTCATAACATACGGGCTACACGTACACTCCTATGCCAATGAGTTAAGCAGAGGCTGCAGGTWCACATTTTGTCTGTGTATTTCCTTTCTCTGCAGTATCAAAAAGGACTCCAGACAGAACGTTATCTACAAACCAGCAACTAAAGAAGAGGCATAGATGTCACTGGAAAGGAGTCCTATTCAGATTCCATATTCAAACTATTTTCAATAAGAATTAAAGAGATTATCCAGTACTTTTGTAGACTTTTTAGCCAGTAGTTCTGAAAGTAGCTCTCTCAAGCCAAAAGTGGTCCCTGAAAATTGCGTACTATATCAGATTATGTGCAGATACTGTATGCGCAGCCCGTCATCGCTCTCTCGCTCGCTCTACTGTGCATGATGTGCCTCTTGCTAGCTGTCACTATTATGATGAGGGGTTGAAGCTCATTAGTTGAAATCAAACTGGAAAATGGAGGGAAAATGGACCAGCACAGCTTCCAGAAAAACAGTCGCTTTCAAGCTAGGGATTTCATGGCTAATTACGGTAAGACAGTCATTCTGATAATAGATTATGCATGTATGAACTACACATTGACACATCCAGCCCAAGGTGGGATGTTTAAAAAAAGACTTAGTCGTTGCCAATGTTCCGGAGCCGGTGTCTTTAAAAGAGTTATGATAGAGAATTCATATTGCTCAAACCAAGTTTGACATTTGCTCAGAATGATTGTCCTTGTCTTTGTTACTAATGCAAAGTGGTTTAAGTATGTAATATGTGTCAGTGGAGGCTGCTGGGTTGGAGGAGGACGGCTCATAATAATACCTGGAACGGAGCAAATGGAATGGCATCAAACACATGGAAACCATGTGTTTGATGTTGTTGATCACTTTCCACCTATTCTGCTCCAGCCTTTACTACGTGCCTGTCCTCCTAAATTAAGGTGCCACCAACCTCCTGTGATGTGTGTATATGGTACGTGTAGAAGAATAGCTGTAGTTACCACCCGAGTAGGAATGTATACAATCTGTTCTATTTAATTGTGATGGAAAAATGATAAGATGTTCATGAATACAATCCACCTGTCGATGTTCTAACTTCAATACAATTGACTTACTGTCGAAGAAAGTCAAATCACTTTTTCCCAGGGTGTTCACTTCGTTACAAGTACTAGAGCTGCAGATGAAAGTGTTATGCTGTATCGTGTGTGTTGGATATCATGCAGGAAGTGTTTTATATGAGTGTTGTATTGTTATTACTGTATATCCTCTAATGTATTCACACTTGTCACTAATACCGTTAAGTTGTTTTGTAGTTTACCTCTCAACTTCTCCACAATGGTGTATACTGATGTGCAATTGGACCTTGAAATGTACAATAAATGTGTTATATTCTTATAAAGTCTGTCTCATATGCCATCTATTAACTATGAGCAATACAAATCTACCAAAATGGGGATTAAATGAAGCCACTGTGTCATTTAGTTAGTATGGTCAATCAATCATCAGTAAAATGCTACAGTAAATAGCTATTTTWAAAATATTTATCCTTTATTTAACTAGGCAAGTCAGTTAAGAACAAATTATTATTTACAATGACGGCCTACCCCGGCCAAACCCGGATGACCTGGGCCAATTGTGCGCTGCCTTATGGGACTCCCAATCACAGCCGGATGTGATACAGCCTGGATTCAAACCAGGGACTATAGTGACGCCTCTTGCACTGAGATACAGTGCTTTAGACCGCTGTGCCACTCTGGAGCYATACAGTAATACATTTTATGGGTTCTCATCTATGTATAAAAAAAAAGAAGAAAAAAACAATCTACTGTATTCCACATAGCATTTATAGTAATATACATGGCTTTTTAGGCTGGGTTTCTGTACAGCACTTTTGTGACATCAGCTGATGTAAGAATGGCTTTMTAAATACATTTGATTGATTTGATTGACATACTCAGTGTGATCAGGGAATCATATAGACAACATACCGTGTGTGTGTGCATGTCTTAGAGGAACAGTTGGGGAAGGTCAGCTGAACATGGACCCCAGCAGGCCAAGRACATGTCAACCCAGAACATGGTGGTGCCATGTATCAACACTATCTCTAGACTCCCTGGAAGAAGGCCATAACATGCATGTGAATTAAAGAATGCCATATGACATGGCTAAAACGATAAGCAGATACACACCGGCTTGAATATATAAACTACCAACAAGTTCATTTTCTGAAGAAAATCTGTGTGCTTCTATCAATTGTCTTAGTATTTTTCATAGTAGTGGTGGAAGTTACCATTTTTAGAATATACAAATATAAAGATGATCTACAGAAGAAAGGGAAATCAAACTAAAAGGTGTATATTTCAGATTTTTTTTCTTCATTTGTTACACARTGCAGATAGCCCGGTTAGCCAATGTGCGGGAGCACTGGTTGGTCGGGCCAATTGAGGTAGTATGTACATGAATGTATAGTTAAAGTGTTTATGCATATATGATAAACAGAGAGTAGCAGTAGCGTAAAAGAGGGGTTGGGGGGGTGCACACAATGCAGATAGTCCAGGTAGTTCAGGAGTCTTATGGCTTGGGGGTAAAAACTGTTGAGAAGCCTTTTTGTCCTAGACTTGGCACTCCGGTACCGCTTGCCATGCGGTAGTAGAGAGAACAGTCTATGACTGTGGTGGCTGGGGTCTTTGACAATTTTTAGGGACTTCCTCTGAAACCGCCTGGTGTAGAGGTCCTGGATGGCAGGCAGTTTAGCCCCAGTGATGTACTGGGCCGTACGCACTACCTTCTGTAGTGCCTTGCGGTCGGAGGCCGAGCAATTGCCGTACCAGGCAGTGATGCAACCAGTCGGGATGCTCTCGATGTTGCAGCTGTAGAACCCTTTGAGGATCTCAGAACCCATGCCAAATCTTTTCAGCTTTGTGAGGGGGAATAGGCTTTGTAGTGCCTTCTTCACAACTGTCTTAGTGTGTTTGGACCRTTCTAGTTTGTTGGTGATGTGGACACCAAGGAACTTGAAGCTCTCAACCTGCTCCACTACAGCCCCGTCGATGAGAATGGGGGCGTGCTCGGTCCTCCTTTTCCTGTAGTCCACAATCATCTCCTTAGTCTTGGTTACGTTGAGGGATAGGTTGTTATTCTGGCACCACCCGGCCAGGTCTCTCACCTCCTCCCTATAGGCTGTCTCGTCATTGTCTGTGATCAGGCCTAACACTGTAGTGTCGTCTGCAAGTTTAATGATGGTGTTGGAGTCGTGCCTGGTCATGCAGTCGTGGGTGAACAGGGAGTACAGGAGGGGACTGAGCACGCACCCCTGGGGGGCTCCAGTGTTGAGGATCAGCGTGGCAGATGTGTTGCTACCTACTCTCACCACCTGGGGGCGGCCCGTCAGGAAGTCCAGGATCCCGTTGCAGAGGGAGGTGTTTAGTCCCAGGATCCTTAGCTTAGTGATGAGCTTTGAGGGTACTATGGTGTTGAACGCTGAGCTGTAGTCAATGAATAGCATTCTCACATAATAGCATTCTCACACACATTCCTTTTGTCCGGGTGGGAAAGGGCAGTGTGGAGTGCAATAGAGATTGCATCATCTGTGGATCTGTTTGGGCATTATGCAAATTGGAGTGGGTCTAGGGTTTCTGGGATAATGGTGTTGATGTGAGCCATTACCAGCTTTTCAAAGCACTTCATGGATACGGACGTGAGTGCTTCGGGTCTTTAGTCATTTAGGCAGGTTGCCTTTGTGTTCTTGGGCACAGGGACTATGGTGGTCTACTTGAAACACGTTGGTTTTAAACATGCACACAGACAGACAGCCAACCAACCAAACAGCCAGCCAGGGACAAGAGAGACCAGCCAGTCAACCAACAAGCCAACCAGCCAGTCAGCGAGGGACAAGAGAGGCCAGGCAGCCAAGAGAGGTCAACCAACCAACCAACCAGGGACAAGAGAGGCCAGCCAGCCAACTAGCTAACCAGCCAGCCAGTCAGCTAGCCAGCCAACCAGGGAGTTACAGAAGAACATGCAACACTGTATGTCAGGCTTTCCTCTAGCATGCCACATGTATTCTCAGAGTAATGGAATGTGGTGGAGTTGAAAAAAAAACAGCAAACCAACCAGCCAGGGACAACAGAGGCCAGGCAGCCAACCAGCCAGGGACAAGAGAGGCCAGGCAGCCAACCAGCCAGGGACAAGAGAGGCCAGCCAACCAACCAACCAGGGACAAGAGAGGCCAGCCAACCAACCAGCCAACCAGTGACAATAGAGGCCAGCCAGCCAGCCAGGGACAAGAGAGGCCAGGCAGCCAACCAACCAGGGACAAGAGAGGCCAGCCAACCAACCAACCAGGGACAAGAGAGCCAGCCAGCCAGCCAGCCAACCAGCCAACCAGGGACAATAGAGGCCAGCCAGCCAGCCAGGGACAAGAGAGGCCAGGCAGCCAACCAGCCAGGGACAATAAAGAATGCCAGTTCACACTGCACTATATATTCGGCGTCTGAGCTGGGATTCAAACAGGCATCCCTCTGGATGCTGGCCCGCCTCTCTAACCTCTAGGCTACCTTATGCAATTAATGTGGTCTGTTCAGTAGCTATAACTCAGCAAAGAACCTCTCTAGCTTCCGTGTGTTTTTTWAAAACTCCACCACATTCCATTACTCTGAGGATACAGCCTGACATACAGTGTTGGACGTTCTTCTGTAACTCCCAAGAGAACATGCACAGGACACTCTGTACTGGACAGGCCTATAGGAGCGATGCAGGCAGATTCCAGAGGTGACTGATTCATGTGTCTATAATACTTGAATCTACCATGACAGACTGTCCATGGACATAGCTACGTACAATACCTTCTAGACATGTACTGGTTGCGTGACAAATTGTTAAGGTATTGTATGAACATTCTGGGTGTAATGTGGCAATAGAGCTTATTAATTCCTGAGAAATTGGTTAAGTACCGTTAGCTAGCTTCTCAAATCCACTTCAATGACATCAAGAGCTCTAAATAAAGTGTGAAATTCCTATCTATTTTCTTTGGCTACAGTACATRCTTAACTAAATGACATGGATAGAAAATGAGGCGTTCATGCCAGTTTACATAACTCAAGATCATAAGCAAGTTGTGTCCTGGTCAAGTTCTTTTTTGATAGGTGTCAGTCTAGTTCGTTCTATGTTAATACGTTTCTCACTGCAAAACTTCCACTGGTAGCAGTGGACATGTGATTCAGATATGAGTCAGATGTGAGGCAGTAGAGCAGAAGTTTAGAGATAGGGCCGGTTTCCTGGACACAAATTCAGAGAATCTCCATTGAAAGTGCTTATTAGTCCGATTCCGATTTAGGAAATGACGCCTTTCTTACCCGCTCCTTTCTATGCAGTTCTCTTTTATTTTTTATTTTTTTTTAAATGGGGGGGGGGGGGGGACTAAACAGTAACATGCAAAACATAAACAAACAGCCAGAGGGATTCCACAAAGAAATAAGAGAATACATTTTACAATTTAAAAACAATATCCACATTATATCAATTCAAATACAGACTTGTAGCGAATACATTTTTCAGGTATATATTTAGAAATCAAGCTATTACACGGATATAATCTATGGATAATCTCAAAGGAGATCTCCTTTACTTTATTGATCACCATAAATTTGTGTGGAGTGAGCCAAACACAGCGCCAGTTTACATCAAACGATGAAGCCCAACAAAATATAGCAGTTTGAATAGACTTCCTGTAGAAAATATCCCTTAATAAACGATTGTTGAATTTCTTATCAAGTAGACCTATGCCATYCACCTGGATATCGCTTACAATAGGAGATATTACAAAATATGCATTATTCTGAAGTAAAGTTTTTATCCCACTAGGTATAGCTTTAATAACATTCCTTGCTTGAAACCTCAAAGTTGTATCTTTCCATAGATTCTCACCGTGTAAATAGATTCCCACTAATACTAGCTAATTGGCTGACAWGGACAATGTTTTTCGAGAACCAGTTACGGTAAAATATCATCTTGTTTCTATGAAATATGAAATTTGTTCCACATAAAACATTTATGAGGTGAAAAGTTGTATTTAAACAGCAAAGCCCAGCACATTAAAGCCTGCATGTGAAAATCCGCCAATTTCACAGGAAGTTCCTATGCACTTCTCAGTAGTTGGTATTCAGATTTACCGTTACGGRCCTTACAGGCATAGTTTCCTTGCCTGCGCTGAATAAATGTAATTCAACCACTGAAAAGCCTCCCACTTGCTGGCCAACAGATTTTCTCAAGGAGTTTTCATTCAATAGGGTTTTCAGTACATTTATCTGAAGCCATCCCTTTAAATATGGTGTACCTTTTAGTTAGTATTTTGTTGACAGACCCAATTTAATATATAGAGAGAACAGGTTGAGAATATTAGGGATCAATGAAAGCAAGCCATCTAAATATATGCATATTACTCTCGGTTTCAGCACCAACTGGTAGATGTAAAAATACTCTGATCTTGTAGATTATTTAGGGTTAGGAAAGTACTTCTGAATCATAAAAAACTGGTTTGGAGAGGGTTTACAYACGAAAGAAAACGGTGGTTTGATTCCTTTTGAAAATTGCCACATTCAGTTCTTTAATTCATGGTAATGTTGGAAGATAAGTGTACATATAATTATAGTAGGGAGAATAGTGTACAATAGTAGGTTATACCCTCGTCTATTGCCTGCACTAACCATGGAACTGTGTGACGTCACAGCCATGTATAGGCTRTACCCTCGTCTATTGCCTGCACTAACCATGGAACTGTGTGACGTCACAGCCAAGTATAGGCTATACTCTCGTCTGATGGTCGATACTGATAGTGGCTAGAATTTAACACGATAGAAACAGGAGACAGAGAAAGTCGGGGTAGCCTATAATTAAGACATTTGACAGTGCCCATCCCTGCAAGTTAAAAGGCCATACAGTTAAAATTCTGCATAATGGCACAGCATTTCATAAACTTTAGCGTGGGAAAGTTGATACAGTTGAAGGCGGAAGTTTACATACACCTCAGCCAAATACATTTAATCTCAGTTTTTCACAATTTCTGACATTTAATCCTAGTAAAAATTCCCTGTCTTAGGTCAGTTAGGATCACCACTTTGTTTTAAGAATGTGAAATGTCAGAATAATAGTAGAGAGAATGATTTATTTCAGMTTYTATTTCTTTCATCACATTCCCAGTGGGCCAGACATTTACATACTCAATTAGTATTTGGTAGCATTGCCTTTAAATTGTTTAACTTGGGTCAAAYGTTTCGGGTAGCCTTCCACAAGCTTCCCACAATACGTTGGGTGAATTCTGGCCCATTCCTGACAGAGCTGGTGTAACTGAGTCAGGTTGGTAGACCTGCCTACATACTTGCCTACATGCTTTTTCAGTTCTGCCCACACATTTTCTATAGGATTGAGGTCAGGGCTTTATGTTGGCCTCTCCAATACCTTGACTTTGTTGTCCTTAAGCCATTTTGCCACAACTTTGGAAGTATGCTTGGGGTCATTGTCCATTTGGAAGACCCATTTGCAACCAAGCTTTAACTTCCTGACTGATGTCTTGATGTGTTGCTTCAATATATCCACATCATTTTCCTGCCTCATGATGCCRTCTATTTTGTGAAGTGCATCAGTCCCTCCTGCAGGAAAGCACCCCCACAACATGATGCTACCCAAGAAGACTCGAGGCTGTAATCGCTGTCAAAGGTGCTTCAACAAAGTACTGAGTAAATGGTCTGAATACTTATGTAAATGTGATATTTCAAATTGAACTAAAATGTATAAAAACCTGTTTTTGCTTTGTCAATATTGGGTATTATTATTAGCACATCTATCACTCCAGTGTTAATCTGCTAAATTGTAATTACTTCGCTACTATGGCCTCTTTATTGCCTTACCTCCTCACGCCATTWGCACACACTGTATATAGACACAGTTTTTCCCCCTATTGTRTTATTGACTGTATGYTTGTTTATTCCATGWGTAACTCTGTGTTGTTGTTTGTGTCGCACTGCTTTGCTTTATCTTGGCCAGGTCGCAGTTGTAAATGAGAACTTGTTCTCAACAAGCCTATCTGGTTTAATAAAGGATGAAATAAAATAAAAAATGTTATGTAGTGGTCTTTGCAGCAATTCGACCATGAACGGCTGATTCACACAGTCTACTCTGAACAGTTGATGTTGAAATGTGTCTGTTACTTGAACTCTAATGAACATGTCCTCTGCACCAGAGGTAACTCTGGGTCTTCCTTTCCTGTGGCGGTCCTTATGAGAGTCAGTTTCATCATAGCGCTTGATGGTTTTTGCGATTGCACTTGAAGAAACTTTCAAAGTTCTTGAAATTTTYGGCATTGACTGAGCTTTTGGTCTTAAAGTAWTGATGGACAGTAATTTCTCCTTGCTTATTTGAGCTGTTCTTGCCATAATATGGACTTTTACCAAATAGGGCTGTCTTCTGTATAACAACCCTACCTTGACACAACACAAATGATTGGCTCAAATGCACTAAGGAAAGGAATTCCACAAATGAACTGTTAATTAACAAGGCACACTTTTTAATTGAAATGCATTCCAGGTGACTACCTCATGAAGCTGTCATCAAGGCAAAGGGTGGCTACTTTGAGGAATCTGAAATATATTTGGATTTAACACTTTTTTGGTTACTACATGATTCCATAGGTGTTATTTCATAGTTTTGATGTCTTCACTATTATTCTACAATGTAGAAAATAGTACAAATAAAGAAAAACCCTTGAATGACTAAGTGTGTYCAAACTTTTGACTGGTACTCTATACTTGGATCTATAGTGTCAGTGTTTGTTGCTGGTATGTCATGCCTAAGTTTGCTAGCCAATGAAAGAATCATTAAAGTGGTTGGCAATATCAGTGGGTTTTGGGATGAATGAGCCATCTGATTCAATGAATGATGGAGCTGAGTTTGCCTTTTTCTCCCAAAATTAATTTAAAGTGATCCAAAGCTTTTTGCTATCATTCTTTATGTCATTTATCTTTGTTTCATAGTGTAGTTTCTTCTTCTTTTTGTTCCGTTTAGTCACATGATTTCTCAATTTGCAGTACGTTTGCCAAACGGTTGTGCAGCCAGATTTATTTGCCATTCCTTTTGCCTCATCCCTCTCAACCATATCATTTTTTAATTCCTCATCAATCCAAGGGGATTTAATATGTTTTTACAGTAATTTTCTTAATGGGTGCATGCTTATTAGTGACTGGAATAAGCAATTTCATAAATGTGTCAAATGCAGCGTCCGGTTGCTCCTCATCACACACCACAGACCAACAAATATTCTTTACATCAACAACATAGGAATCAATACATAACTTCTTGTATGACCTCTTATATACTATATTAGGCCCAGCCTTTGGAACTGTGCTTTTCCTAGATATGGCTATTGTGATCACTTCATCTGATGGATTTGGATACTGCTTTAAAGCAMATTTCTGCAGCATTAGTAAAGATATTAGTCAACCTACCAGGGTAGTTACAAATGGCACAGGAATGAAATCATCAACATGTTTTGATCACAACCTGAACCAGGTTGCAGGAACTAGTTACAGTTTGAAGCTTTCTCTTGAGTGGGCAGCCTGATGAAAGTCAGTCAATATTTAAATCACCCGGAAAATATACCTCTCTGTTGATATCACATACATTATCAAGTATTTCACACATTATCCAGATACTGTTAGCACTTGGTGGTCTATAGCAGCTTCCCACCAGAATGGGCTTTAGGTGAGGCAGATGAACCTGTAGCCATATTACTTCAACAGTTTTAACATGAGATGCTTTACAGGAATGTGGTTCTGAATATAAACAGCAACACCTCCACCTTTGGCATTTCTGTATTTTCGGTAGATGTTATAACCATGTATTGTTTCCACTGTATCATCAAAGGTATTATCTAAGTGAATTTCAGAGATAGTCAGAATATGAATGTWATCTGTAACTAGGAAATTGTTGATTTCATGAACCTTGTTTCTTAAGCTACATATGTTAACATGGGCTATTTTTAGCACTTTTCTGGGATGCTTGATTCTTTTCATTGCTTTACTGGGAAGCTTAGCAGAAGTAGAAATGCYAATGTTATTTCTGTTAGTGCAGGGTGAGCTGCACACAGTGAACTTCCTACTAGGGTATACGGCCTCAGCGCTAATAGTATAACTCTGGTTCATAGGCACATGATTACTGTATACAATAGCTGTGGGATCAGCAGAGGCATKCAGGGCAGTAAGAGGGACATACATTAGGTTACTTACATTGTGTCTTCCAATGCAACTGGGATAATGTACATTTGCTGAAGCTTTATGACAACTCAGTGACACAATGGTAGGGATTAACTGAGCTGGGCTTCGATCATTGATAAGTCATTGTCTCAACGCAGCCTTAGAATGCTGTGAAAGGATCCAGGAGCCCAAATGATTTGGGTGGATCTCATCCTCCTTATAAAACAAGCTTTGTTTCCAGAAGGTATCAGAATTGTCAATAAATGTTACACCCACAGAGCTGCAATAGTCTCCTAGACAGTTATGGAGGGCTAAAAGTCTGCTGAACCATTCAATGCCACAGTTTGTTGGTGTCAAGTAGTGAACCAATTCGTTCTTTAAAATCCATCTTCAACTGTTCTGAGCTGCCCTTGACAATGTCATTGAATCCCACATGAACTATAATAGACTCAACATCCTGAWGCTGGTTTAAAATGTTTGGGAGCAGCTTATTGATGTCCTGTACTCGTGCTCCTGGGTAGCACAATGTTTTTGCGCCAGGAACTGAGACATTTCTTACCATTGAACTGCCCAATASRWYSSCCGGAGAAGGGAATGGACAAATCCGCCCATTCCTACCCCTCACACAATTCGTTGACCCTTTCACAGGCCCACGAAAAGCAGGATAGCGTACACCCACTGCTCCCGGCGATAGGTCCAGACCTCCCACAGCAGGCTGTGCCCTGTCAGAGCCAGAGAGAGGGAAAGGAGGCGAACTCGATGACGAAGCCGCTGCTGGAGTCAGCGTAGTTGGAGACAGCGTAGACAATCCCAGAGATGAAGGCCCAGGTAAATCAGGCACCAGCGCAGCGAAGCTATTCCTWATGTCAATCTCCCAACCTCTCGCAGTCACTYCCATCCGCTTCGCAGCATGCCGCTGCTTTCGATTTCCACAACTTGTGAAATGGKACCAGCGCTGATTGGAAAACTCTTCTTGCTGTTCTCTGTCTACTCCACTACAAGATGGGAGGAAGAGAAGCAGATGGAGAYGACTTCCTTGGCAGACAAGTTCCAGGTAGAACAGGCCATTCCAATAGGGACAGATGACAAGGCAGGGAAACATCCATCAGGCCCGAGCGGCATCCAGCCATCGGAGTTGAGAATGAGAAAGTTCTAATTGTCATTTATATTTACAATTCCCTTATTCAAATGGATGACTCATTTACCTAGCTCTTATCAGTAGCTCTCATCAAGTTGTAAATTACAGTGTATGGATAATAGTGTTATTTCCATGGGAAACAATTAAGTAGATGCTTTTTCCACTTGGAACTGTTAGGTTCGCTAGACCTTATCCATGGTTTCCTCGCGCATAAAGGTGGTGGAATTATGAGGGAATGAAGTCATGGTCAGAATAAGGCATATCTGTAGACACACCTCCACTTTCATTTATTGGACCTCCACTCAAAATGAATAGCGGGTGAATAGCATTCTATTCTCATGTTTAAGTTCAAGGCTGGGGCCTCCGGAGTGGCGCAGTGGTCTAAGGCACTGCATCACAGAGCTACTAGGGAACCTGTGCTACTAGAGAACCTGGTTCGAGTYCAGGCTCTGTCGCAACTGGGAGACCCATGGGGCGATGCTCAATTGGCCCAGCATCGTCCGGGTTAGGTGAGGGCTTGGCCGGCAGGGATGTTCTTGTCCCATCGTGAACTAGTGACTCCTGTGGTGGGCCAGGTGTAATGCATGCTGACACGGTCACCAGTTGCACATTGGTGCGGCTGGCTACTGGGTTAACTTCTTATGGCTGCATCCCGCTACCGGGATCGATATGACAACAGTAAGTGCAGGGCGCCAAATTCAAACAACAGAAATCTCATAATTAAAATTCCTTAACATACAGTGGGGCAAAAAAGTATTTAGTCAGCCACCAATTGTGCAAGTTCTCCACTTAAAAAGATGAGAGAGGCCTGTAATTTTCATATAGGTACACTTCAACTATGACAGACAAAATGAGAAAAAAAATCCAGAAAATCACATTGTAGGATTTTTTATGAATTTATTTGCAAATTATGGTGGAAAATAAGTATTTGGTCAATAACAAAGTTTATCTCAATACTTTGTTATATACCCTTTGTTGGCAATGACAGAGGTCAAACGTTTTCTGTAAGTCTTCACAAGGTTTTCACACACTGTTGCTGGTATTTTGGCCCATTCCTCCATGCAGATCTCCTCTAGAGCAGTATGTTTTGGGGCTGTTGATGGGCAACACGGACTTTCAACTCCCTCCAAGATTTTCTATGGGGTTGAGATCTGGAGACTGGCTAGGCCACTCCAGGACCTTGAAATGCTTCTTACGAAGCCACTCCTTCGTTGCCCGGGCGGTGTGTTTGGGATCATTGTCATGCTGAAAGACCCAGCCACGTTTCATCTTCAATGCCCTTGCTGATGGAAGGAGGTTTTCACTCAAAATCTCACGATACATGGCCCATTCATTCTTTCCGTTACACGGATCAGTCGTCCTGGTCCCTTTGCAGAAAAACAGCCCCAAAGCATGATGTGTCCACCCCCATGCTTCACAGTAGGTATGGTGTTCTTTGGATGCGATGCAACTCAGCATTCTTTGTCCTCCAAACACGACGAGTTGAGTTTTTACCAAAAAGTTATATTTTGGTTTCATCTGACCATATGACATTCTCCCAATCTTCTTCTGGTCATCCAAATGCTCTCTAGCAAACTTCAGACGGCTGGACATGTACTGGCTTAAGAAGGGGGACACGTCTGGCACTGCAGGATTTGAGTCCCTGGCGGCGTAGTGTGTTACTGATGGTAGGCTTTGTTACTTTGGTCCCAGCTCTCTGCAGGTCATTCACTAGGTCCCCCGTGTGATTCGGGATTTTTGCTCACCGTTCTTGTGATAATTTTGACCCCACGGTTGAGATCTTGCGTGGAGCCCCAGATCAAGGGATTATCATGGTCTTGTATGTCTTCCATTTCTAATAATTGCTCCCACAGTTGATTTCTTCAAACCAAGCTGTACCTATTGCAGATTCAGTCTTCCCAGCCTGGTGCAGGTCTACAATTTTGTTTCTGGTGTCCTTTGACAGCTCTTTGGTCTTGGCCATAGTGGAGTTTGGAGTGTGACTGTTTGAGGTTGTGGACAGGTGTCTTTTATACTGATAACAAGTTCAAAAGGTGCCATTAATACAGGTAACGAGTGGAGGACAGAGGAGCTCTTAAAGAAGAAGTTACACATCTGTGAGAGCCAGAAATCTTGCTTGTTTGTAGGTGACCAAATACTTATTTTCCACCATAATTTGCAAATAAATTCATAAAAAAATCCTACAATGTGATTTTCTGGATTTTTTTTCTCATTTTGTCTGTCATAGTTGAAGTGTACCTATGATGAAAATTACAGGCCTCTCTCATCTTTTTAAAAGTGGGAGAACTTGCACAATTGGTGGCTGACTAAATACTTTTTTGCCCCACTGTACATGTGTTTTATATCGTTTTAAAGGTAATCTTGTTGTTAATCCCACCAAAATGTCCGATTTCAAATATGCTTTTCAGCGAAAGCACTACAAACTATTATGTTATGTCACCACCAAACCACAATAAGCACAACTATTTTTCCAGCGAAAGATAGCAGTCAGAAAAAGCAGAAATAGAGATAAAATTAATCACTAACCTTTGATTATCTTCATCAGATGACACTCATAGGACTTCATGTTACACAATACATGCATGTTTTGTTTGATAATGTCCGTTATGTATGTCCAATTAGCTACTTTGGTTAGCGCTTTTGGTAAACAATTCCAAAGTCACAAAGCGCCAAAAGTTCCGTAACGGTCAGTAGAAACATGTCAAACGATGTACTGAATCAATCTTTAGAATGTTGTTAACATACAACTTGAATAACGTTCCAACCAGAGAATTAGATTGACTTCAGAAGAGCGGTGGAACGGAGGTCCTCCTCATGTGAAAGCATGGTCAGCTCGTGGCAGACCTGACTAATTCCTGTCTCCTTCGGGCCCCCTTCACATTAGAGTCATCAGACAAAGTTCTATTGACTGTTGACATCTAGTGGAAGCCGTAGGACGTGAAAACTCATCAAYATCTCGCTGTAATTTCAATGAGAGCTTGGTTKAAAATCTGCCACCTCAGAAAGAATTCAAACAGGAAGTGGAACTTCTCAGGTTTTTGCCTGCCATATGAGTTCTGTTATACTCACAGACATAATTCAAACAGTTTTAGAAACTTCAGAGTGTTTTCTATCCAATACGAATAATAATATGCATATATTAGCAGCTGGGACTGAGGAGCAGGCAGTTTACTATGGGCACCTCTGTGCACCTTTCATCCAAGCTACTCAATACTGCCCCTGCAGCCATAAGAAGTTAAGGAAGCAGTGCGGCTTGGCTGGGTTGTTTCAGAGGACGCACAGCTCTCGACCTTCGCCTCTCCCGAGTCCGTACAGGAGTTGCAACGATGGGACAAGACTAACTACCAGGAGTAGGTTGAACCTTGGTCTGCCTGTCCAGGTTAGGGGTAGGCAGTCATTAAGAATTTGTTCTTAACTGACTTGCCTGGGTAAATAAAAATGTAAAAAGTCTGGAAAACCAGCCCATACTTAAGCTACAGTATTAGTTTACTATTATGTGGAATGGAGTCCTGTCAATGATATGCACAACACAAAGCTCAGATAATACATCTTAATTTAAAAAAGAAAAGCATGATCTGTCAGAATTTATTCCCATTTGGCAGATTTATTGATACATTCTTTACACCATTATAGGATCATAATAGTTAATTGATCAAAATCCCTATAAGCATCAATGATGAGAAATTCACATGCAAAGATGGCTAGGTGGCTTAGGTAATCAAATAGGAAGTAGTATAATCAGAGTTAAATACAGATGTTTGGAAATTGAGTCAACTCAGACAATACAATAAGACAAGACATTCTCCCTCATTCTTCGGAGGTAGATTCCCAGTTTTTTTCTGCCTTCCCAACATGTTATCAGCACAAAACAACGACAGCGAATGTGCTGGAATTCCAACAACATGAAATAAGGGACATTCGGTGCAATCCATTTCCTGACAATCCACTTGGTGTGACTTGCCAATTGTTGGGGACCCACTGTCCACTAACACTCCTACACAGAGGTGAGTAGGACCACCACATACAACACAAATAAAACACATTCATTGTAAAGATTGTGGCGGCATATGCCACGTGTCAGGGATTTTAAAAACCATTGTAGATATGCACAATCTTAGGAGTGCTGGATCGCCCTTCACTACCCCAGTAGTGCGTCAGTGGGATTTGTCCACAATGTGAGTGCTGGTGTGTGTGTGTGGTCACTTCAGTGTGACTTCACAACGAGGTAGCGCTGCCATCTCTCAGCGTAGTCAGGAACACGGTTCTTGATTTACACCAGGTCCCAAACGTCACCCTATTCCCTTTATAGTGCACTACTTATGACCAGGGCCCATAAGGATCTAGTCATAAGTAGTGCACTACATAGGAACAGGGTGATGTTTGGGACACACACTGTATTGCAGGCGTGTTTGAGCTGGTGCCTGGCGGTTGGCAATGGTTTCTGGCTGAACAATGGCTCACCAACCAAACTACGCAAGAAAAGAAAAAGACCTTGGCACCTCTCCATTGCTTGACTGATAAACCCTGGAACAGAGCAAGTCTACCAAACCATTAATATTTTGATATGTCAGAAAGCCCTGCCGTCCATCAATAGTTATTGAAATGATATATTAGAAAACCCTGTCAACCATCAACAGTAAATAAACTGCGAAGACTTTTATGTATTGGGGTGAGCTGAGCCCATCTCAACTCTTTCATTAGGAAAGCTGGTGAAATGATGGGTTTAATGGAGTAACTGGCCAATGGGGATCCTAACTAACTCGAGCCATTCAAAACGGGAACATCGAGACTAATTCCCTTTCACACTAAACCGATCATAGTGGCTGGAACCGTGCTTGAAAGGCCAGTCAGTGCGAAAAGAAAATACCAGAGCTGGCCAGCACGATAGAGTGGAAAGGCTATTTTTAAGCAAAAAGGCACGAGGGGGGGTGTGTGTGTGTGGTATATAGCCAATATACCACGGCTAAGGGCTGTTCTTAGGCACGGCGCAAAGCAGAGCCCATGTACCACAAACCCCCGAGGTGCTTTATTGCTATTATAAACTGGTAACCAAAGTAATTAGAGGAGTAAAAATACATGTTTTGTAATACCCGTGGCTGTCAGCCAATCAGCATTCATGCCTCGAACCACCCAGTTTATAAAACACTGTATCCAACACATCTTAACAAGTATCGTCCAAGACACTTGGCCAAGCAGCTTTTGTGGTGAAATACAAAAAAAGGTCAATTTACAAGGGTCAATCAAATCACAGGTTTTAGACAACGCAGCTTTTAAAAGGCAACGTTCCTGCTGTTCGCCGGAGATCGCATTCACGGTAAACGCTGCATGTCGGCTCAAATGGAAATTGCCTTTAAAAGCCCAAGGGCCTATATGGTGCTGATCTGGGATCAGGTCTTCCCTGTCCATTTAATCCTATTCATTATGATCCAAAAGACAAAACTGATCCTAGATCAGCAGAAGTCCTACTCTGAGACGCTTTGTGAGGACCCAGAGGTTTAAAAAAAAAGATACAAAACTCTATGGTATTGCTGCCGATGGTAGTAATAATAATTTTTACTCTATAATCACTCAGTTAGAGTAAAAAAAACCACCGTTTAGTGACTGACCAGTCATAATACTATTAGAAGACGGACATATTCATTAGCGCAAACCGTAGAAAAAACAAGTTTCTTATTGGTTCAGGTAGTCCCGCATCGTTTAGTGAATATGATTCAGTCATCTTTTTCACCTGTATTTGGTGGATCAAGGTCATTTGCCAAACGACAAGAACATGATCATTCTATTTGCATAAGAAAAACATTAAAATACCTTACATAATGTGTACCAGTGGGGGCTGCTGAGGGGAGGATGGCTCATTACGGCTGGAATGGAGCAAAATGGAATGGCATCAAACATTTAGTTTGATGTATTTGATAACATTCCACTGATTCCGCTTTAGCCATTACCACWAGCCCGTCCTCCCCAATTAAGGTGCCACCAACCTCCTGTGATGTGTACATGTGTCCTACACATGGCAGTGTCTGCCAGGGCAGATCATGCATAATATAGTGAAGTTGCATACCTTTGTATGTGTGTATAACAGGGTTTCCCCAAACTAGGGGATTTGAAAATGGGGGTCACGATCGCAAATTGGTGATTGGTTCATAGAACYGGGGTTAAGTCAGTTTTCTTCCAAGGTTCTTTTCTACACAGAAGATCAAACATTATTGGCTGATRATCTTCTGCATTTCCTAATACATTTCAGTCCATTCAAACCAAATGGTCTTCAGATTAAAAYACAGTCAAAAATACTGCCAGACTGATTTGTAAGACTGTCATAGGCCAAATAAAAAAAGTTAACATTGTCCATTGATTACATCACTTTWAAAAAAAATGGTGGGTCGTGATTTAAAATGAAAAAAAAAAAAAATTGAAATGGGGTTGAGGGTACAAAAAAGTTAAGGAATCCCTGGTGAAGAATCTTCATTTGACCAGAACCAACAGTCTGTTGCATAGTCACTTTAACTCTACCTACCTGTACATATTACCTTGACTAACCGGTGCCCCCGTACATAGACTCTGTACCGGTACCCCCTGTATATAGCCTCGCTATTGTTATTTTTACTGCTGCTCTTTAATTATTTGTTACTTTAATTTCTTATTGTTTGTACTTTTAATGTATTTTTCTTAAAACTGCATTGTTGGTTATTAAGGGCTTGTAAGTAAGCATTTCACTGTAAGGTCTACCTACACCTGTTGTATTCGGCACATGACAAATAACATTTGATTTGTGCTGCTCTGCCCTTCGCATTACATTAACAAATGATCATTCTTTAAAAAAACGAATCACAATTAAGTAAACCAAAGATCAATAATTGACGCAAGGGAGTGGATTGATTAAAAGTCCACACAAAGCAAAATCTGCGAAGAAACAAAGAACGTAAAAAAAAAAAAAATGTAAAGGTTGTTTCCTTGCATTGAAAAAAGCTTACACATGCCTAAGTGTGTGTAAACTAGTGTTATTCAAGCTATATACAGTATGAAGGATTTCCCTTGGTCAGCTCCATAGGTCAGTGAAGTGCTGATTTCTGGGCTCTGATTCAGCCCATCCATATTATGTGGAGATTGGTTGATGTGGAGACTGTGTAGTCTCTTGATTGGCGGCTTTGGTTTGTACACAGCACTGCAGCGATAGAAGCTCCTATTGCCCTTCGACCTCTGCGAGATCAAYATGGAATGTGAATTATGACGACGTCTCCGTGTTACTTTTCCTACCTGCAAAACAGACAAAAATAACTTCAGTATGGTAGGGGGTCAAGAAGTACTTTCTAATTAAGATGACATTGACCTGATACAGTTATGCTGCTTAGGTAGTAAGTCACAAGCTTGGCATGTTTGATGACTGGCGGGTCACAGATGAACATGTGGTCTTACCGCCACCTGACTACAGAACTTGTGACCAACCACGACCAAACTGAACAGGGTTTGATTTGCTCCTGACCAGTTGAGAGGATCCACCACGCTTTGGTGCGTCGATGCTACTTTATAGCTCTACTTAATAAAAGGTTCACCTGCTGTGGACTTATATGGTTCATATACGGCACCAATCACCTATCTGTCAAATATTACCATGGTGATAGTGGACATTCAATTCAGTAGAAAGGGCATTTTAATGACGTTATTTTGAGGTCGGAAGACCTCTTCTACAAAGGACACCTGCATGTATTATGCAGGTATAAAAGCGGTGTCATCAGCCCCACTCTTATGGACCAATAGAGGTACATTCTAAATTACAAGAAGAGTGCCAGTCCACATGAACATAACCTTAATAATTTCATTGTTTATTTCAGCCAAGTGGCTCATTTATATTTGAATGAATCCTTATTTTACAAAGGCAAGTTGACCAAGAACAATGACTTGGGGAGGAGCAGCAGCAGAGAGGAGATGGAACTAATCTGTTTAACTACATATCCTCTACCAATGCTCCACTGGAGTGACAATCAGCAAACAAAGTGGGCCTTTAGACCGATAACCACAGAGACGTGTTCATTAGGGAACACCGCTACAAAACATATTGCAAGCAAAAACGAGGGGTTTCTTAATAGACAACTAAAAGGTAGTCCCTCCCTGTTTCAGGAAGTTTTCTTCAGTTTAGTGCCTAATGAACAGGACCCAGGGATTAGTACAGCTGCTGTATCAGACAGGCTTGAGGAGGGTCTTACACGTCCAGAGAAGAGTGATGTTGTGCAGGGAGCCTCCGGAGGAGAAGAAGGCCCAGACAGCCATCAGCAGCATGATGGCGTAGACCGGGAGAATGCTGCCCACGTAGAACGGATTCAACAGAGACTGGCACCGAGAAAGAGAGAGAGATACCATGAGAGACTGAAAACCAGATTCAAGAAAAATCAGGGCTGTGTTCACTTACGGCACCGCGTAGCGAAACGCAATGGAAAATGAAAACCTGCTCGTAATTGAGAGTTCACTCGGCTTAAAAAACATTTACCCCCTACTGAACATGACAGATTATTAGCTAAACACCAAATGCATGTCTACTACGAGCAGAGACTTTAAACATATTCTGGGACATTATTCATAAAAGCAATACAAATCTACTGCTTTTCCCCCTTCATGAATGCAGATGCCACTCAGGATGATAAAACAGAGAATCATAAGTCACAAYTTATTCAGAAGTTATTCATTAACCATTTTTCTCTGTGACTGACAAAAAGTGTCCTAAGCTTGACATGAGAACAATTTTGATTGGAGCCCCAGACCACACTCATCACCTAGGTAGTAGTAGCATTAATATAATGAGCTCTGTAACCCTTGGTAAACGAGAGCCTACGGTGCCTGCAGTAGAATCAGTGTAGGGTGAAGTTGCCCCTAGCGACGCTGATCTTCAGCATTTCCCCCCCCCCACTAATGGTTAAGGTTAGGATTGGGGGAGGGGAAGCGTATGCTAAAACTTCCCCCTGTATGAGTACAATCCCTTATAGAGGGAGAACAGAACATTCCTGTGCAGTGTCCTGGAAATNGGGGGAGGGGAAGCGTATGCTAAAACTTCCCCCTGTATGAGTACAATCCCTTATAGAGGGAGAACAGAACATTCCTGTGCAGTGTCCTGGAAATATGTCCAGGCTCTGGTCAAGCCAAGCCACCCCCCCCCCCCCCCCCTCCCCTCCCCTATTGCCCAACACAGTGTCTACGTTCCAAATGGCACTCTGTTCCCTACCTATATAGTATACTACTTTTCACCGGGGCCCCCTTGTAAAAAGTAGTGCACTATATAGGGAATAGGGTGTCATTTGGGACACACATAGTGTCTTCCATACATTCAAGAAACGCTACAAAATCATTGGCATGTATATAATGAATGACTATCTTTCTGTGACACTGGTCTGAATACAGTGCTGGGTTTTTTGTGAGACTGGAGGAGATTGTTCATCTACAACATGGTCCTCTAAAAATGGTGTGTCAATCTCTAGAAAAATGTATTGCCAGTCTCATTTATGCACAACTTTTCATATAAAATATGTAATACAAACAGAATTAGGATTCATGAGGAATCCATTCAACAAATTCTGAAATTAATAAGACAAAATTTAACTCATTCAGTCTTTAGCTGTATTTTTTGTCAAATTGCTTAAAAAAAAAAAAAATGGACAATACAGTCAGGTATAGAGTTTTTAAACACAAGCTAACAACTCCCTCCTGTGACTGATTCATGCTAGTGCAACTCTCATGATGGCATGGGCGACAGACAGGTTGGTTGACAACGTCACGAATCTGAGCGGTCAGACAGCTAGCAATAATGACAAGCTGCCGCCATGTGGGGAATCGTAGGTGGCTCATTTCAGCTCGTCGTATCTTGCTATCGATACCCATG
Organism: Salvelinus sp. IW2-2015; assembly: GCF_002910315.2. Lineage (NCBI taxonomy): Eukaryota > Metazoa > Chordata > Actinopteri > Salmoniformes > Salmonidae > Salvelinus > Salvelinus sp. IW2-2015. The sequence continues at coordinate 37,619,632 of NC_036842.1, read as the reverse complement.
TCTGGTTTTGATGCGTTTTGACTGACTTCATGTGAAATGCTAATATTAGCCAGCTAGCTAACCAACAACTGTAACAATGTATTTGAGAGAACAAGTGCAAATGTATTTATGTTTGGAGACAAAATATAGTTTACATGTTGTCAACAATCTAAGCCAACCGCTGCGCACGCAGCATTTTCTTTCGCTAAACAACCAACCCTGTGTGTGTGTCCGTGTGCGTTGTGTCGTATGTGTGTGTGTGTCCGTATGTGTGTCCGTGTGTGTGTGTGTGTGTCCCCGTGTGTGTGTGTGTGTGTCCCGTGTGTGTGTGTGTGTGTCCCGGTGTGTGTGTGTCGTGTGTGTATCCGTCGTGTATGTGTGTGTGTCCGTATGTGTTGTGTGTGTCCGATGTGTGTGTGTGCCGTCATGTGTGTGTTGTGTGTTGTGTGTGGTGGTGTCCGTGTGTGTGTCCGTATGTGTGTGTGTGTGTGTTGTGTGTCCGTATGTGTGTGTGTGTCCGTATGTGTGTGTGTGTCCGTATGTGTGTGTGTGGTGTGTCCGTATGGTGTGTGTGTGTCCGTATGTGTGTGTGTTGTGGTGTGTGTGTGTGTCCGTATGTGTGGTGTGTGTGTGTGTCCGTATTGTGTGTGTGTGTGTGTGTCCGTATGTGTGTGTGTGTTGTGTGGTGTCCGTTTGTGTGGTGTGTGTGTGTCCGTATGTGTGTGTGGTGTGTGTCCATATGTGTGTATCCGTCCGTGTGTGTGTGTTGTGTCCCCGTGTGTGTGTGGTGTGTGTTGTGGGTGTGTCCGTGTGTGAGTGTGTACACTCACCAAGCTGAAGACCATCAGGTGGAGACAGAGCACCACAGCGATCACCCACCATCTCTTCCTCTCACAGCCCTCAAAGAACACCACCCCCCAGAAGGTGTGGAGCAGCGTCAGCGCCAGGGTCATTAGGGCTACAGGGGGAGCAAAGGTCAAAGGGGTCATCAGTCACAGAAATGTCACAATTCATTTGTTTTGTTGCTAGTACACAAAGTGTGTACTCAAGTCCTTTTACATGTTTTTCCTCATAAGTCCTGTGCTAAAGAAGTTAAGTGTGCAAAAGTTATTCTATACTTGTCTATTCATTACAAGCACACAATGACTGCAAAGATATACAAGGCTTGGGTGTAGACAGTATACAGCAAGTAGAGATTATGAGGAATTTCCACAGGAATATAAAGGCTGCCAGACAGACCAGTGATCGTACAGACAGTGGCAAGTCAAATTAAAGGACTTAAGTACTTTTTCAAGTACTAATATTTATTTTCCAGGAGCATCAATTTGTAATAGTTCCTATTATGCAATTGTTTCTAGTCACCACCAGATGGCAGTATCGCCACAACCTCATGGGAAAAAAAGGTAACCCTGTAAGTTCTACTTAATAATACGTGTTTCACTACATACATGAGTAGTAAGTCAGTACTGATGGTGTAATTGGAGTAGTGATGAGCAGAGTTTTGGCTACCCAGACTATTTACATTGCTGCCCCCCCCACCTAAATGCTTCCTCTATTACCTCGACACCGGTGCCCTCGCACATTGACTCTGCACCAGTACATAGCCTCGCTATTGTTATTTTACTGCTGCTCTTTACCTCTTACTTGTTTTATAGGTATTTTCTTAAAACTGCATTGTTGATTAATGGCATGTAAAGTAAGCATTTCACTGTAAGGTCTACACCTGTTGTATTCGGCGCATCTGACATAACATTTGATTTGATTTGCCTACTGGTAAAAACACCATTATTCACATTAATACACAATTACAGCTTAACGACTATTGTATTTTTACTGGGCATTCAGGATTTTACTACTTAATAGCTACGAAAAAACGTCTTGCGTCCGACTGGCAGCTTTAGTGGTGTCGCCGGTCGGGAGAAGGGCGGGTGGGCTGTGTGAGGAAAAGTGGATGTGAACGTCCACCAGAATGGCAGGAGCAAGGCTGCCGCTTGATTTAGCGCAATAATGTAGCAGTAAAAAAAAAGTAGGTTAACTAGACTGAACAAAAATATAAAAAACGCAACATGTAAAGTGCTGGTCCCATGTTCCATGAGCTGAAAAATTATCCCAGAAACTTTCCATACGCACAAAAGGCAAGATTGAATCTACATTTGCCTGGCATTTTAGCAATCAGTGCCTAATCAGTCAGTTCTGTACCTGCCTGGCTGAGTGGCAGTGTGAGTGGAATGAGCATGCTTGCCTGACAACCAGAGTGCAAAACACGTGAGAAAATAAAACTCGGTAGAAATGAATTCGTAAGACCAATACATTTAAAAATATATATATATTACCATATTTGATCATTTTCTGTTCTCCTCTCATTTTAAATCAAGTACCAACTTGAGAAAATGTCAGATTTTTTTATTATTCCAGTACTTTTTCAGATTACCAAATTCAAGTACTTTAACTTCTTATGGCTGGGGGCAGTATTGAGTGGCTTGGATGAATAAGGTGCCCAGAGTAAACTGCCTGCTACTCAGTCCTAGAAGCTACGATATGCATATTATTAGTATATTTGGATAGAAAAAACACTCTGAAGTTTCTAAAACTGGTTGAATGATGTCTGTGAGTAWAACAGAACTCATATGGCAGGCAAAAACCTGAGAAAAAATACAACCAGGAAGTGGGAAATCTGAGGTTTGTAGGTTTTCAACTAATTGTCTAACGAAGATACAGTGGAATATTGGTCATATTGCACTCCCTAAGGCTTCCACTAGATGTCAACAGTCTTTAGAACCTTGTTTGATGCTTCTACTGTGAAGTGGGGGCGAATGAGAGGGGATTGAGTCAGAGGTCTGGCAGAGTGCCATTAGCTGACCACGCGTGTTCACGTGAAAGTTAGCTTGCATTCCATTGCATTTCTACAGACAAAGGAATTCTCTGGTTGGACCATTATTGAAGATTTATGATAAAAACATCCTAAAGATTGATTCTGTACATCGTTCGACATGTTTCTACAGACTGTAATGGAACTTTTTGACTTTGTCTGCTCACGCGTCATGAATTTGGATTACTGGGCTAAACGCGCCAACAAAAAGGAGGTATTTGGACATAAATTATGAACTTTATCGAACAAATCAAACATTTATTRTGGAACTGGGATTCCTGGGAGTGCATTCTGATGAAGATCAAAGTTAAGTGAATATTTATAATGCTTTTTATGACTTCTGTTGACTACACAACATGGCGGATATCTGTTTGGCTGTACTCAGATTATTGTATGGTGCTTTTTCGGTAAAGCTTTTTTGAAATCTGACACAGCGGTTGCATTTATTAAGGAGAAGTTTATCTAAAGTTCCATGTATAACACTTGTATTTTTATGAACATTTATGATGAGTATTTCTGTAAATTGATGTGGCTCTCTGCAAAATCACTGGATGTTTTTGGAACTACTGAAAATAACGCGCCAATGTATACTGAGATTTTTAAAATATAAATATGAACTTTATCGAACAAAACATACATGTATTGTGTAACATGAAGTCCTATGAGTGTCATCTGATGAAGATCAAAGGTTAGTGATTCATTTATCTCTATTTCTGCCTTTTGTGACGCCTCTCTTTGGCTGGAAAAATGGCTGTGTTTTTCTGTGACTAGGCACTCACCTAACATAATCGTTTGTGGTGCTTTCGCCGTAAAACCTATTTGAAATCGGACACTGTGGTGGTATTAACAAGAAGTGTATCTTTAAAATGGTGTAAAATACTTGTATGTTTGAGGAATTATAATTATGAGATTTCTGTTGTTTGAATTTGGCGCCCTGCACTTTCACTGGCTGTTGTCATATCGATCCCGTTAGCGGTATCTCAGCCATATTAAGCACCTTGTGCAAACCCTGACAGACAGACACACACCTGAGGTGATGAAGTAGTACTGGGAGTCTCCAAACATGCCCACTGTCCCTGGGCCCAGAGAGTCAGAGAGAGTGTTGATCATGGAGAAGGCTCCGCTCATGATGCCAAAGCCCAGTCCAGCCACTGTAGAGACAGACAAAGAGTCAACTGCTAGACCTACATAGTCAACATAAGCACAGTCAACTACTAGGCCTACATATTCAACATCAGCACAGTCAACTGCTAGACCTACATAGTCAACATCAGCACAGTCAACTGCTAGACCTACATAGTCAACATCAGCACAGTCAACTGCTAGGCCTACATAGTCAACATCAGCACAGTCAACTGCTAGGCCAACATAGTCAACATCAGCACAGTCAACTGCTAGGCCAACATAGTCAACATCAGCACAGTCNACATCAGCACAGTCAACTGCTAGGCCAACATAGTCAACATCAGCACAGTCAACTGCTAGGCCAACATAGTCAACATCAGCACAGTCAACTGCTAGACCTACATAGTTAACATCAGCACAGTCAACTGCTAGGCCAACATAGTCAACATTACAGTCAATGACTAGACATGCAGTATATAATAAACATTATTTGAGTATTTTCTGTGACATTTTGATCAAGTTCTCAATCTAGAGATTTTAGAGAGTTTCTTGTAGCATTAAATCTTCCTATTGTGGAAAAATACATACATTCTCAATGTTAAGGACAAAAATAATTTAAATCATATCTAAAACCGACAATAATGTTCACTACAGTGAGCTTCCACTGACATTTCACCTCTGCGGTGTGTTATTTAGACAAGCAGGCTCTCCAGAGGTAGTTGCTCACAGCAAATAATATATATAACAAGAGTCTTGAATTAGAGAAGCACATTGAAAATCTTGCCGCTGACCAACTTGTCGATGCCGAGAGAAGAGACGATGACCAATTTGTAAAAATACTGGTGGTTGCCAGTACGCGTATGAATAGAAATGAGTGCGTGTGGTATTATACATGAGGAAACACGCCGACACACACTCAAGATGTCTTGCGACATTCAACATCAACTAACAGCTAACACAAAGATCTGATTAGAGAAGACATTTGAAATCTTGCTACTGCACATCACTTCTACAATGCCACGGTGTTACAATGCAGAGGTAGCTGCCATAAGATACGTCATTGCTAATTTCCTTAGAAATAGATCTGTTGTTTAGTGATAGGCGATTCTGCGGCGGTCCTGTTCAGTTATTTTTAGTATCATAGCAGGCAAAGCGTTTGACCAGTCACTAACATCGAACGATAAGCTAACACAAAGGATCTGATTAGAGAAGACATTTGAAAATCTTGCTCTGACTCACTTTATGCCTCAATGCCAAAGTACATGACCATAAATATCATGGCAATTGCCACGATCCTTAGAAAGATTGCGGTGTGTTATTTAGACACAGGCAGAGAAAGGTGTTTGCAGCATCAACTAACATCAACTAAACAGCGTACAACACCAATATGATCTGAATTAGAGGTAAGCACATTTGAAATCTTGCTTCTGACTCACTTTATCCGTCTCAATTGCAAAGTACATGAACCATAAATACTGGCCATTGCCATTTCCTTAGAAAGACTGGCCTAGAAGTAACCATATTAGCTGTCCAGATCAAAAGAACCATACAGATACACATGGGTGTATGAAATAACAAATACTTAATATTGAGGTTTAATGGGAGTTTAGTATGGTCATGAATCTTTACCTGGGTTCACCTGTCAACAATCACAGCGGTAGAGGGTAAGATTAGTTCAGTGTTGAGCACCAGCCAGCGGATTAGTCAAACTCATATCACCTAGCATTCCGCTGACAATGATAGGCTACATGCACTTCCAAAATCATACCCGATTGGCCCACAGTGGTAATACAAAATAAAGAGGAAGTGTTCTTAAAGCCAAGTAAGATGATAGCTGTCTGTCATGTGACTATATACACACACACACACACTTAAATCAGTTAATTAAGTATTTAATTAGATAATTAATATGTTAAAGTAAATAAACGTAAAGATAATGGTATACCATAGGCCATTTCTCGGACTGAAAGGGCAGGGCCGTCTTCTTCACTGATGGCTGCCAGTCCTTCATTTGCCTTCCTGATGATACAGTGGAAAGAAGATGTTAATAGCAGTAACACAGTGGAAACTTTATCACAAAATATCAGTGTTTTTGTGTTCTGAAAAAAGTAACAATGTAGCCTAAAGACCACAAATACAACTTGTACTGATGAGTATTTACTTTGTAGTCAGATATGGCTAAGATGGATAAGTATGGCGCCGATAGAGGGTGACCCGCCTTGAGCTCCGATAAAACATTGCAGATTTTCAAGCACAAGATTTTCACTGTATCCTGCAATCACACCTGCAACCCTGTACATGTGACTATTAAAAACACGGAGTCTGAGAATTCTCCGGTTAGAAGTCACACTAACAGGATTTATGACAACCCCATAACTTTGGACGCTGTAAAATGGCAAAGATGTTGACATGTATACTGCACCACAGCTTCCTCATCCCTGGTCATGCAAAGCGTAGGAAAACTAAAATAAGTGTTTCTTATTGGACAAATTCAGGTAAGTCCCTTACCTGTTGAGCCTGTTTGCTTCCTAGTGAATAGTCCCCTGGTTGTACATTAACTAGGGACATTGATACCTGGGAGGCCTTGTTAAGGTCCATTGTGAAGGGGGAAATAATCTATACTGTTACACATCGCACATTTTTTTTTTGGGGGGGGGGGGGGGGGGGGGGGGGTGATATATATCGATATTTGACTCCAAGTAGATAACGCTGCTGTAGGTAGCATTAGTTAGCGCTAGTCAGTTGTACCGGCACCAAGATGTCAGTATTTTTCATCCTATAGCTTTGTTCTCCATCTTTTTAAATAACTAGCCAACATGTTTAACACCTTATTTCCATGACAGATCAAAACTAATTTGCTCACGCTCTTTCGTCTCTCTGCAGCAGACATATAGTGAGCAGCTGAATCAAGAAAAGACATAGGGACTTATTGTTGGAGCCAAAGCACAGAGAGAATCTGGGAGCATATTTTAATTCATGGGCAATAATGACAAAACACCAGGTAAAAAAACCTAGGTGTTATTTTGGATTCTGAACTCAATTTTGAATCACACATTAGGAATGTGAACAAAATWGCTTTTTAACCAACYGAGGAACATTGCCACGGTGCAGCAGTTTCTCTCTCAGACTGATACAGAGAGACTCATCCATTMTTTTATTAAAAGCAGGCTTGACTACTGCAATGCTCTCCTGGCTGGTCTACCCAAGAAAGCCATTGGTCAACTGCAAAACGGGTACTGACCAAGACCAGACGACGAGCATACATTACACCGGTTTTAAAGGTCTCTGCACTGGCTGCCTCTGAGTTTTAGTTTTTAGAATACATCTTTAAGATTTTTTACGATTCCACAATTGTGCACCCCAATACATGTCAGACATGCTTTTAAGTTATGTACCCAGTAGATTCCTCAGGCAAAGGTCTTTTAACTCTCCCAAAGCCTAGGACGAAGAGGCATGGAGAAGCAGCCTTTAGTTACTATGCCTCCAGCCTCTGGAACAGCCTGCCAGAGAACCTGAGGGGGGACAAAACTGTGGACATATTTAAAAGAGATGTGCTTTTTAGTCTTTCATTTTTTATTATTATTTTGTTTTTCCCCTCTCTTACGTTTGTTGTGTTGTAAATATTTCAGGATTTATTTTCAATGTTATTTGTTTTTTCCCCTGTGAAAGCACATTATGTTGCATTCCATGTTTGAAATGTGCTGTATAAAGGAATCAAATGTTATTTGTCACATGCACCAAATACAACAGTGAAAAGCCCTTAACCAACAATGCAGTTAAGAAAAATAAGTGTTAAGAAAGTATTAACTAAAATAAACTGAAGTAGTGAGGCTGTATACAGGGGGTACCGGTTACAGAGTCAATGTGAAGTGGCACAGGTTAGTCAAGGTAAGTCGAGGTAATTGAGGTAATATGTACAGGTTGATTTGATGTGGTTTATAATGGATTTAATAGACTAGGACTCACATTCACACAGAGTAGGGTCTTGGGATCAGGTCCATCCTGTTTATGTAATCTTATTTACTATAWTCTAAAAGGCAAAACTGATCCTAGATGTGCTTGTATGACTTCAGCAAGCAAGACACACAGAGAGAGACACACAGACAGAGAGTGAGAGCCATGCCAAGAAAGAGACACACAGCAAGACATACAAGACATAGAGCCCTCAAACTCAACTCTGGACCAGTTCCAGTCTTCATTGTTCCCCTCTAATCAGGGACTGATTTAGACCTGGCACACCAGGTGGGTGCAATTAATTATCAGGTAGAACATAAAACCAGCAGGCTCCACACCTCGTAGGGTAAGAGTTGAGTACCCCTGCCAGAGTGAGATAGCATGATAAAGACAGCAAGAGAATGAGATGTGTGTATGCTGACCTGAGCAGCCTGTAGTATGCGAAGCGGAACACCTCCTGCAGTATGACTGAGAAAATGCTGCCAAATATGAGCAGGTTTTTCTGCAGGGTCAGGTCTTGGGCATTGGTGGCCTTTGTGGCTATGAACCACACCAGAGAGGACAGCAGCAAGGACACCAGCCAGAAGAAGGCCCTGAAGAGAGAGAGAGAAACAGTTGTCATTGTTGATGCAATGAAGCACACCAGTGAACATTTCACTATCTTACTAGCTTCCAAAAACGTATCATTGCAAATTTAACATACATTTTTCAAAAGAGTGTATGTACTTATGAATGTAATTATAGTGTTAATAATTAGGGATACATTTAGGTGGCCATTTTTCATTGAGAAAATTACTACARCAAAGGGACCTTGATATATTCACTACCCAATTTCGAAATTGCACCTTGTGCGTTCCACTACTACAACTTAAAACATTTTTTTTTTTTAGTTAGGAACCACTGATCTAGGTCTATTATCATTTGTCAAAACAAATTTAAATAAAAAATCCACAAGTTATCAACACTAATATAAATAGCTTACCCTGCAATTAGAATGATGACTCGCAATGGGTCTTTGGCGATAGTGAAAATAAATAGGGAAAACGCTGGCCCAAACGCAATGAACGCACACCCAAAAAACACTGCAGCAGTCATTGCAACTATCTGAACTTGTTCTTCTTGGCTCAGCAATCTAACGTTAGCGGATTAATAACGAGGTGAAATGATAATTATCATAAGATAAACGCACACTGGATTGCTAGCTATTTGAACCATAGAGCTAGTTAGTCTCTTGAAATTGAAAAAGCAAGTCTGTTTCAAAATAGCGGGTTAATTTTCTCTAGCTATAATTAACGTTAGCTATCAGTGCAGAAGATAAACTTCATACCGATATCCATTGCTATCTAGCAATACATTTACAATAATTTAATTATTTTCTTTAGCATAAATCTTTAAGTAGCTATATTTCCTTTCGTTCAGCGATTTTATTGATCGATATTTTAATATTTAGATCCCTCCATGCTCTCATTTCCTAGCTAAGCTTTTTGTTTGTCGAATTTTGTACTTCCGTGTTTGACAATTTGCAACCACGTGACCTTTTTGGCCAGTGCGCGAGTTGAATACGAAAAATATATATTTTTTATCTTCTTTTAACTGTTCTTCGACGAGGCATTGTAGAAGTGGCAGCAACAAGTTGAAATGGGAGTTCAACTTACATTTGAAATATGAAAATTGGGAACACTAACTAAATCATAATAACAAAACACAATCAAAAAAATACATCAATATGTTCATCAACATGTTCATCATCAGCTATTCAGGCTGGGATGGTGCTGAAAAGGAAACGCTCAGTCCTGCGGTGGATCAGGTCCAATTTAGGTGAGTGGGTCGGGCGTAGACAAACATACGATAATTGAGGCGGGAACATATGGCAGTAGGGGTCGGATTGTAGTAGAGAACTTGTAAAGGACCTTGGGAGACATTCCCTGTTTAGAGTGATAAGAGATCCATGGATCTAAGTAGGAGGTGTAGTCCGTGCCCACGATGGTGTCTGATTGAATGATGGTTAGTGCCGCATGACACACTGCGAAAGAGGTAGAACTAGACATCGGTTGGCCTTTTCATATTTCTCTATCTGTGTTGAACATCTTAGATTTCCCTAGATGTATATTCCTAGGATCTTGGTAGCCTGTAGAATACCCTCTGTGTTGTTATTTGACATGCGTCGTAGTACACGTGGAGTACTTTAGACTTCCTTAACCCTCCTATTATGTTGCGGGTCAATTTGACCAATTTCCAMTTTTGAGTTGTCTAAAAATACTAGTTAACCTCTCTTTTTCTCTATGAAATTAAATAATTTTTCCTCATTTAGGGTCATGAACCTAACTTCAAAATGTGGACACACAGATGTGTTGTGGAATGTCTGTGTAGATTTTGTATAGAAACATGATGTTGTGGGTCATTTTGGGTCAACAATGAATCCTGATCTAGGATAACTTTTAAAACATGAAATTATTTGGCTTGCTCTAAAAGGATTTGGCTAAAAGCAAATCTACCTGCTAACTGCAGAAAAATAATGTTGCGGTATGATTGTTTTGTAAAGCATAAACGGAATTTCAATCTTACCCAGTTACATTTGAAAACAAGTATTTTTGATGTATTTTGTTTTGACTGGTTCTAGTTGCACATTTATAATTATGTTTGGGTGAAAAGGAGCTTTCCCAAACTTCTYCTTCTCAGTGCCAGAGCAGCAGATTTCTGACATAGACACTCAAAATGAGCTCCAAACAGAAAATGATTGTTTGTGAGAAAGGAAATATGTTTAACAAATAGTTCTTAAATATAGAGTTTKTGAAATCAAATGTTTTTGTATTTCTTCTTTCTGAAAGGTCTGACAAGACAAAACACAGTTTTGGCTGTTTTTACTTGGTTCTTTGACTGTCTAGAGTGTGTTTAAACTGTGCGGGTCAATCTGACCCATACAACAATGGACTTCATTTTTTTCTGCAAAGCAGAAGGGTTAAGCATCAGTTAAGTTGTAGGTTTCCCATGTCATAGGGGAAGTGGGGAAGTCAACACTGACCATGATCCACTCGAAATTTATCACCAAACCGGGAGGGGGCAGAGGTAAGCATTGCGTTTTGGGACGGATTCCCTGATTYAATGTACGCCCAGCCCCAGCATAACAGCGAATGGCCGTTTTATCTCAAAACCACTGTTTGTAAAACGATACCATCCACTCAGTAATGAGTGKTGAGAAATACATTTGACACCCACAGAAACGGAGACTGTCCTCTCAACAGTTRCAACAGTAATTGCATTAAAAACATTGTTTTTCTGGCCGGTTGTATTTGGAAATGTTGCACAACCGTGTGCTTGAGTTTCAGAACGCAACCATGCTTGGCCTATATCTCAAAGAAAACTAACTGCAAAGGTCAAGGTGATGGTGGAAGCTGAACCACTGAGTTGGATGGTGCGTTGAGGAACGTTAAGGGAAATGAGTGGAAAACTAAAATGGGAGAATGGAGCAAAATGGGCTACGGGTGTTAATGAAGATATGCCTCGATCTTGTAATGCCTTGCTCCGGTGTTGGAGTATGTTTCATTTCTGCATAACGCCCTGACTTAACAAAATAATTGGTTTACTCTACCTTAAGATCCTGTACAGGGTAGGCTTGAAGCATAAGGATGTGTTTTGGGGGAGATCCATTTGCGGTCAAGGAGATGTTGGAGGACGGACAGGGAAAAGTGGAGTCRATCAAAGTGACCAGAGACCGGTTTCCCAAAAGTATCTTCAGGTTAAATTCATCTTTAGAACCKTTGTAGTTGCATTGTTAAATCTCCGAGCTGTTTCCCTGCATGTTTTCTGCAKTAAATGCCAGTTTTCACCCCACGCAGTAGGTGGCAGTATGCGCCTCTAACGTATGTTCTGTGGACCGCCATAATATCATAGAAGAACAACTGCAAAGGTTCTCCCCTCATACACAGTGATACAGGAAGTAAAAGTCAGTCAAGCCATTTAAAATGTAGCTAATGTTCAGCTATCTGCTGTTCAACAAGGATAACATACACGACAGGATCTATTTCTCATTACTAGATTAATGTCAACATTTCAGAGCAGATACTGAAGGAGATAAGGAAAGCACACCAAATATCTTTAGTGCGTTATTAATAAGGGGTAAAGTACATTGCTTCTTATGCTATTACAGGCCATTATAGAGAAACAAGTTTGACGGATTCAGAAAAATGGCTTGCGAATCGACTCTCCCAGAGGAGGATCTATCCTGTCCTGTGTGCTGTGACATCTTCAAGGATCCTGTTCTCCTGTCTTGTAGCCACAGCTTCTGTAAAGCCTGTCTGCARGAATTCTGGAGAGAGAAGGAATGGCAGGAGTGTCCAGTTTGCAGGAGAAGATCGTCAAGGTCTGAGCCTCCCAATAACCGGGCTCTTAAGAACCTATGTGAGGCCTTCTTACAGGAGAGGCGTCAGAGAGCTTCAGCAGGGTCTGGGGTGCTCTGCAGTCTGCATGGAGAGAAACTCAAGCTCTTTTGTCTGGAGCATGAACAGCCTATCTGTGTGGTGTGTCGTGATTCAAGGAAACATAAAACGCATGACTGCATCCCCATAGATGAAGCTGTACAGGATCTTAAGGTAGRGTAAACCAATGATTTTGTTAAGTCAGGGCGTTATGCAGAAAGTTAACAATAATTTCAACTTCACTGTRAAAGTGAAAAACACAATAGGCCTCAAGTACATTTTTTGCTGACAATATGCATTTATGAACTTCCTTTTCGTGAGAGTAGGTATGTCATCTGGAGTTTTGATTTTGTAACAAAGTGACTATCCCTCAGCATTTTTTATTCAGTCTTAACTGGAATAAGTGTGTGATATGGTATTGGACAACAACCTAGTGTTTAATTCCAGGAGGAACTCAAGCCTACCCTGAAGTCCTTACAGGAGAAACTGGAAGTCTTTAAGAAAGTCAAACTCACTTGTGATAAAACAGCACAGCATATCAAAACAAAGTGACTATCCCTCAGCATTTTTTATTCAGTCTTAACTGGAATAAGTGTGTGATATGGTATTGGACAACAACCTAGTGTTTAATTCCAGGAGGAACTCAAGCCTACCCTGAAGTCCTTACAGGAGAAACTGGAAGTCTTTAAGAAAGTCAAACTCACTTGTGATAAAACAGCACAGCATATCAAGGTAAGAATGCTGAGTGATGTAACACAGACGCATATCAAGGTAAGAATGCTGAGTGATGTAACAAACAGCACAGCATATCAAGGTAAGAATGCTGAGTGATGTAACAACTGTACAGAGTTGACTGTTCATCCGTGTTACAAGGACCAAGGTAGAGTTCTAGTGCTCTCTGTCTCCAGAGCCAGGCTGAGGACACAGAGATAACGATTAAGGAGGACTTTGAGCGGGTTCACCAGTTTCTACGAGAGGAGGAGGAGGCCAAGATAGCTGCCCTGAGGGAGGAAGAGGWGCAGAAGAGTCAGACGATGAAGGTGAAGATTGAAGAGATGAGCGGACAGATATCATCACTTTCAGACACAATCAAAGCCATAGAGAAAGAGCTGGAAGCTGAAGACATCTCATTCCTGCAGGTACAGATGTCTGTCCCCATAATCATTCAATATTATTAAAGATGGATGCCACAATGAATACTGATTGATCATTAATAACACTGATAGCTAAGCTGCTCTTTTTGTTACTTTGCAGAACTACAATGCCACAATGAAAAGGTAAGTGATCTGCCTCCTGTCTCTCTCTACTCTGTGGTTCTGCACCTAGCCCCACAGCAGCAATGACTCCTAAATGTTCTCCAGAACCCAGTGCCCRCTGCCTGATCCTGTGAGGGTTTCAGGAGCGCTGATAGATGTGGCTAAACACCGGGGCAACCTCATGTTCAGAATCTGGGAGAAAATGAAGGAGATTGTTCGATACAGTGAGTCATATTTATTCCAAATAGATTCAATGATCGCTTGACATGTAGGCCGAAYGGATCGTTTATTTTGTTCTCTGTTTAGTTTTGACGTGGCGTGTCTCTGTTCTCTCTGTTCAGCTCCGGTGGTTCTGGACCCTAATACTGTGCACTCAAAGCTACTCTGTTCCATGACCTGGACTGGGTATGATGATTGCTTTGTATGGGGTGGTGAGTTCCAGCAGCGTCCTGACAACCCAGAGAGGTTAGCCCAGGGATGGGCCATGGGCTCTGAGGGCTTTACCTCAGGGACACACAGCTGGGACATTGAGATTSATGACGAGTATTGGTTTGCAGGTGTGGCCACTGAGTCTATCAATAGGTCTGMTCCTAGAGATGAAGTCTGGGGTGTTAGCCATGTTCATAGTTTTAATACAGATTGTAAGGAAGACTTTGATTATGTATATGAAGTAAGTTGCCCAAATACTGAAACCATTTACCTCCCCGTGAGACACAACTCCAGAGGTAATGACAGGATCAGAGTTCAGCTGGACAGGGACAGAGGAGAGCTATCATTCTACGACATTGATAATAACACACACATACACACAGGTACACACGCATTCACTGGGAGAATATTTCCAATTTTTTCAGTGCGTGACGGTCTTTGGATTTTACCAGTGAGGGCCTCTGTAACAGTGGAAYAGCACAGTTAGGGCTGCCGGAAAACGTGTGGTGAGCTGGCATTTACCCCAGTCAGTTTCATCGGGTTTCGCAACACCCTACTACTGTTAATTTGAAATAATAAAAATATTGACAAAGTGTGGAAACTACTGTTTTTTTTTGTTGGCAGATTTGTCTTGTGATTAGTCATCTTGCACACTGTTCATCTGTGCTGCGGTCGTGTGCATCTTAACCAATCACGTTCAARCTCTACTCTTTCCTCTGGAATTTGAAAACATATCAATCCCAATAGAAATAAGTAACTCATTACATTCCAGGTCATTTAGCAGACGCTCTTATCCGGAGAGACTTAAATGAGCAAAGCACTTAACGTTAATTGCTCATTTGAGGGCACAGACAGATTTTGAACACCATGAAAACTAGATTATTTTTTTCAGTCAGACCAACTGACGTCAGGAAAATGTGAACGTGTTCAAATTTGATTCAAGATTCAGCTTGACTACTTAATATTTAATACCTTTTCTATCCAAATGATTTACTGAAATGAACCTCTGAACACTATGATATATACAGTGCATTCGGAAAGTATTCATACCCCTTTTTCCACATTTTCTTATCGTGGTCTTATTCTAAAAGTGATTAAATAGTTTTTTTCCCCCATTCATCAATCTACACACAATACCCCATAATGGCATCACAGGTTTAGACATTTTTGCAAATGTGTTAAAAATAAAAAACAAATACTTTATTTACGTAAGTATTCAGACCCTTTGCTATGAGACTTGAAATTTAGCTCAGGTGCATCCTGTTTCCATTTATCATCCTTAATGTTTCTACAACTTGATTGKAGTCCACTTGTGGTAAATTCCATTGATTGGACATTAATTGGAAAGGTACACACCTGTCTATATAAGGTCCCACAGTTGACAGTGCATGTCAGAGCAAAAACCAAGCAATCCCCACAGCATGGGGATTGTCCGTAGAGCCCCGAGACAGGATTGTGTCGAGACACAGATCTGGGGAATGTTCCAAAACATTTCGGTAGCATTGAAGGTCCCGAAGAACACAGCGGTCTTCATCATTCTTAATTGGAAGAAGTTTGGAAACACCAAGACTTCCTTGAGCTGGCCGCCCGGCCAAATTGAGCAATCAGGGGAGAAGGGCTTTGGTCAGGGAGGTGACTCAGCACACATCCCAGTCTCTGTAGTTTTGATTGTTTTTGGCCTTTTTTTTGGCCTTTCTAGGGAGTTTTTCCTAGCCACTGTGCTTMTACACCTGCATTGCTTGTTGTTTGGGGTTTTAGGCTGGGTTTCTGTACAGCACTTTGAGATATCAGCTGATGTAAGAAGGGCTATATAAATAAATTTGATTTGACCAAGAACCCGCTGGTCACTCTGACAGAGCTCCAGAGTTCCTCTGTGGAGATGGGAGAACCTTCCAGAAGGACAACCATCTCTGCAGCACTCCAGGGTCTTTATGGTAGAGTGGCCAGACGGAAGMTACTCCTCAGTAAAAGGCACATGACAGCCCGCTTGGAGTTTGCCAAAAGGCACCTAAAGGACTCAGACCATGAGAAACAAGATTCTCTGGTCTGATGAAACCAAGAYTGAACTCAGCCTGAATGCCAAGCGYCACGTCTGGAGGAAACCTGGCACCATCCCTACGGTGAAGCATGGTGGTGGCAGAATCATGCTGCRGGGATGTTTTTCAGCRGCAGGGACTGGGAGACTAGCCCGAATCAAGGGAAAGATGAATTGAGCAAAGTAGAAAGAGATGCTTSAKGAAAACCTGCTCCAGAGTGCTCAAGACCTCAGACTSGGGCGAAGGTTCACCTTCTAACAGGACAACGACCCTAAGCGTACAGCCAAGACAATGCAGGAGTGGCTTCAGGACAAGTCACTGAATATCCTTGAGCGGCCCAGCCAGAGTTCGGACTTGAACCCGATCTAACATATCTTGAGAGAGCTGAAAATAGCTGTGCAGCGACGCTCCCCATCCAACCTAACAGAGCTTGAGAGGATCTGCAGAGAAGAATGAGAGAAACTCCCCAAATACAGGTCTGCCAAGCTTGTAGCGTCATACCCAAGAAGACCTGTGGCTGTAATCGCTGCCAAAGGTGCTTCAATATCAATCAATCAATTTTATTTATATAGCCCTTCTACATCAGCTAATATCTCGAAGTGCTTGTACAGAACCAGCCTAAAACCCCAAAACAAGCTAGAATGCAGGTGTAAAGCACGGGTGGCTAGGAAAAATCCCTAGAAAGGCCAAAAACTAGGAAGAACCTAGAAGGAACCCAGGCATGAGGTGGTGGCAGTCCTCTTTCTGGTGTTGCCGGGTGAGATTATAACAAAACTATCAAGATGTTCAAAATGTTCATAAGTGACAAAGCACTGGTCAAATTAAATAATCATGAATAATTTTCAGTTGGCTTTTCATAGCCGATCATTAAGAGTTGAAAACAGCAGGTCTGGGACAGGTAGGGGTTCCATACCGGCAGGCAGAAACGTTGAAACTGGAATAGCAGCAGGCCAGGCGGACTGGGGACACGCAAGGAGTCACCCACGGCCCGGTAAGTCCCGACGTATGGTCCTAGGCTCAGGTCCTCCGAGAGAAAGAAAGAGAGAAGGAGAAAATTAGAGAGAGCCAAGTTTCACAAAATGTTCCATAAATGCAAGCATGGTCAAATAATAATCAGATAAATCTCAGTTGGCTTTTCATAGCGCTTTTCATTAAGAGTTGAAAACAGCAGGTCTTGGGACACGGTAGGGGTTCCGTAACCGCAGGCAGAACAGTTGAAACTGGAATAGCAGCAAGGCCAGGCGGACTGGGGACAAGCAAGGTGTCATCATGCCCGTAGCTCCTGACGTATGGTCCAGGGCTCAGGTTTCAGAGAGAAAGAGAACGAGAGAATTAGAGAGTAGCATACTTAAATTCATACAGGACACTGGATAAGACAGGAAATACTCCAGGTAACCAACTGACCCTAGCCCCCCGACACAAACTACCTGCAGCATAAATACTGAGGGCTGAGACAGGAGCGGTCAGGAAGACACTTCAACAAAGTACTGAGTAAAGGGTCTGGATACTTATGTAAATGTGATATTTAGTTTTTTATAATTAGCAAAAATGTCTAAACCTGTTTTTGCCTTCTCATTATGGGGTATTGTGTGTTAAACAATTTAATACATTTTAGAATAAGGCTGTAGTGTAAAGTGACAAAATGTGGAAAAAGTCAAGGGGTCTGAATACTTTCCGAATGCACTGTATAGATATATTGAACACTATTTTATATATATATATTTTGAACACTATTTTATATATATATATTTTGAACACTATTTTATATATATATTTTGAACACAATATTATATAGATATTTAACAATGTATGTATATAGAAATATTGAACACAATATTATATATACACACTACCAGTCAAAAGTTGACACACCTACTCATTCAAGGGTTTCTTTATTTTTACTATTTTCTACATTGTAGAATAATAGTGAAGACATAAACTATGAAATAGCACATATGGAATCATGTAGCAACCAAAAAAGTGTTCRACAAATTCTTCAAAGTAGCCACCCTTTGCCTTGATGACAGCTTTGCACACTCTTGGCATTCTCTCAACCAGCTTCACGAGGAATGCTTGAGGTAACCCTGCATAAAGCTCATCCCTTCTATTTGATATGATCTAATTGCAGTTGTGTGTGCGTGTGTAAGGAAAACTCCTATCTAGTTAGAATAGAATTCATATGAATATTTTTGTGACCTGATAAAAATCATAGCCCATACGAAATTGTTTTACAACATTTTGATTGTGCACACATCAACACATTGTATTAAAATGTGWCTCTTAGCAGTCCACTGYGTCCGCATTGTGACCASATTTACTTGTCCATTCATGAATGCAAATTYTTGGACAGATATTCTTTCAAAATAATAACTTTAGACACACATTGATGACATACAGTAGCAGTCAAAAGTTTGGACACCCCTACTCATTCAAGGTTTATTTTTAATTTTTACTATTTTCTACATTGTAGATTAATAGTGAAGACATCACAACTATGAAATAACACATGTATTAACCMAAAAAGTGTTAAACAAATCAAAATATATTATATATTTGAGATTCTTCAAAGTAGCCACYCTTTACCTTTATGACAGCTTTGTTTAACACTTTTTTGGTTACTACATGATTCCATGTGGTATTTCATAATTTTGATGTCTTCACTATTATTCTACAATGTAAAAATAAAGAAAAACCCTTGAAAGGTACTGTAAGTCAATGATGCGACATGTCAATGATTTAAGAGGGTTKAGAGGGTATAGAGATATTGTTATCCACGTCGGCACCAACGATGTTAGGATGAAACGGTCAGAGGTCACCAAGCGCAACATAGCTTCAGCGTGTAAATCAGCTAGAAAGATGTGTTGGCATCGAGTAATTGTCTCTGGTCCCCTCCCAGTTAAGGGGAGTGATGAGGTCTACAGCAGAGTCTCACAACTCAATCGCTGGTTGAAAACTGTTTTCTGCCCCTCCCAAAAGATAGAATTTGTAGATAATTGGCCCTCTTTCTGGGACTCACCCACAAACAGGACCAAGCCTGGCCTGYTGAGGAGTGACGGACTCCATCCTGGCTGGAGGGGTGCTCTCATCTTATCTACCAACATAGACAGGGCTCTAACTCCTCTAGCTCCACAATGAAATAGGGTGCAGGCYAGGCAGCAGGCTGTTAGCCAGCCTGCCAGATTAGTGGAGTCTGCTTCTAGCACAGCCAGTGTTGTCAGCTCAGCTATCCCCATTGAGACCGTGTCTGTGCCTCGACCTAGGTTGGGAAAAACTAAACATGGCGGTGTTTGCCTTAGCAATCTCACTAGGATAAAGACCTCCTCCATTCCTGCCATTATTGAAAGAGATCGGGATAACTCACATCTCAAAATAGGGCTACTTAATGTTAGATCCCTCAATTCAAAGGCAGTTATAGTCAATGAACTAATCACTGATCATAATCTTGATGTGATTGGCCTGACTGAAACATGGTTTCTAACAGTTTGTGCAGACAAACTTGATCTGAAGCTACCATCCTGTTGCTGCGGAAACATGACACAGAAGCAGTTACACCAGAATTGTTACGCCAAAACGTTAGCGAAATGGTAGTAGTGGTAGCCAGCATCATTCAGAGAAACCAARAAGTTGTCTTGATCAGTTCACCATTGTAAACAAAGTTAAGTATAAGTGTTATTAGACTTTGTTGCACTGTGATCTGGTTTAAGGAAATACTAGAAGAAATGTACAAAACAACCATTTATTTTGCCGGMCATTTTTTAATCATCTTAAGAGCTTATACAGTTGATTCATTGCATAGGATACATGAGTAATAAACCTTAATACAATTATTTGAATACCTCCAGAATATTGAATAATTCCCCCCAATTAAAACTTTCAGACCGATAAGCATTCTGACTAGTCTGAAGTATTGACACATGTGCATTAAGATATAATTTACATAACTTGAAATCAACCTTACAAGTTTACAGCTGTAGGGTAGTTCCACAAAATGAGTCCCTTTTGCATCCCTTTGATATTTTAAGTAGAAATGTTGCACCAATATTGGATTTTAAAAGCCTGYCATATTAAATGAAGTGCCATTTAATAGACTTAGATTTTTTTTTATAATCAAAGAGTTAGCGCCAACATTCAGCATTTTGACATTTCCCTCTGCAATCTGACTTCTCAGATTTTAACTCACTTATCCTCAAAAGTCAATTTGGCTGTTTTGACAAAAGTCAATTTGGAAGATTATCTATTTCATGTGATTAGTGATTCATTGTAAGGTAAAACACTTAAACATGTCCCTCATTTTAAGGTCAATCCTGTAATCTGAACTTTTGTTTTAATATGGTGAATATTTAATATATCCCCCCCCCCCCCATCTAATAATCACATCAGTGTAAAAGCAGGTGAGCTGGTTCTAGTCTTTCTGGACATTTTGTGGTGTTTTGTGGGGGGAAACATTGGGTTGAGCACAGGGCCGGCCCTGGTTGAGCAAGTAGTTTCACTACTCAAAAAGAGACTCGTTTCGTGGAACGACCATGTAACAGTTAAACCGGCCAATTATTGAGAAGGTGTTTCAAAAATTAAGAGACGTTTCAGATTCTAACAACTATGGGCATTCTCAAAAATCTTTGTCAAAAAAGAAAAAGGCAAGTGATTAGAATACGAGGTACCACATCATCATGATTAGAATACCAAAATCATATCTAATATTAAACTATTATCCAAACCCCCAAAAGGTCACTACAACAATTTTGAAAATTCAAAAACTTTGTCAAAAGAATCCTGTGTCTAAATTAAATGTCCCTATTGTATTTMGTTTGTATTACATTATTTGATACCTTTGCTAGTCATTTTGAACCATATAAACTAMCCTAGACGTACATTTAACAAACTGCTATTTATCCGAAATAGTCCAAATATTAAAATGTGAACGCTAGTCTTTTTCCCTGTTTGGGTCAGTTCTACACAAATACTATACTGTATTAATTAAAACAATGAGTGGCACATCTTACCAAACAGTAAGTAAAGAATATGTTTACCATTTATTTGTTTTGAAGGATTACAAAAACTTTATACTTTCAATTTAAAAAAAAAAAAAAAAAGAGTTTGAGGTAACAAAGCTTAAAGAGTAAAGCAAATACAATTTCACTTCAAGGAGGCCTCAGAGGTCAGATTAGAAAAGAGATGTCAATTTAAAGACTTGAATCACATGCTAAATACAAACATCAACCTCGATAGCATTCAACTCTATGCTGTTCAACTCTATGCTGTTCTGCTGTTATACTGAACCATGTTATCTTCTGTAGCCAGCATGCGTTTGCCATTAATTAGCATGTGTGCAAGAGACCCTCATTAACTAAACGGAATGCCTTGTTCGTAAGCCTTTACTACTATTAAAGCCAAGTGAAGACTGTCCTGTTCCCAAAGGGGCAAGTCAACTAAAGGATTTGGTCAAGTGTGTATCAATGAGCATTATGAAAGCTTTGTTTTTTTCTTTCGCTTTGTTTTAGGCCTCTTGTTCATGGGCCCAGACAGACRGAGCTCGCTCTATAGGTTGTTGAGCTCCAGGAGGGTTTGGTCCAGCGTTTGGTGCATGTCTAGGTTCTCTTCTTTAGCTGTAGCTAGTTTCTCTGGTGACGGGGAAACAAAAGAACAGGTGAGCACCCCAACAAGCAAGCTCTCAGTTGGCTCAGGAATAGGACAATGAAACATGGACATCAAAAAAATTWACAGTACTATCTAACAATGTGATTCAAAAGCATACTGTATTTTACACATTCATATATCAAGTGTGTTCGTGTAAAATTGCAGTAATATGTTTGTGTCAGTTAAAACAGCGAAAGTGGTCACTAAGAAGCACAGGTGGACAATACAAACAGAGCTAGGCTGTTGAAAAGATCCATGTTATATACAATTGAAGCAAGAATTCAACTTTCCTGGACAGCCAATCTAGATGAAAACAAAAAAATATGAATATGAACTTTTGTTTTTATTCTTAGTTCAGACGTCTTCTACATGTTGGTGAGCTACCATAGCTAGTGCCTTCCCAGACCCAATGAGAGGACAGTGCTCCTTGTGTGCACAGAATGTCAGGTGAGGTTTCAATTTCAGTGTGTACAAAGGAGCGTTTCCAGAGGACAGCAGATGCTTTCTGCGTGTCACACCACTCAATGGGCCGGRTGGTGAGGGAAGCTAAAACGTGAAGCTACTTGGTGCAATGAAAGTAATGCTAGTCAATACAAGGAGGCTAAAGATTTATATATTTAGCCCAGCTAACTTGTGGAAAGTCATGAGGTAAATGTAGCACAACTTGGAATTAGCCAAGTTCACTATAGCACACCATGCAAAATAGTGAAGTTACTTAAGGACTCTTAACAGGGAAAACACCCAAAGGAATCCATGTAAACGAATGGGTGTGGATATAATATGGGGTAACTTGTAGCGAAGCCAAGTGTAGAGAGACTTTAACCCCAGAAATCTAATACTGCACCCAGAGTGTATACTTAGTATGTATAAGTACTATAATAGTTAATGATAAAACAAAATATGTTTCATCACACTAAACTACAAACTCTACATTCAAAGAAATGCACGAGCCTGTGTAGTTTCAAGCCTGTGTAAATCTTAAACGTCCTGTGTAGTTTCAAGCCTGTGTAAATCTTAAACGTTTACATATCATTGACTTTGGATGGATACATGTAAGAGAGTCTGAGCGATAGCAAAACATTTGTGAAATCAAAAAATTTATGACATTCACCAGATATGAGGCAGATTTCATGGCATTATATATATATATATATATTTTTTTTTTGCTATACCATTATCTATAGATGTCAGTCTACAGGCTTTAGAGTATATAGGCAGGATGGCATGCAAACAATCTGAAGTTTTACAGCAAACTGTCCTATATGCAAACTTGGGTATTTCTTTTGAATAAATAATCCTGAAAACCATTATTCCAGATAAATGCTAATTATTCCACATTCTGTGAAAGCTTTGAAAACTTCAGGTGTGGGATTGTGTCCAGTCCAAAGTGCTCCATTTGGTCCATTAAACTCCCTCATGTTTTAGCAGTGGAACTCTACAATGTGCAGCAAGTGAGTATCCTCAAGTTTGTGAAAAACTAACTTTCCTAATTCTGAAAAACTTGGAACCAAATTTCATACAAAAAAGGTTACATGATTTTTTTTGGGGGGGGGGTGAATTACTGTACCTGTACCCTACCAGTACCCAAATTACACACAACACTCCAAGTTTGGGGCAAATTCATTCACACTCAATTCCCTTGATGAATTGTAWCAGATTTTCCATGTATTAAATGTAAATGTTTTATATGATTGGTCAATTACTTGAATGTCATGTTTGCAAATGACTTCAATGTTATGACTTGAATTTTCACGAATTGACTCCACCCTAATGACAGCATACTGAAGAATGTACAACCAGTGCCTTCTAGAGGGGGGTATGAGAAAATCGGGTTCCAAGTTTACTCAGAGACAAGTGCATATTGGAAGAGTGGGATAGCGGAAGGAAGTTTGCCAAAGCTTCCGTCTCAGACTCAGCTGTTAAATTCGTTCAGAACAACCCTCAGTTCGTTACTGAGGATGCGGCTGTTCTCCACCTCCTTGTGATAACGTTCTGTGGTGCCAGAAGAGTCAATGAAAGCCAGTGTGAAGATACACAGAGAGAAAGGAGGGAGAGAAAGGAGGGAGAGAAAGGAGGGAGAGAAAGAGGGAAGGGTTAAAAGGTCACAGGTTAGTGCAATAAAAGGTCACAGGGCAATGAAAGACACGAAAAAAAGAACTGCCGAAAGTTGCTTTTTTCGTCTGACGGAGGTAAATCAGCACCTATAGCAATTACAGCTCACTTGACAATGCTTGAAATGTCTTGAATTGAACACAATCATTGCAAGACATTAAAAGGAAAGTTTGTTTCATTAGTCCATTTTTGACATAGTCCCAAAATGTTTTGCTTGTCAGCAATCAAGTTAGGTAATTATCAAAATATGATGCAAAATGCAGCATAATACAGGGATGACTTCTGTACWTAGAAAACAATTATACGAATTGTTGTTGAAAGTTACATATCTTAACTTGATTGCTGACAAGCAAAACATGTTGGGACTCAACAATGGACTAATGAAACAAATACCAAAATGTGTTTTTTGGGTGTAATTTTCCTTTAAGCAACTATAGCAGGAAGCAATACATATTCATATTGCTGGGGTCAGGGGATAAGAAAGGGAGGTAAAAGWGACAGCAAATCCCTTTAAGATTCTCCAAAGTACTGAGCCGCAGGTTTCTTTAGACAGGATAATTCTCACTTTAAAAACTAAATATCATGTTCCCTTAATCATTAAAGAGATTTATTGGTTYAACTGGGAGTGGTTGGAAAATCAGAGGGATTGTTCAGAACTGCACCTCTTTTGGTCAGATTTATTTTGATGCCTTGTGTCAGGGTTGGTCAGATAATTACAGAAATGTTCAAAAACAGTTAATACGGTGTGGTGGGAACAGTACTAAAATGAGATTCATTCACACCGATTCCCTTGTATCGTAAAATAAGTAATTCACCGAATGACTTGTGTATCTCCATCATAACATTTTACAACAGTTCAGATTTAATATGAATATTAAATATWAAAAAATTCTCAATAAAACGGTAAAGGTAGTCAAAAGATGTAGGCTATATTAAATGTAGTCACTAAAACACCATGTACCGCGAGTGTAGTCAGGTATATTGGTATGGCAAATTGTGGATTGTAATATTCGGGACAAACCTTCTAAACTTTATGAGGTGATTATGATGAGAAACCAAATGCTGATAATGACAGTAGAAAACAGTAGCGGTTTCAGGACATTTATTACAGAGAAAGGGAAAACAAGTATRTATCTCAATACAGAAGACCAAGCCTAACCCAGATCTTTGGAGAGGTATGGACACAGCGCCAGACAACACCACTGGGTGTGGGTTTTCCTATTTACATCTATAGAAATGTAAGAGGATCACTGAACAATGCTGACACCTGACACAACAGTAGGGAGAGGAMCTAAAAAGGGGGAATGGGTTTGACGGGGGTAGGGGGGGACAATCTGCCTGGGGCCACATTTATATCCCTTGGTATTTTGAATCAGCAAGTCTTGTAAACTTAGTTACGACCACATTTTTTTCAATTTCACCATACAAATTTCGTAACCAAGGGTATTGAGAGATCGATCACAGTTCTGTCTGAAAAGTTGTGGAATGAAAAAAAGGACAGAAAGGAAGTGGAGGATGTCTGAACCCCAGGGGTGCCAGATGAAGGTGGAGAGCGTCAGAGAGGAGGAGGAGGAGGAAGAGTGAGGGAGTGTCTAGAGTGTAGTCATGTCGTTGAGAGCCAGGTCAAGCTCCTCACTGAGGGCTTTACCCTTCAGCTTCTGAGCGTACACCTCGTCTGGAGGGAGGGATGAACACAGACGACAGAAAGATGGACAGAAAGATGGACAGACACACACAAGATGGAAACAGAACAAGGTGAATGAAAAAAGAAAAAAAGTTCAAGAAAAGAAAAGTCAGATAACAGAAATCTYAACTTCAAAAAGGATTATGCACGTCTAAAGAAATTATAATAAAATGCAAAATCCAAAAATAACTTTTCCACCAAATTCCTTCAGCAGTAGCAATCTGACAATCAAATACCTTACAAAAATTCTAGATTTGTAAAAAAATAAATGAACCAAATTCCAAAAATGTTAGAATATTAATAAGTTGCGTATCATTAACACAGAATCAAACCGTTAACACAACGCACTCCAGTTTAAAAATCAACTAAAACTCATCCTTCAGGAAAAGACAAATCCACTCAAGGTTATCAGGGTCATRCAGCATCAAAAGCCATGTTCCAATTCAAATTCCTCAAACAAAACACCAGATAACACCAACTGAACAGGCATGCTCCACTTCAAACTAGGGATGTGACAAATGGGAAAAAAATTAATCTTAACATTTAAATTGCTATTTATTTTTAAATAACTTTTACGTTAAAACGATAAGAAAAATGCATAGAATTCCACGTGAGTTTACAATGCAGCCGTGCTGCTGCCAGCAACGGGTCTCACGGTGCGTCCCTTTCCGATGGTTAAGCATTGCACCTGTACCACCATTACTGAGCCTCAATTCCACCTGGCAAAGTTTGCATTTCCTTCTCATTAAACTTCAAAAATTATTGCCATACAGGACTTCACTGCTGTCACTTGCCTTTCTCTGATTCTTGGGTTCTCTTAAAGTTAAGGATCCCAATTTTGTTTAAAAGTTAAGTCACATCAATAATTCAAACTCCTTGAACAACACACCAGATAACACCTACTGAACAGCCTTGTTCCACTTCAAACTCCTTGAACAACACACCAGATAACACCTACTGAACAGCCTTGTTCCACTTCAAACTCCTTGAACAACACACCAGATAACACCTACTCACACTCATGCATGACATTTCCAAAGTCTGCCAAAATGCAACAAGACATTAAGCTCTCCACAACAAGCCCATTCTTATTGCTAAATAACCACTCATTTGATTGAGTAACTGTGGATGAAATCGACAACACCCTAACGTATATAAGAAATAAGGCAAAACCTTGGAAGAATCCAACTTGCTCGTAGTCCAAGTACTACAACTCAAATCTAACCTTATAGAATCTAATCAATCAGTCAAACTGATCAATATGAGGTAAGGCAACACCAAGGGCTCCCGAGTGGCGCAGCGGTCTAAGGCACTGCATCTCAGAGGCGTCACTACAGACCCTGGTTCGATTCCAGGCTGTATCACAACCGGCCGTGAYTGGGAGTCCCATAGGGCGGCGCACAATTGGCCCAGTGTCGTCCGGGTTAGGCCGTCATTGTAAATAAGAATTTGTTCTTAACTGACTTGTCTAGTTAAATAAAAAGGTTACATAATTATAATAATAACCAGACAGGATAAGCAATTGAAAGTGAAGCTGTGGCTCCACAGTTATGCTCCAATCAAACAGGCAGCCAAAATCTGATCTTTTGCCCAATTATTGGCAAAGGAGCTGATCTGATTGGTCAAAAGACCGGCTACTGGAAAAAGTTCAGAATTATWGGCTGCCTGTGTAAACGCAGCCTTACAGGCAGACTATTATTCTTCAGAGCTAAAGACTCAGAATCTACACATTTGTCTAYCTGGCACAATCATACGGAATGCCCATCATTGATTTCAACTGCAATCTGTTCTAYTTAGATCCCTGGACAACAGAGCCAGGTTAATGGGAGTTAATCTACCAAATAATTGGTTAATCTATTAAACCCATATTAATAAATCCATTCACATTGGTGCTCCTCTGTTTCTAACGGTACTCAAAGTTGGAAGGTAAATTGTAAATTACTATCTACAATGCTGCTCGACTATTTCGAGTCTTTATTAATGATTGAAACATACAGGTATGTTACCGCTATAATACACTACTAACAAGTCATGCGAGGGTACCCAACAGGCTTCAGTGTTACAACTCATGGTTATAGGGGCAAATCTTTCTGTTAGTGAAACGTCTGTTACGCTATCACAAATGAAACATAAGAGTGAGTCCAAATGGCACCCTCCCCCCCCCCCCATAGGGCTCTGGTCAAACGAAGTGCACTATACAGGGATTAGGGTGCCATATTAGGGTGCCATTTTGGGATTCAGATAAAGTGAATGGGTTGCTGAAAATGCAGTTAGTGACATCAGCTCCTGGGAACTCCAAGAGGCGTTAATGTTTGTGAATGAAAGAAGCGTTGAAAACGTACCTTCCAAATCATCAATGGTTTTCTCAAGCTTAGCCACAGACCTCTCCGCAAACTCAGCACGCGTCTCAGCCTGGGGGGGGGGGGGAGCATCCGAGCACAATGCTTCTCAAATACATTTTTCCAAGCACCAAATTACATATCTACGTAATATCTTGGTTAACATTAGGTTGCATAAGAGTGGGAGGAAGATAAGAGGCTTTAAGATACCATTTGAAGAACCATTCATACTAAAATATTAGATGTGGTGACCCTACAGTACCCACCTCTTTAAGTTTGTCGGTAAGAACTTTGATTTCCTCTTCATATTTGTCCTCCTTTTGTGAGTACTAGAAGTGAAATAATGGAGATTCATATTAGCACAAGAGTTATGACGAGAGCTTCTCCTTAAACATTCACAACTTAAAATATATGGCAGTATTCTAGTTCAAATATAGACAGTCAATACACATGTATGTATTTATTTTATGACAACGTCTACAGTGTAGCATTCAATTAATAGCCTACTGTTCACATCCACTAAAGTAAACACTATTGGATAAAGATTCCATTAATGAAAATGAGGGCTACAACAAGAGCTGAAAGGTTGGCTAGGTAGGAGAGGGAATACGACACGAGAGCTGAAAAGGTGGCTAGGGAGGAGAGGAGACTACGACACGAGAGCTGAAAGGTTGGCTAGGGAGGAGAGGAGACTACGACACGAGAGCTGAAAGGTTGGCTAGGGAGAGGAGACTACGACACGAGAGCTGAAAGGTTGGCTAGGGAGAGGAGAGACTACGACACGAGAGCTGAAAGGTTGGCTAGGGAGGAGAGGAGACTACGACACGAGAGCTGAAAGGTTGGCTTAGGGAGAGGAGACTACGACACGAGAGCTGAAAGGTTGGCTAGGGAAGAGGAGACTACGACACGAGAGCTGAAAGGTTGGCTAGGGAGGAGAGGAGACTACGACACGAGAGCTGAAAGGTTGGCTAGGGAGAGGAGACTACGACACGAGAGCTGAAAGGTTGGCTAGGGAGAGGAGACTACACACGAGAAGCTGAAAGGTTGGCTAGGGAGGAGAGGAGACTACGACACGAGAGCTGAAAGGTTGGCTAGGGAGGAGAGGAGACTCGACACGAGAGCTGAAAGGTTGGCTAGGAGGAGAGGAGAACTACGACACGAGAGCTGAAAGGTTGGCTAGGGAGGAGAGGAGACTACGACACGAGAGCTGAAAGGTTGGCTAGGGAGGAGAGGAGACACGACACGAGAGCTGAAAGGTTGGCTAGGGAGGAGAGGAGACTGCGACACGAGAGCTGAAAGGTTGGCTAGGGAGGAGAGGAGACTACGACACGAGAGCTGAAAGGTTGGCTAGGGAGGAGAGGAGACTACGACACGAGAGCTGAAAGGTTGCTAGGGAGGAGAGGAGACTACGACACGAGAGCTGAAAGGTTGGCTAGGGAGGAGAGGAATACGACACGAGAGCTGAAAGGTTGGCTAGGGAGGAGAGGAGACTACGACACGAGAGCTGAAAGGTTGGCTAGGGAGGAGAGGAGACTACGACACGAGAGCTGAAAGGTTGGCTAGGGAGGAAAGGAGACTACGACACGAGAGCTGAAAGGTTGGCTAGGGAGGAGAGGAGACTACGACACGAGAGCTGAAAGGTTGGCTAGGGAGAGCAGACTGCGACACGAGAGCTGAAAGGTTGGCTAGGGAGAGGAGACTGCGACACGAGAGCTGAAAGGTTGGCTAGGGAGAGGAGACTGCGACACGAGAGCTGAAAGGTTGGCTAGGGAGAGGAGACTGCGACACGAGAGCTGAAAGGTTGGCTAGGGAGAGGAGACGCAACACGAGAGCTGAAAGGTTGGCTAGGGAGAGGAGACTGCGAACACGAGAGCTGAAAGGTTGGCTAGGGAGAGGAGACTGCAACACGAGAGCTGAAAGGTTGGCTAGGGAGGAGAGGAGACCTGCAACACGAGAGCTGAAAGGTTGGCTAGGGAGGAGAAGGAGACTGCAACACGAGAGCTGAAAGGTTGGCTAGGCAGGAGAGGAGACTACGACACGAGAGCTGAAAGGTTGGCTAGGCAGGAGAGGAGACTGCAACACGAGAGCTGAAAGGTTGGCTAGGCAGGAGAAGGAGACTGCAACACGAGAGCTGAAAGGTTGGCTAGGCAGGAGAGCAGACTGCAACACGAGAGCTGAAAGGTTGGCTGGGAAAACGAAACTAAGAGGGCTAGCTAAAGTCTCAGTGTAGGCTTGTCATAATGCAAGCGGGTCCTAAGAACAAAACATCAAACTCTCCTCAATCAATCTTCTGCTTTTAAATGTATTTTACACCCATCTAACGTTATGCCTGGACTACAGGTCAATCCCTACACTTTTTTAAAATCAATGTTATGGATTTTTAAAAAGTATATAGATATTTTGAGAGGATGGCTTGTGTGTAACCATTTAAATTTGACACTACGCTGTATTCTGTGCATATGACAAATAAACATGTATTATAGCTAGATATCCTACACTAAGACTGTGTGTTGAGGGGCATCTGTGTGTGTTTTATCCAGCATCGTATCTGTATCTGACCTTCGGGCCCAGCTTACTTCCCCTCTCCTACAGTACCTTCTCAGCCTGGGCCTCCAGAGACTTCAAGTTGTTGGTGACATTTTTCAACTCTTCCTCAAGATCACCAGATTTACTGTGCAACAGCAGGAGGGAGGGAGGAAAATGAGGGAAAAGAAAGGAGAGAGAGCGTTTTGAGAGGGAGGAGAGGACATGACCAAGGAGACTCTGGTCTGGATACTCCAACCCAGTGCCTATTAGGGAGAGTGCATTGGCAGAAGAATAAAACTTACCTGAAGGGGTTAATGACACACTTACCTGAAGGGGTTAATGTCACCTACCCATCAGATGGAAGGGTTAAATCAGGATCCTTGATGGATAATATCTGACAAATTATTTCCTATACTTAGAGTATATGATTTTTACAAATACATGTATAAAATCCATACATGTATAATCTGTATGCCTCAATCTCAAGTATCACATCAAGGATCCCATTGGCTTCAGGTTGAAGATATGGCGAGGGACAGTATGGCTTGTAGGACATTAGTCCTTTTGTACCACAGCAATACTGTCACGTCAACCACCAGGGGAGCCCTCCATGGAGCACAGCTGCGAGGCAGAGAGGCTTGGAGGGCGAGTMAAGGGCATAAGCCAGAGGAGCGGAGGAGAGCAGAAAGGAAGCAGGTATTAAAGAGGTTTGGAACCGGGACGTTTGTCCTGGTACGGGGGGGCAGACAGTACCTCATCCTCTCCGCACATCATGGACTTCAAATTCTGGTCCATGAGTCTAAGCTCTTCCTCCAGCTCCCTGACTCGACTGGGTTAGTCCACAGTCAGGTAGGTAGGGGTGTAGGAGGTGGGGGCAGGAGGGGTCAGGGAACCCACACACAAGGTGATCCGAGGTGGAGGGGTGTTGGTGGTGTTGGAGTCAGGCATGCATTACATAAAACACAAGGGGAGAAAACACACACATTCAGGTGCCTGTTGTGGTTAGTGTATCCCATTGTCTCGTGTTTCCCACGGGGGGGGGGGGAGTGTTCTGTCACATTGACCATATTATTAACCACATTGGAAGACCAATTGATTCTGAGTTAGGGCATATAACATTTATATGTGAAAACGACTCCTAAGATGAGTACTTTAAGATTTTCCAAACTCACTTGCCCTGCTCGTGTTTTAAGTCCACAATGTAAGGGGGGGGGGGGGTTAATGGTTATGGACCAATGTAGGCCCGCGGACCAAACAAAATTAGAAGAAAAAAGTAATTGGGAATTCAGTTGGGGTCTCAACTTACTGTTGACAGTTAGAATAATAGAATACACAAGGTGGAATTTCAAATTTTGGTTGTGCATCAGCAGTCACTCAATTAGCCCATGTCTGCTAAAAAAAAATGTAATTAGTCTAGAGGCCAGCTAACTAAACTTGTAGGAAGCATGGTCGCAGGCCCACGAGCCACTGCAGCCCCTCATGATGGAGTCCAGTTTAATGTGGCCCCCACCCACATCAGAGTTGCCCATCCCTGTGCTAGATGGCGATGGACATAGATCAGCCAACTAAAACCAGTGTAAAAAAACAACAACAATGAATCCACTTCTGCCATAGACATCCAGTCAAGTCCCGTTCTGAGGCGCTGTGAGAACAGACTGTTCGACAGAAAGAGAGACTGCTGGTGGACGAGGTTAGGACATTAGTGTCATGGTGTATCATGGGACTACCTGGGAATAAATATATGTTTTGCTGTCAGTTAAAGGGACGGCTACTGGTTAAAGGGACGGCTACTGGTTAAAGGGACGGCTACTGGTTAAAGGGACGGCTACTGGTTAAAGGGACGGCTACTGGACTCTCCGTTGTTAAACCAAACGAAATCAATACACCCACGGAGGTCATTAGCTTGTTTCAGTTGCCATCCAATCATGAGTAATTTTATTAACAGGAAGGTGGGTCCATGCAACAAGTCAAATTAATATTAACATAATTTTTCAGGAGAGGCCTCATCAATGTATATTTCAAAATGCATTAGATGGTTAGGTGCGACACGCCATGATAAAAATATATGCGTAAATTCCCAAATGTGCTCAAGTAAATAAGAGATGGGCCTAGTAAAGTCTACTGATGAACCATCAACATGTCATTCACATTAAAACACCACATTTGCCTTAAACAACCACATTTCAATGGAACTGAAATACGAGGAATTTGTTGGTTTTAACAAAGTTTTTAAGTGCGATATCCAGCACTGTGTTCTGATTCGCCACCCTTCTCCCAAAGCGTACACTTGATTGGATGAACTTTAAAAATGGTGAAAACTCACTCCAGCCAATGCTTACATCAATCATTTGCTGTTAAATCCCCGACGGGAAGTGTGCAAGTTCACACTTCTAGAAAAGGGTGGAGAATAGGGACTAAGACATGGAAATTGGCATACTATTCCCTATATAATGCACTACTTTTGACCAGAGCCCTATGGGACCCGGTCAAAAGTAGTGCACTATAAAAGGGAATACGGTGCCGTTTGTGTGTCAGTAATGAAGGAGGGTAAACTTACGCCTCAGCCACCTCAGCACGCTCCTCAGAGCGCTCAAGGTCACCCTCAAGGATCACCAGCTTACGGGCCACCTGTAGTCAGACAAAACACACATTAAAGTACACAGGCCAAACACTTCCAATAACTTCCAACACACACGAAACTATTCCCATGCAACATCTGAACAGAGATGGTGGCACTAAGAATGTGCAGAAACAGACCTTCAAGCTGGCACAAGCATCAAAACACCCCAAACTAAATTCTGTATTGACCAGTACATTGAATAGTCAAAAAGAAAATGAAGAGGGAGGAAAAAAACCAAGAGATTTAATTTAAGAATTTAAGAGAAATCATTAAATAAAAATGTAATAAAAAGTTCTTACGATGAGGGGCGGTAGCGGTGGGTT